>NW_026067933.1:2655288-2788151 GCF_014885135.2 Alexandromys fortis
TATATATGTATGAAACCACAAATGCATTTGGTAGAGACCTTAGAGAAATTTGTACTAGATGCCTTGCTGAAACATATTGAGTGATCGATTTAGGATCTCTTCTAAAATAGCTGTCTTAATTTACCTTTGTTTTTAATGTTACTCTCAGCTACTTTATCTAAGCAATTTACCAGCTAAGGCTTCTTACGCTAAGAAATGGTGATAGGGCATCACTCCCTATTTAGAGGGGTGGACATAGATCAGTAGAGCTGCCTCTGGAGGTCATTTTCAATTAATCGAGCTCTAAGGGATCCACGCAAAGGTTTCCTATGTGCATGCTAATTTCAGTGTTTCACAGTGACAAAGGCTGCCTCAGAACCCTCAGCAATGAGCGGCTAATACAGTGACTCCACGTAGGTTCAGAGAGAGAGAACTGACTATGTCATTAGCTATAGTTCAACCTCAAGATTTCTTTATAGTCTAAATTTTCACGGCAAAGTGATTTCACAAACTCAGGTAAATCTCAAGAGGCTGGATAATGATTCACACACGAATCGCAATGTTTCCGTTTTAGACATAGCCATCATTTTGGTAATGCCATTGATTGCTTAATTCTGCTAGTTTCTTTAACAGCAAAGGGAAATGGAAACCATTCCTGTAATTGCCAATATGCAGGCTTACACAGAAGCCAGTTGAATGGGAATGAAGGTTATACCTAGCTCTCAGTTAATGAGGTTTCCCAATCAATCAGCAATGGTTCCTGAGTGCCTGTTGCAGCAATGCACTAACCCAGGTAAACTCTATTGTTAGATTTTGTTTTCCTTTGGTGCAGAACAAAGAATGCCTCTTTAGAACGTAGGAAAAGGGGGGGGGGAATGGGTTTGTCTTAAGAGACAAACTTTGAAATTGATGTATAAACAACCAGTAAACAAATTTGCCTCGGAGATTGGATAGCTTTCCTGGCTAATTGTGAGCTGATTGAATGAAACAGCAATGTATTTAAAGGATGAGTGTGTTAATGAATAGAAACATGAGTTTTATGGGGTGGTGAGGTGAAGCACATGCTTCTAGAAGGAAATTCTCACAAGGAAGCCTGATGCAAATTAAAGACTGAAATGTTTAACTCTAAGAGCAAACAAAAATTAAAGATAAGAGACTTAATTTTCCCTTTTAAAATTAGGGAGGAGACCACTCCCCCTTCTTCCCCTTAAAACATTCACTTGAAAGTTCACAAATTCTTAATCTTCTTTTTGAAATCCATGTAAATCCTTTTTATAGTTAAATAAGTCTCTTGTCAGCTTACTGTGCCCCAGATGAAAAGTATCATCAGGAAAGATGGAGCTGTTAGTTCTCACTGTCTATGGAAGGATACAGTACAGTGCAAATGGAGGAAAGAATTGCCAATAGAAGTCTTTCTCTGAGTTGCACAAGTATCCTGTGATATAACTGTGAGAGCTTAATTTTCTTCTGATAAGACCAATTAGCTGACACTGATGGCTACTTCAATTAGTAAGTGAAATGTAGGTATAATGAAAAGGTGTGTAGTTTTCTTGGAAGGAGTTTATTCATCTTAAGATTCTGCACAAATATATTACCTACTTGGCTGTAAAAGGCAAGATCTCCTTTAATCTCGGCAATCTCACCAGTGTGTTGCCTCTGGTGCATATTTCATTGCTCTTACTGCTTTTGCAATAGTTATTTTCCACACGATATGGGAACATTGGGTGTCTCTGAGAACAATGGGGCTTTGTAGGATTCTTGGTGAGCTGTGTTTAAGGGGGTCCTCTCAAGCCATGTAACTCAGAGAAATACTTATTTCCTCACACCTGTATTCTGGGCCTTCTGCCTCGTCTAAGAGGAAGGTGAGCACATTTAGTAAAGACCAAGCCCTTAACCGAATGGCTGGCCCTCCAGTCTCTTAGGATGAGATTATCAGTCAGCCAGATACTTCCACGAGAGGAAAACAGGCCTGACACATGAGGATAAGAGGACAAGGTCAGGTCATTTCCCGAAGCTGATTTGGTAGCCTCTGGAATAGCTAGAGCTTCTATGACCATAAGGCAAGCTGACCATCTCTTGGCAACTAGATCGAATTCTTTACTAAAGTCTCCAAACAGGCTGTTAGGCAGGCTTCTGGACCTGAATCAGAACTCACTAAATTATCTCCTTTTATTCTAACACATAAGGATTAAGCACTTTTCCAAATGGAAGCCTGAATACTGGGGCCTCAATTAGACCCTGCTAAAGGAATACTGTATCTCTGGTTCCCAGGTCAGGAGTGGAGGTCTTGATGATTTCATATCTTTTTTATTAACTGACATAGGAGGCTAGGTATCTTCTCACAGCCAGAGATCTATAACCAGTAGAATCTTGTAGTTCCCAAGAACCCTCTGTGTTGCTTGAGACTTCTAGGCAATGGATAGGAGACAATGGGCTTTGCCCATTATTTACTTTATGCTCTAGTCCTCTGTCACAAAATTAGTTCAAAATATTTAATATTTTAATGTCAGGACACAGTTGCACTTTAGATTTTGAAACTTCAACAGTTTCCCTCTCCAGATTGTGAAGTGACCTCTATGGGGCACAAGGATGGTTCTTTTATGGAAGAACCTGAGCCTGGGATGAGAAAATGTGGGTAAGTTCTTCCAATGTTTGTCCAAATAGGCAGGGGTTAAATGTAAGCCCTCAGTGTCACATTGGCCAAGTCAAGTGAGCAACCGCCTCTGAATGATATCAGAAATCAGGGTTGAATGTGATGCAGAAGGAAGCATCTTTTAAGTTGAGAACTACCAATCTTTCAGTACCTTCAGGAACATGGATTGGGGGCTACAGTAGAGACAGATAACATAGCCTTATTAATAGAACAGAAGTCTTATACTCTTATACTAGTCTCCATTCCCAATGGAGTTTCTGAACTCTCAGTATATAGAGGCACTTCAGACAATATTGCAGAAGTTTTAGGTTTTCCTTAGACTGACCATGCCACAGCAATGGGAAAGTGGAAGTGAAAACAAAAGGGAACCCAGGCATTTTGTATGTAGGAAAAATGTTTCGAAATACACAGTAGGGGCATCTCCAAGCTATTCCTGCTGCAGCTGATTTTGCTGACTTCCTACTGGCAGTGGATTGTCTAACACAAGGCAACTTATTGCTCCATCTCAGGTGAGATCTATGCTTCTTTCAGACTCCACCCCGGGCCCATAGAAATTCCCATGGGCCTCACAAGTCCAGCTATCTCAAAGCATTAGCCCTCTTTGGAAGTTTGTCACTGCAGGCTTTCCTTCTCAGGTACAAACACAGTTAATGTCTATAGTGCAGGAAGGCTATTCAGGCATGCTCCTAGCTCCTGGTGCGTCACAAGCAGCTGAAAGAGAAAACAGAAAGAGCTGCATTCGGGTATCACAAAGAAATCTGCCTAGTTTCAGGTTACCAAGTAAAAGGGAGGTTCAAAGCAGAAAGAAGTAATAAGAGACAAAAGACCATTCTTCCTGCTTGCAAGCAAGGATGACAATATGAAGGGTGAATAAGGTAAAATTAAAATAGTGAAAGAGTGTCCTGTATAAAGACAGACACAAAAAAGAAATCCCACACTAGCTCAGAATTGAATATGATAAAGAATTATTTATTTAGGGGTAGACTCACAGATCACAGTCCTTTGCTTGAACAGGGGAATCCAGTAGCCGGAAGAGAGAGGGACCGTGAGCTTTACATCAACATTTATAGTATAAGAGATCATGTCCAAGTCGGTGGGTAACTTAAAGGCTACTGACTAAAGGATTTCCTGCAGCATGTCCCCCTTTTGTTTAAATAAGAGAGTAATAAGCCCAATACAAAATTTTACACAATAAGAATAAATATCAAGTATAAAAATTAGACCTACAACCAGCATATATGATATCAAGTAAGAAACATGTGATAAATGTTTCAATAATTATCCTATCTAAAGAGTCTAAGACTTGTATTATAAATGACTTGGCCAATTCATGACAGGAAAGTAACTATGACTATCTAGTCTTAAACCCCATCAAAGACCCAAGAAGGGAAATAATATGAACTGAGTAAGCAGGGAAGTGCAATCAAGAAGCAACTTCCAAAATGTGCAACAAATAACAGAGATAACTGGCTACCTGGGCAATCACCCAAAGTCTCATTTGCAACATTGGAGAAAATAACTTTGGCTAAGGACTAGGGTGACTGACAGACCCATTTTCAGAGGCAGGAAATTTTTCAAAACCATTTTACCCTGTCTTGGCAGGATTTGACAGTCTTTTATTCTTGTATCCTGCTTGTCCTGTTCAGTCATCATGTATTTTGTCAGTGGTCCATACATGGATGGACAGTTCCTTGCCCAAAGGCCAGTTTTGCCAACAAGAAAATAAGCTTCAAGTGGAGTGTCCTTGGTGCTCAACATTGTCTTGGGAATAGATCAGTGCTGCCAGGAGCAATCGTGTCTCATTACAACAGAACCCTAAGTCACTTAAATGCCATATTCTACAGCTCTTTGAAATGGTTGAAGATTGTATCTATGCAGGATACAATTTCTATGTATCCAAAGAACCTGATTAATCTAAATATAAGTATGACAAACATGGATGACTATTGACCTATAATTCTTAATACATGTATAAGTTAAAGACTAAGACTTCATATTAGAATATTAAACAATCTTTGAACAACTGTGCAATGAATGAGGACAATAACCTCAAAATGCATCAATTTACAAAATGTCTTAAGCAGAGGTAGAAGCATGCATGCATGCAATATAACAAAAAAACTTTGCCTAGGTATACAAATATTGTAGACAAAAAAAGGAACATATTCAATATAATTTAAGTTTGTATCAATATATAAGAATCTATATCAATGTAAATTGCCTATAAATAACACCTCACAAGTATTCACTCTATTACTCACTATTATTATTAGTGTGAATAAGCTCACACTGATCTATTATTTCATCCAATTTCCCTTTTTTTTCAAAGAGATCCCTGAGTCTACATAATTTTCCCCTAACCACCAACCCTATACCAGTTATACTCAACCCCTAATTGATGTCCCTAACTCTGAGAACAGTTGGGAGAGGGGATGTTGTCTTCTAGAATTACTTCCAGCTGTCATGGAGTGATGTTCTCTCTAAGGGATCCTGTGAAAGTAAAATGGTGGTTAGGTTTCAAGATTACTGTCTGGTATAATTGCAAATAGTCTCTGGGTATTTGGTAGGATTTTTCTGAGGTTCCTATTTAAAGTTCTGGCCAGGATGTTGTAAAAAGGTGCACCATTTCAGCTAACCAAATTGGAACCATCTTGAGCAGCTGGTACCCAAAAGAGGTCTTATAATAGTGCTATCAGAATCATGACATCATAGCAATTAGGTAGAATTGTTGTTGTGAGATCCCATCTTCTTCCTGAAAACTTCAAAAGATTACTTAAGGAAAATTAATTGTTCATTGTGGAAAACTTAAACACTATTTATATAGACATATACAGACATATATATTCAATGAAAGGTACAAAAGAGACAAAAATAGGTATAAAGAAAAGTAAAATTTTTCTAAATTCTTTCTTCTTTCTCTCCTATACCAGATGGCTCTTGACATGAGACAGAAACTCTGAATTTTTCTTTTAACAACATGCTTAGATTTAGAGAAGGACAGAGCCATTGTCCAACACCAAAACCAGCTCATATGTATGTATGTATGTATATGTTTTGATGTTTTGATCACCTGTCCTTACAAGTCATCATTTCTTGATGATTCTTATTGGATAGTTACTTTTCCTTCTGTCAGCATCCAAACATCCAGGGTCTCTTGTCTTGTAAAGACAAGAGCAAAACCTTGACCAACCCTATATGGTTTCCTTACCACCCATATGGTTGTCATTTTGTGAATAAGCTGTCATTTCTCTTTCTCAAGGTCATGACCCCATAAATTCACTGCAATATTAGCCACATATGGCCTCAGCCTTCCCCTCTGTCCTTCTGTCCCTATGTATCCAACCCATCTTTTGCCTTTTTTCACTTGATATAGGGTTCCAATTCCTAGGAATTGACATCTGCCTCTTGAAGAGACCAATTTGGATGCCAAGATTCTGGTGTAATGATACTCACATCTGCACCCATGTCTATCAAATGCACAATTACAATGCCTTTTATATACACTCTTAGCTTTGGTCTTTGATAATTTATAGAAGTCTGACAGAATATGTTTTCTACTTCCTATTTGAATTTTTGATTCATTGTCCCTCATTATTCCATCATTCATAACAATGTATGTGCATGTGTGTGTGTTTTAAAGAAGGCTCTGGATTTTATCATTTTCCTGATGAAACATGTCCTCCACAGTGACTGGGAATGATTAGACCACTTTTGACTTGGGGGCCTGTGAGAGGCCCCCCTCAATTAGTTTCCCGATGGTAGCACATTGCCTTGTCTGTCATTTATTGATCTGCATTCATTGGTCCAATGTTGACCTTTGCCACACTTTCTTCATAATCCGAAAATAAAATCCTTTTATTTTTGCCATTCCCAGAGGAGATTTTATTCCTAGTAATTCCTTGTCTACAATCTCTTCTCAGATATCCTATTCTGCCACAATTAAAATATTTGGCATTTTGATGTCTCCTCATATCTTTGGAAATTGCTTCTTCTACCCAAGATTCAGTATTATAGTCAAATATCTTAATGTTCATTGTACACAGGATCCATTCATCCATTGGTGCTGACCTAATCTTTAAAGGCCCAAGTATCTTTTTGCATTCTAAGTTGGCATTTTCAAAAGTCAAAGATTCAATAAGTACTTATCTAGCATCTGGGTCTGTTACTCCTATTTGTACAGCCTTAGTTAATCTTTGTAAAAAGTCACTAAAGGGTTCTCTCTGGCCTTGTTTAACCCTGGTATATGATTCAATTCATTTTCTTAGTTCTTGAATCCTGTCTCAAGGCTCCTTTGTGACATAGGGAAAAGATTTGTTCATCATAAAGAGCTTGAGTCTGTGGGTCAACATAAGTGCTCTCACCAAGAATTTGTTCTTGGAAAGCTCAAGTCCTTTTGGTTTTCCTTATTGTTCTAAAACTTTTGCTTCTTCTCACAAATAATATTTCAAAGTAGTTGGTGCCCATCATCCAGTACTGCTGAAACTAATTGAAGCCAGTTTTGTGGGGTAGCCTTAATTCTAGAAACCCATGTTTGTATTATCTCCCTAACAAATGGTGAATGAAAGCCATAAAATACTATTTCTTGCTTAACTTCCTTTAGATCATTCATTCTTATAGGTATCCATCTACCTTCTTATTTTATTTATTTATTTTTGCTTAAAAATTTCCACCTCCTACTCTCCTCCCATTACCCTTTCCCTTCCTCTCCAGTCCAAAGAGCAGTCAAGGTTCCCTGCCCTGTGGGAAGTCCAAGGTCCTCCCCCTTCCATCCAGGTCTAGGAAGGTGAACATCCAAACAGACTAGGCTCCCACAAAGCCAGTACATGCAGTAGGATCAAAACCCAGTGCCATTGTCCTTGGCTTCTCAGTCATCCCTCTTTGTCTGACATGTTCAGAGAGCCTGGTTTGATCACATGCTCCTTCAGTCCCAGTCCAACTTGCTTTAGTGAACTCCCATTAGATCAGCCCCACCATCTCAGTGGGTGGGTGCACCCCTTGCGGTCCTGACTTCCTTGCTCACGTTCTCCCTCCTTCTGTTCCTCATTTGGACCTTGGGAGCTCAGTCCAGTGCTCCAATGTGCATGCTCAACCTCCTTAGCGATCAGGGAAATGCAAATCAAAACAACTTTGAGATACCATCTTATACCTGTCAGAATGGCTAAAATCAAAAATACCAATGATAGCCTTTGCTGTAGAGGATGTGGAGTAAGGGGAACACTCATCCATTGCTGTTGGGAGTGCAAACTTGTGCAACCACTTTGGAAATCAGTGTGGCAGTTTCTTAGGAAATTTGGGATCAACCTACCCCAGGATCCAGCAATACCACTCTTGGGAATATACCCAAGAGATGCTCTATCATACTACAAAAGCATTTGTTCAACTATGTTCATAGCAGCATTATTTGTAATATCCAGAACCTGGAAACAACCTAGATGCTCCTCAACAGAAGAATGGATAAAGAAAGTGTGGGATATGTACACATTAGAATATTACTCAGTGGTAAAAAAAAATGACATCTTGAATTTTGCATGCAAATGGATGGAAATAGAAAACACTATCCTGAGTGAGGTAAACCTGACCCAAAAATATGAATATGGTATGTACTCAATCATAAGTGGATTCTAGCCATAAATAAAGGACATTGAGCCTATCATCCATGATCCTAGAGAAGCTAAATAAGAAGGTGAATCCAAAGAAAAATATATAGTTATCCTCCTGGAAGGAGAAAAGATTGCCAGGCAAAAATTGGAAACTTGGGGGTGGGTTTGGGGTAGGGGTAAGGGGAGATGGAGAGAAAAAAGTGAGAAGGGGGATGGGGAGAGCTTGGGGAATGGGACAGTTGGGATGGAGGAAGGGTGGATATGGGAGCAGAGAAGTATATATCTATCTATCTTCTTTGGATACTTATAGGCATTTAAAACTTGATACTTTTTTAGAGTAGATTACAGGGTAGGAAGCTAACTCTGAGTAAGTCATCTCTGACAGGTACTGGCAATGTTAAATTCTGTCCTCGTACCTTCTGTCCCTGCTCATCAGCTCTAATAATTTCCTCAATACTCTTTGACAGTGATTCAATTTTGTCTGTAAAATTAATGTTATCCTTTTCAATAGTATCAATCCTTTTCAATAGTAACTATTAATTTTTGATGGCATTAATTCTGTCATCTAGCTGTCCATTATTAGTATGTAAAGACTGTATCATTTCTAAAAGTGACTCATTTCTGGTACTGTTATCAAACCGTTTTCTTAAGTATATAATATGAAGGAAATAATTGAGTCCCAATATCCAATAAATGGATGTATCACAAAAACCATATAAGCCTTCTACAATAGAATCCATTGTATCAGCAAAAGGTTAATAAAATTTTGTGTGCTAATGTCTGCTATTATATAACTTTCAAGGTTTTGATATATTAATTAATCAAATAGTTACCTTGTTATGAGATCTGGTAAATTGTTTTAAGTGTAATAATCTTTATTGTCCAGTAGGTGTTGAAGTTGCAGAAGTGAAACCAGTGACACAACTGGTGGCTGCACAAACAGTCCTGTGAACCTCCAGCCTTCTACCTTGATGCTGATCAAATCAACTCCACATATGGAGCAAGGAGCCCAAGACTCATGAGCAGGGAGCATAAACTGGAATCTGCCCAAGTTGCCATGTGGTAAGTAATGTAGCCTTGGTGGGGTTAAATATGCACAAGCTTAGAAAATTTCCAAGTTGTCATGCCATTGTGGCAGGGGAGTAGGTGAAAGCAAGCCAGGTGCACTGTTTGGGCTTTTTGGAAAGGTCCAACTGGTAGATGTGGAGTCAGGATCCACATGGGGTACCAGATAAAGAGGGACACTAAAAAGAAATCCCACACCAGCTCAGAATTGAATATAACACAGGGTTGTTTATTTGGGGGTAGACTCACAGATCATAGTCCTCTGAATGGGGAATTCAGTAGCTGGAAGAGAAAAGGAGCATGTGCCTTACAATGGCATTTATAGTATAAAAGACCACGCCCAAGTGGGCAGGTAACTTAAAGGCTGCTGTTTGAAGGATTTCCTACAGCACCTGTACAACCTCCTTTGATTTTTCTGGCCCGAAGCACCAGTATAATACTAGAACTAGTGTTTCTGTGAGAGTAATAAAGCCTTTCTTGGTTCTTTGTGAGTTTATATTGGAGTAGTAGGGGTTCCAAAAAGTTCATGTCTACCAAAGCCACTCTGAGCCTTTGGCATTTGGATTCTCACCTCCCAGATTTGAAAACTGAAATTCACAGATCACAGAGGGTGAATTTTACAAAGTAGTTTGTTACACATTCATATCTAGGTGTGAAAGAGAAAAACA
Source organism: Alexandromys fortis (assembly GCF_014885135.2). Taxonomy (NCBI): domain Eukaryota; kingdom Metazoa; phylum Chordata; class Mammalia; order Rodentia; family Cricetidae; genus Alexandromys; species Alexandromys fortis. Next base: position 2,665,254 of record NW_026067933.1, read on the forward strand.
GAAGACAAAGTTCCTGTGTAGTGGGAACAGAGCCCTGGAACTAGGATTCTGTTGAAGGCCTTGGAGTAAATAAGGTTTTTCTGGATGGAAGCACCAACGCAGATGAACTGGTTCATGCTGTTGGCTCATTCCCAGGAGTCCTTATGCCTCTCAGTTTCAGTGGCATCCCCATGCATAGTTTCTGGGAACACAGTACTCATTCAGGGGGAAGGAGTTAAGGAAAATCCAAGCCTTCCTTCTGGCACCTTGGTGTGTGGCCAGTGCAAAACCAAAGTCATTTTGATTTAAATATTTCTGACATCTCTGGCCTCTAAGAAGGAGAAAACTGCCAATATGACCAAAGACACTTTCTGTTTCAGCAAAGCAAAAAAAATGTGGACTATTTTTGGGGGAAGGGGTTGCTGTTCACCCTAAATTGCAAAGCCCAGTCCTCATTATCCCATTTTTTTCTGGATTGAGAAGCAATTTGGTTTCTAATTATGCTTCCAAAACACAATTCCTTGCTTATTTCAAACTCTTGATCATTTTTGATTTTCTTTAAATTAGACATATCCAATACATCAAATAGGTGTGATTCATTTTGTATGTAGGCAGAAGTTTCTGTTCCACCAGCAGCTCTCAAATAAGCACACCGAGGCTTTTATTAATTATAAATGCTCAGCCCATAGCTCAGGCTTATTACTAACTAGCTCTTGCAACTTAAATTAGTCCATTTCTATTACTCTATATACTTTCCTTAAGCTCATGGCTTTTACCTCTCCTATAGTCTTGCTTCCTTTCCCTCTGACTGGTGACTCTTCAGATTCTGTCCTACTTTCCAGCATTCTCCTAGTCTGACTCTCCCACCCAATCTCTTCCTCTCTAACTCCAGGCCAGTTGGTGCTTTATTAACCAGTAAGAGTATTGCATATTCACAGGGTACAGAAGGATCACTCCACAGCATTTGTATTAACTATGATTCCCATACCTTTAGTCTAAGGATCAGTCTCAAATCTAATGATTGTGAAGGTTAGTGTTGTTACATTCTGCAAAAAGCCTTTCTTTTTTCTTTGAGACAGGGTCTCATGATGCAGCCTTTGCTGGCCAGAATTATGGTAACAGAGTAGCCTCAAACTCACAGAGATCTGTCCCTGCTTCTTGAGTGCATGGATTAAAGGCACATGCTACCACACCCAGCTTCTGTGAGAAGTCTAAGTAAATAGCTAGGGGGCTGGAGAGAAGGCTCAGCAGTTTAAGAGTACTTGCTGCACATAAATGTAGTCCTGACCCAAGCACCCATGCAACAAACCATATGTCTTTCTAAATTTAATAATTTTAATTCTGAGGGATCTAAAACCCCCTTTTGAAATCCATGTATGAATAATCATATCAGCACACACAGGTAGGCTTACAGTCATATAGACACTCACATATATTTGTAAATAAATAAAATAAATCATAAAAGAAAACAGTTAACCAGTCTTCCCTTATGAATTCCTATACAAATAAAATTTCTTCAAAATAAGAATTAATAAATGTTAAAAAAATCATGTTTGATGAGAAATGGCTCAGTGGTAAAGATCATTTGTTACTTTTCAAGAAGACCCTGATTTGCCTTCCAGCGCCCACATGGTTGCTCTTATCCATCTGTAACTCCAGTGCTGGGGGACCTGACACCCTCTTCTAGTCTCAGCAGGCATTGTACTCATGAGATCTATGTGTATACATACAGGCAAAACATGCAGATGCATAATATCAAATACATAAACATTTGTAAAATTAATGTTTTGCAATCTTGATATTGGCTTTAGATTATAAATAGGTAAGAACTTGAAAGTATTGACATTTCATTCTGAAATGTTTAGCAGAATCCCTGAAGAAGAAGAAAGCAGAATTCTAAGGTTTAAAATTTCCTTCCTATCTGGGTAGAGAATAGTTAAAGGATATCAATTTATTTTGATCTTAGCATTTCTTCCCCCGTGCAAATACATCAACAGGACATAAAATTTTGAACTGACTTTGCTTTCCCTGTAAAGGTGTGTCTCTTTTCATATTCTTTGGAGACAGAAGAACCCAGCACATTTCAGAGGTGTCTACTAAACCTTGAATTCAGCCAGTATCAGCCAAGTTACATTCAAACTATTTACCTTTTTGAGTATTAAGGTTCTTTTTTTTAACTCTAGAATATTTTATTTCCCCCATCTTTTAGTCACTTGCATAATAAGAAATCCTTCAGTTTGTGAAGTCTAGGTATTGATATTGTGTTGATTTTGATTATGAAATAATTTGGTAACATATCCTAGAATAACTTAAATTTTCAAAGTGATTACATATAGTTAACATAACCTAGAAATTGAAGAATATTACACCTTACTCCTTTGCCATGTTTTATAGGGAAAGAGTAATAGATGAATATGGCAATAACTTTATGGTTTCCCCTTACATCAGTCCCCAAAGGTCAACAAAGCAGAAACACAAATATAGGGGGACAAGAGAGCATTCACTAATGGGAAGAATATTTAGATTTGTAGACTTCTTACAAAGTCTTCTATATATTTTTAAAATGGAAATTTAGCAAAAAAAAGACATAATGAAGAAGGATGAAGTTTTTTTTTAAAAAAAAATCAATCTATATTCAAAGGCTTAACCTAAACTATTTTTAGAACTTCTATCCATCTACCCAGTTAGATTACACACACAGAAGAATTTCTCTTTTTTGTGTTAGAAATTTCACTTGGAACTTGAAAAACAAAAGCAACTGGAGCCTCATTTCCATTTCTAAATAAACACACACAATTTTTAACTACTCTTTAATTGCAGTGACTTTTAATACTGCCCTTAATCATCAATTTCATCTTACCATTTTCAGTACTAATCAAGCAAATTATACATAATTTTGTTGTTATAATTGCAATATGCTATTCACATTGTTACATCACAAAATGTGATTTATTAAAAAATATAAAATTTTGTGAATTGAATAACTAAATTATGTTTACTAGGTAACATGTTATTTCACCTCATATTGTGCTAGAGTGTTAGAAAGTTTCATTCAATCTACAAGACAAGAGGGAAATTTAAGATTAAATTGAATTCTTATAAATGTTAAGATTCAATGACACTTGCCTGCATGCCATAAAATGTAATAGATCAAATTATGTTTAATCTTAATATACCTGGGGCTTGGTTACACACCATCCCAATGATCATATCTAATTACTTCAACTGTCCCCATGATGGTTCAGTAAAGTCAGAAAAAGGTCACTGGAATGAGGTGAAGTATGTTCAGTCTTTATCATGTCAGAGACACATGGCTAGTTATGACCAACTCTATAGGGTGTCATTACTCATTAAAAGTGGCCATGGCATTGGGCACCTGTTGCTTTCAAGGCTATCAGGTGTCAGTGTCTTGCAGAAGAGAAGATTATTTCCTAATATAGTCAAAACACCCTTACAGGCGAAGGATTGCCAGATCTTGATTCCAGAAACACACTGAAAGATGCTGGTACAAACCCTGAAATATTTGATTACATCAGAGCTTTACCTGAACTCCTATCCTATGTAATCTTATCAATGAGGATTTGTTGGAAGAGGGAGCTTGTTGGTTCCTGGCTGCCCAACTAGCTTAAAGCTGAAATAATCACACAGAAACTGTATCAATTAAATCACTGCTTGAACCATTATCTCTAACTTCTTATTGGATAACTCTTTTATTAATTTAACCTATTTCTATTAATCTGTATATCACCACATGGCTATGGCTTACTGGGTAAAGTTCACAGCATTTATCTTTAGTGGCTCCATGGCTTCTCCCTAACTTCACCCTTCTTTCTCCCAGCATACAGCCTTACTTTCCCTGCCTAGTTCTGTTCTTCTCTGCCATAGGCTCAAAGCAGTTCTTTATCATTAACCAATAAAATCAAGACATAGAAGGACCTCCCACACCAAGGATTCTGTAATGCATAGCTTTTATAGTAAAAGTTCGAGTACATCTCCAATGAATTTATTACTGAATCTTCCCTATGTCTGTCTATAATTTTAGTTTCTTTTAAAAAAATGCCCAGGAACTTTGCATATTATGATATTAAATAAAAAACAGCTAGACAAATTGCATTAATATAAGAAATAATGTGAAAACAAAAGTATGAACACATATTGTGGTATACTTACCTTGTGATTATTACAGAGTAGTTGTTAATATAATTGTAATTTTGTAACAAGTAACATTGACTCAAGAATAAGAGGCTAATATAAAGATAGGAAAGAAAGTTTAGTTCATGCTTACCACATATTTGCTGGTTTAGAAAATATCTGAAAGATAGAGTTTACATATTGTAAGTCCCCAAACAAGACATTTATGAGAAACTGTTATAGGTCCTTCTTATGGAAGACTAAACGTAGGCATGGGAAACACCTTGAAAAACATAAAACCAATGAAAACATGTCCTGTTGTTAAGAAACCTTTTGGAATCTCCCTGTAAGAGAAGGAGAATAAAAATGACAGCAGAGTGAACTCCAGAATTAGAACGAAAGGAAAGGTGGGCAGATAGATAATGGGAGTTCCTCAACTAAGCACAGTAGTGCAGAAAGGTGGATAGAGGTACATTTAGAGATATAAAGAAACAGAATAGATGCAGAAAATTAATTGTGTGGTGTACAAAACAATGGTTTCCCTCAAATATCTACATCATAACCCTTAGAATGTGTGTATGTCGTGTGTGGTATGTGTGTTATTATATGAAAAAGAAAGTTTAAGGAAGCAGAGGGAATTAAAGATACTGGTGAAATGTGTACCATGAAGGGGCCTGCTTGTTGGGGTATCTGTCCTGCCCGGTACCCCACAGCCGGCAAGCCCCAAAGAAAATCACACAGAGATCTCCATAAGTTATAAAACTGATTGGCCCATTAGCTTAGGCTACTTATTAGCTCTTGTAGTTTATATTAACCCATTATTTTTATCTATGTTAGCCACATGGCTCAGTACCTTTCTCAGCTTGGTAGATTACATCTTGCTTCTTCAGTAGCCTGGGCAGAACTGGAGAAATGGGCTTCCTCCTACCAAGAATTCTCCTGTTCTCATCGCCCCGCCTCTACTTCCTGTCTGGTCGACCCACCTATACTTCCTGCTTGGCCAATCAGCGTTTATTCAAAACATAATTGACAGAATAGAGACAATTCTCCTGCACCAGAAATGAACTTAAAATAGGGATATCTTTCTACTTTATGGAGGTAGGTTCAATGTAATAAGAACTATAGGAAAATGTAGCAAAGGAATCAGAATGGGGGTGTTGGAGCAATGTGTGAGAAACATTACATGGCACAGTAATTTTTTTTAATTTTAAATTTTAAAATAGATGATTTTAAAATAGAGAATCAGGGGTACAGGCAAAGCAAAGAGCTAAGGCCTCCAGAAAGGAAAACCACCTCTTCTTATCTTGGTGTTAGTTCATTGACATACAAAACTAAATAACTAATAACATAAGCATGTGCGTTAAGCCTTGGAGCTTGTGAAAATTTATTATGGTGACATCAATAAACCAATCCATCCATGTTATAGTCAGCAGGAGACATTAAATGTGAATTCTAAAAAAAAAATCTGGACAAATTTTAGATACAAATGTTTAACTGATAGGAAGTTTACATACTCAATATGTGTACCAGTATTTCTTATTTATTTAGTGAAAAGATCAGTTGCAGGGAAGTTTGCACAAGCTTAAATAAACACAGAAAAGGTATTTAAAATTTGAACTTTCTTTTTATNCTCCTCATTTTCATTGTCTAATGAGTTTCAGCTTTAGGAAAACATTGAATGACTGTCTCACAGTGCTGGCTTCTCAGATCAGTTGTGTACAGTATCTCTGCAACTTAACAGTTTGCTTAGAGCTGTAAACAGAGACTGCACATTTGTTTCTGGGACACCCAGACCCAAATTATCATACAGAGGCTTATATTAATTATAAACTGTTTGGACTATTAGCTCAGGCTTATTATTAACTAGCTCTACAATTTAAATTAACCAATAATTATTATCTATGTTTAGCCATGTGACTTGGTACCTTTTATCAGTGAGACATTCTCATCTTGCTTGTTCTGTGTCTGGGTTGTGACTACAGACTGAGCCTTTCCTCTTTCCACAACTCTCCTAGTCTGTTTGCCCTGCCTATACTTCCTGCCTGGCTACTGGCCAATCAGCATCTTATCAAACCAATATGAGTGACAAATCTTTACAGGGTAGAAGAGTATTGTCCCACAGCACAGAGTCCTTACTGGATATGCACCTGTCTTTGGTAACTCTGTTTTACCCAACAAGCTGCTTCCTGGATGTAAGGAGATGGACCATGAGGGCAGGCTGAGGCTCTGCTCTCCATCCATGACTGTATGGATGGAGATGCATTTCCTTAAGAGAAATATAATGAGAGAAAAGATTAGTCCAGGAATAAAGTTCAGAGGAGTTTGCACCTGCCAATCCATCATGGGGGTGATGGGAGAGAATGGATGCTTTTTACAAATAGTAAAAAGACAATGAACTATGTCCTTTATATCTGCTTTGAGAGGAAGCCCTTTTGAGGTTTTTATTCATTTAATTAATTAACTAATTAATTAATTAATACTTCATCTCCTTCAGTTTCCTTTTCTTCTAGTTCATTTATGGTACTGGGAAAGATTTAGCACACTGAAAGTTTTGTCCCTGAGTTGGTTTGTCCCCAGCATCTAGCCCTTTCTCACTGTCTACCAAACCCCTGTTTGGGATGTCTTGATCATTATTCTTTTCTTCTCAAAACCCAAGTACCTCAAGAGAAGCTGGTTCTTCTCAACACTGGAGATTTTGTTTGTGTGCTTAGATGGAGGGTAGACATTGGAAATTAGTTTAGAGATCCAACTCTAACCAAATCAGCACACAGCATGTTTCTAGTACATTGTTCAACCAGAATCTGATGAAGGGCAGGCTTGCTGAATGCCCTTGAGGAAAAAAAAATCCCCCACTTTATAGATGGATCTCCAAATTAGTCGGCTTTCTCCAGTGTGGTGATGGAGAAGCGCTGCCATCATCAAAGGAGCAGCCTGGGGAAAGCCAACACTCAAGGCCCAAGATAAGAAGCTGAAGTTAATAAATTAAAAGGACCTAAAGTCAGTCAGGCCTCTTCACCAATAAATGATCTCACTGCTTAAGCCGATTTAAGTTTAAGAGCTATCTGCTCCTTGGACTCATGCATCAAGAAAGAGTTAATGTGTTCTCTGAGATTACATTGACACGGTCTGCTTAGCCTAAGAAAAACAAACAGAAAATTGTGACCTTTAGTCAGAGGGATGATTAACCAGAGAAGAGAGGTGTCCGGTAAGAGTACAGACCCATTGTGGTGGGTTAAGTAATAGGTCAAGGAACTGAAGATGTCACAGAAGCGCTCTTTTAGAAAAAAATTCCACTTGTTTGCACTTGTTTCCCCTCGTGTTTCAAGAAAATAAACAAAAGCTTGGATTTCTTTCTCATGCTGTTATTTGCTAAAGGAAGTAGCAGTCGAATGCCCTGCAAAGCCAGGAGATGTCATCAGTCCTTGCTGGGAGTCCTTTGTCCTTTAGATCAGTATCTGCCTAGTCACAAAGCTTCAACACCCGTATTTTCCTATCTGTGTGAATGATGCTCCACATCTGTTTATTTTATCCATCATCCCCTTGCTATTTGCTTCTCTTCATTAAACTGTTCTCTAGAAACAAGCTTCAGAGGAAAATAACGACAGATTTGAAGCTACTGAGAATGTATTCAGTTAGTGTCTGTCTGGTCTGGGGGGTCTTGGTATTTGAATTGCAGCCCCCTTGACTGGTAATCTTGTTGTCTTACCTCTTGTTTCCCTTGGACTCCGACACGTTTTAAAATAGATTTTTCCAAGAAAATAATTTGTTGAGTTTAGACAATGTCTTCTTAGGAAAGGTTGCTTGGATTCTGTGGGTGCCCCCCAGTCCTCTCCCCTCTGCTTCAACTCTCTATACTCTGCTGTACAGCACTTTCCTTGTATTTGTGAAACTCCCGTTCACAGCATGTGAGCTCCCCAGCCAGGTGCCCAGGCCTTGTAGATCTGAAAGCCTGCACAGGTGCCGCCCACACGAGCATGCTGTGATACTGATTAAGGTAGGGCCCTCTAGGAAATGTTCCTGACTGTCACTCTTCACTTAAAGCTAGCTACCAGACTCTCTTCTGTACACTGCAAGAGTAGGAGTCTGCAGTCTAGAATGTAGACATTCCAGCCCTGGCTCTGCTTTTCACTGGCTGAACAACTTTGAAAAAATTATGTAAAGCCTCCGCAAGTCTCCGCTTGCTTGGCCTCAAAAGTGGTAGAATAAATGATTCTACTTAATATGGGTATTTAGCGAGACTCCAATGCAAGTTTTCCTGTCAAGATTTTAGAAGTGCAGCTGGCACATGAGACCCATTTCCTTTCTCTTTCTAGATGGCAGCGTCCCAGGGTTTAATGACAGCTGTTGTGACTATTGTTACTAGTAGTTATTGAAATATTTGGCTTTCAGGGTGATTAGACACCAAGTTCCAAAGACTAATGAAATTGCATTATGAATAAGAAGGCAGTGAATTTGGGCTAGCTTCAGGAGGACTTCAGGTAAACTTTCTGCTGAAGATTAGAGGTACTACAAGAAGCAGTCACATGAGACTTCTACTTTTCCTGGGTTGTTTTCTACCAATCATCATCCGAATTCAGCACTGATCATCTCTGGGGCACTGGCATATGGATATATTCCTCCACAAATGCTACAATTCACAACTCAATGATGGGGTGGACATGAACATTATGTATGGTTTATTCTGCATTCAGAGCATTTCCAAGGTCCTTCAAGTCTCCTGCATGGTGTATCACTGCTGATAAGACTGGATTATGAAAATTTTGGACAACCCACTGCTATAGTCATGTATTTAAAATGATGATTATTAAGTGCTCTCCTCTCAAACCATTCCTTTCTTTTTTTTTTTTTCTTCTCAAGTTTACCTCATGGAATTGTGTGGTTTGGGCAGGCATGTGTGTAGATACGTGTATAGTAGGAGTGAGTTGGTTTGGTCACAGCAATATTCCTAGGAAAACCTGCAAGTATTGCAGTTCTAAATTTCATGTTATCTTTGTTTAATGTCTTTAATATTAGTCTTTTGGAACACTGAAGCAGAAAAGGGTTGATTAGCTACAACTAATTGAGACTGTTCTGACAAAAATTACCCATGACTTGGATTGATATACCAAGGAAATGGTTTATTTTAGAAGCAGATCCTAACATCTACTCCATTCTCGTTGATTTTTCTCAGGAGTAAAGAAAGGAGAACAAATGTAAGTTCGATTTGCAGATTCAAGAAAGTCAATTGTGAGGGATATCAAGAGAAACCAGCAATGGCCTCCTTGGAGAGATGCTAAATTGGGGCTGAATTTCACAAGCTTTTTGTAAGCACTAGCACGTGTTACCATAACCTTGGGAACTCCTCTAAATTCTGAAGATGGTATAGGAGGTGTCTCGTCATTGTCAGTATGCTCATGTGCACTAATGGAATTACATATACAATTTCAGTATTTTAACTTTCTCTCTGAAAACAATTTTGAGATTATAAACAGAGAAAAACATCAACCTTTTTGTACAATCAATTTTTGCAATATGTGGGAGAGAAGAGAATAAAGAACGGAGATAAAGAGAGGAAAGGAAAGCAATGCCTGTTTTACCAAAGGATAGAGGACAGCAGAGTGAGACATAAGAAGAATTTCAATGAATTATGAAAGTGAAGATTTTTAAAAATACATTTTATTTGGTTGCCTCCCATTTTCGGCACAATGTTAATTTTTAAGAACTAACTAAAGTTTCTTTTAATGTTCAATAATACCACTTTTCTCTATTTGCACAATAAATATAACTGCCAATAAAATGTTAGTTTGCTACAGGTCATTTTAATTAATTCAATGCTTTTTGGAATTCCTTTTAATTTGTAAGTCAACTTTATTGAGCTATAATTTAAAAATGGCAAACTGCATACGTATAAATTATACAGTTGGCTGAGTTTCTACAGATGTTTGCTACTCTGAAAATTGCACAATAAATATTGCTGTTTTTAAAACCTGAGACTGTTTCTTGTGATCTTTGGGGTCCCATCTTTTCCTCCTATGCTTATGGCATCCCAGTGAAAACATTCCTCTAGACAGTTTCAAAGAGGACGAAAACAGGTGCTCTACTTGTAAAACCAACCTGTAACAGAGCCCAGGCTTTCCTGGAGCAGGTGACCCACAGGTCAGGGAGGTGTTGATTGTGTGACACCACTGTGTTTTAGGGAGGCTATTGTTATTCAGCTACCTAAATGACAGAAAGGATCAGAAACTATAGATGTGAGTCAATGCATGGTGCTACTCACAGGGGAAATAATGAGCAATTTCTCATACATGCAAATACATTGAACAAACCAAGGGCTGGAGATAAAGATCTCTACTTTAGGAGAAAGTTTTGTGTGTTGAATAAAGAGACTTAAGCCAGGGCAAATCGTTGGAAACTGGCTGTGTCTCTTTAAATCTCTCTGAACTTCCACTACAAAACTGCCATAAAACACTAGCAACCGAAGCTTTTCCAAATATACGTGGTGAAATTACAATTTTAACAAAAATGCCCATATTGTCTCTTTAGTAACTAGTGTGTAGCCAGTAGGTGCTTATTTGCCATTTTAGAGTAAATGAAAACTTTTTGAAAACAATTCCCTCTGCTTAGAAATTTTAAAGAGCACCGAGTATGCTTTGAATTATGTAAGTAATTCATTTCTATTCGTGACAAAAATGAGGAAAATAGCGAGGGAAATCACATCCTCTTTCAAGAGTAAACTTACAGTCACCACCCACAGGGTGTTTGTGCTGTTGTCTTCCCCAGTACCTAATTAGTGACACCCAAAGTAGTGCTGTGTGAATCCCACGATTAGGTGAGTGCTGCGGAAGTCTTTTAGTATAAGCCTCTTTGGTTCATTGAGTGTTTTATTAGTTAGAAGCTTATTTGGATTTAAAGTATTCTGTAGTTTGAAAAAGGAGCTTTAATTACAGAATATATACTGTCTCATGTCCAAGAGGCCAGATATGTAGTTTCTAGGTATTTGGGAGATGGGCGGAGGAAGACTACAGATCAAGGCATTCATGGGCTACAGAGTGAATCCAAACTCAGTCTGGGCAATTTAGTGAGACCATGATTCAAAGTAATGAAAAATTAAAACGGGGTTAGGATATACTTTAATGGCAGAGAACTCATTCAGTTATTATATATGAGACTCTAGGTTGATATCCACAGCTGTCAAATCAATCTACCAATTTTTAAAAATACAACACAGTTCAGAAAACAATCAAATGAACCTCTATACTAAAAACTGCAAGCACTGAGTAAAATCCATCTATTCTTTCTCCTCCTTCATTAACCGTACACCAGAACACTGCCTAGTAATGTCTCAGTTTCAAAGGGTTTTGTTTTGTTTTATTTTAAGCTATCCCCCAACCTCATGTATGTACACAAATGAGCACAGGCAACTGCAGAGTCCAGAAGTGGGCATTGGGCTACCTGCAGCTGGAGTCACTGAGAGCTGGGAGCTGAGTAGGAGTCTTCAGGAAGAACCCTGCAACCTCTTAGCATCTGAGCCATCTCTCTAGCCCCAGTGCCTCTTTTCTAGGGTATTTGCATTTGATTACCTAGAAGTCAGTCCAGGGTTATACCGAGTGTTTGAACTTTGGATTATGTGGACAGTTGTTTGCACATATCAAACTTCAGTAAAATTCAGACTAGTCATGGATTTACCTTGTTCTATCTTCTATTAAAACTTGGGTTACCTTTATAATCTCAGAAATTCTAAGCTGGGTTTAGAGGCACAAGACTGTTCTTGGGAGGGAGAGACAAGAGGATAACTGAGTTCAAGGCCAGCTTAATCTACATACTGAGTTTCAGCGCTACATAGAGTGACTCTGTTTCAAAAAACATTTGTGTGTGTGTGTGTGTGTGTGTGTGTGTTAATTTCCAGAGAAATTCAATGGGAGCATAATTAAAGACTTACTTCACTTCCACATTTTCTTGTTAAAATAATACACTGGAATATCTGAACAGCCTTGCATCACCAGCACTAAAAGAAAAGATAAACAATATATTTCACTGAAGTATTTTTTCTTTGTAGTAAACACCTTATTTTGGTAGTCTCTTTTGAGGATTCTGAGTGAAATTCCTTGTCTGAGTTAAAATCCTTCAGTAGTCTTTCATAATCCTGAGCCAGTGATGCCCCTCTAGTTAATATGCATTGGTAATGTAGTTTAACCTAGCACTGCCACTAGTATATTAAAACCTATAAACAAGGGGTTGCAGAAGTGGCTTAACAGTTAAGAACATTTGCTGCTTTTGATGCACAACCACGTTTAATTCCCGACACCTGCATGGCAGCTCAAATCCATCCATAATTTCAGCTCTAGGGAATCTGGTGCCCTCTTCTGAGCTCCAAGGGTACTAAGTATGCATATGGCATACTTACCCCCCTTCGACACACACACACAAGCAAAACACTCATACACATGAAGCAAAAAGTCAGTAAATCTAAACTAAATTTAGAATACTTAAAGACAAATTATAGAATTACCAAAAAAGTTCAATTTCAACTAGTTTTGGTATAAATGTTTATTTTAACAATTTCTCAACATTACATTTTGAATATCTATTGTCTTTGTCCAAAGATTGGTCCATATGATTATAGTTCCTGACTGAAAATCTATATGATCACAAAAGATAATGAATTAGTAAGATTATACAGGTGTAATTCTTATCCTGGATTTCTTAGCAGAATGAGGGGATTGCTGCTATTTCATCCTCCTCACCCGTTTGCCTGGTGCTGTGGTGGCCACACTGCAGAGGAGAGCACAGCTAATGGAAAGAATCTACCGCCATCAGAGGCACTTTGTGTTTAAAAGAGACAAAGCATGTGCTGCTTAAAATTTCATGGTGGTAATGAGATGCCAAGACCAAAATGTGTTATTTCTGAAATGATATGTAAACAGGGTTTTATTTATTTGTTTTTAATTAGGAACAGTTCAAGTACCAAGTTTTGCAGATTTGGATTGCTGGTTGGAATCTTAACATTTTCTTCTAACTTTTGCCTAATTTCATTGTGTGTGTGTGTGTGTGTGTGTGTGTGTGTAATATGTGTGCTTCTGTGTGTGCATGTACAATCCACTTCTTCACTGGTGTGTTTAATTTACACAATGTGTTATTATTTTTCAATCATTTAATTTCTTCCATTTTGTTTACCTGCCCCCATTTTGTTGTTTTAACTCTACTGTATGACCTGAGTAGTTTTATCATAAAATTTTAAAAATATGACTCTGATGTTTAATAGTCACCATTGATTTTAGGATAAAGGGCTTAGTTTTATTAGGCACATAGGGCCCCTGAATGCCTTTAGTCCTCAATTCTCAGTCTACTCCTCCTGTCTTTCAGGAACTGAGAACACATCTAGCTCCTCCTCACTCAGGGGATTTCAAACTTGTTCTGCCTTCTGCATAACCTCCACCCCTGCTTTGTATGTATTTGTGTGTGTGTATGTTTGTACATATGCTTTTATTGTTGATTCATCACACTCATTACAACATATGACTAATCTTATTTCATCCAAAGCACCACCCACGCCACCCCTGCTCCATAATTTTGAAGCAAATCCAAGACATACTATAAAGTTTACTCCAGTAAGATGTCTGTTAGGGGCCACTTACTTTTTTTCATCTCTCTACGAGACTGCATTAGACCCAGAAATTCTTACTTTACAATTGTGTTATGTGTTTGAGTGGGTTTAGCTATAACATATATCTTCTACTCTAAACTTTATGTTTCATGGGGGGTGGTTGCCTATTTTGCTCATTACTCAATTTCCTACGTATGCCAGAACGCTTGACTATAAGTGGATGTCTCATAAATAGCTACTGAATTAATTAAGCAAAGGGAATTTCTATAAAAATACCCCATGTCTCTTGTTGCTTTTTTGGTTATTTTTTTTAATGATCTTTTGATTGACACCAGATTTTATGCTGCTAAACCCTGTGCTTTGGGGCCTTTAATCTTTAGGCTGACCCCTTTCCTCTTCCTGAACAGCCATCTTATATCTTCAGGTCTGGGCAACAGCTCTGCCTTTTAAAAAATGAATGCACAAACACAGTTCATGAGTAATTTATCTTCTCTTTAATATATATAATATATATCTTATGAAGCTAATTCTTCACTGGATATACAAAGCTTCTATTGAAAGTGGCCTTGGGAAGGTATTATAGATGAAAATATTTATTATGCTATCAACAATGTTGTCAAGTGAGTGGAAAATAAGCAGCTAAAAGACTGATGGATTATCTTAATGAAAACGGTTGACAATAAAACTTCTTGACTTTAGTTTCCTTCCTTCTTTCTTAGTTTTTCTGCTGACAATTAAACTAAGAGCTGTGCACGAGTTAGGTAGATAATTCACTACTGAGTTACACCCCCAAATCCCAGGTTCTAGTTTCTTTATTTCAATGATTTATTTTATCAAATTAATATAATTTGCTTTTTATTTACTTAAACACTATTTAAACATTCCATCACCATTTGAACAATAAAAATTTATGCTAACATTCAGAAAAGACTAATCCTAGTCCTAGGAAATGTTTCTTAGGATTATTTTATAATTTTTAAAAGGTAAGCATATTGCTGAGAGAAAAGCTAGAATAAATACGGAGCTTACTAACAACAAATATTCATTAGGTTTTCCTACTTTGAAATATGTTGTACAGTACTTTTTTGTAAAGTATACTTTAGCATGCCTACAAATATCCATCCAGCTTCTTACACAATTATAATAATATTAGGTACAAGAGACATAATGATGGTGTCACTCAGAAGCAGCAATGTCCAAAGAGAGAAATGAGAAAATAAGTGGAAAAAGGACCCATGAAGTTAAATATACCTCACTACAGTAAATAACTGAATTGAGATTTCCGTGTATTTATTGATAGGACGGGGTTCTTCTTTTGGATATGTCTCTGTGGCTGTCACTGTCTGTCATGACCTCGAATTCTTCCTCTTATGAACAAGCGTCCCCTTGTCACATCTTGACAAAAGCTTTTTATTCCTTTGACATGAAAATATTTCTCTTAAAAATAACAGAATAATAGCCATCTTAAATATTCTTACAAAATCTGTTTGCAGTAATGAAATGGGAAATTAAGAATTATTTATGATGACATCACCCTATATTAGACTACAATTAGCATATTAAGTTACACTTCCTTAACTGAAACAGTAATTTTACTAGTTATTACATTTTATTGAGTTAATAATTATAGAAGTCTCCAACATTTGAAAGAAAAAATTTGCATACAGTGTCATTTCTAATTCCCAGTCAAACTGGGAATTCAAAGGACTTTTCGAGACTACTATTGACCATGGTAGAAATTGATACTGTGTATAATTCAAGCACATTTCTTGTTTAATATGGTATATGAACAGTGCCTATAATTCAGAAAGTGCCAGTTGAAATGAGAATTTCGATTACTTTTTAATGTATTGTTGGCAGCTAGATCTGGAACAAAGATACCTTAGCAATTATATGAAATGCGAGAAGTTGCTTTCAAGATTCCGATTATCTCTACATTGTCAGCTACGCAGCTTAAGATTTTTATTAAGGGAGAAAATCTAGTCCAAGCTTTTAACCTTATTTGTAATAGATGCATTTCAGTGTGCAAGTCTGTGACAAAATTAAATTAAAGATACAGCACCATCTTATGGATATTTCTATATTTGTGAAAATTGGAGCTCAAAAAATCGTTTTGTACTTGGAAACAGAAAGAGGCTCTTGGCAGCGGAAGTGCTGTGCTAGGAGCTCCCGTGATGTGGGGAGGTAAAATGATACAGGGAGTAACTCATGTGCTTGTATGTGTGTGTGTGCATGTCATACATACATGCCATTCTGCTGCTCTGGTATGTTCATGGTTGAAAATTAAGCATTATACTAAGAAGTGAAATAAACAATGGTTATTACAATACACGTTGATAAATTCATGCAGTCACTGGCCCGGAATACTGGCAGCCTCTAAAGGACACTGGGACGTTACTGACTGTCACCTTTCTAGGATGCTGTAAAAGTAGAGGACAACATAAGAGTAGTAATGTTTTCACGGTCATGAACCACAGTTCGACAGAGCGCTGAGAAATCGAGATGTGACCATAAAACTATTCAATTATCTGCAAAAAAAAATATGTAACCAATGACAACGTCTCCTTATACCTAACTACCATTTACTCACCTTCATAAGTGAATTACACCCATCTCTACTGTTCATGTTTTAGCATAGACATTTACTGATAAACCTTTCCCAAGCATCTTTTTAGTTATTTTAATGTAAATCTCATAGCCAGCTTAAGGATGTTATAGGGAACATGGTGACTAGAACTCCCTAGTAAATTGTTAAGGAGTAGCTACATATATATGGCTTAAACCATTATTCACTAGTTTACTCCAGTTACCAAATACAGACCTGAGGCATGTCTACAATTCTAATGAAGAGAGACAGAAATCTTTAATAAATAAATATATAAATAAAAAAAGAATACGCACCTAGATACAGTGGTTCTTAGCTTTGGGGTATCTTATATTTCATGATACAAATGTTGAGTCTTTCCTTAGATAAAGCCCATGGGTATAATTTAGTTTGTATGAAGCGTGAGGTTTCTAGATTTCCTAAATTCCCTAGAGTAGAGTTTTAAATAATAGTTTTGACATTATTTTATTTATATTTGCTCATACTTCCGAGGAGCGAACAAAGTATAAACAATCCTCTTGTTATGCAATGATTGTAACTTTGATACATACAGCCTCTCTCTCTCTCTCTCTCTCTCCCTCTCTCTCTCTCTCTGTCTTTCTCTCCTCCAATTTATTCCTTCTCCCCCCAATTACACACAGAAGCACATGATAACCATACATAAACTCACATATATACATACACTCTCCTACTTAGTTTTCAGTCATCCCCCAACACATTATATAGAAGCCACATCAAAATGGATTTTTATATGTTTATTGTATGTAAGTCATCTTTATGGTACTTGCCTAAAAGTAAGAAGTGAAACTGTGGTGTTGAGCACAAAAGAACAATGTAGACCACATTGTGAGGGCTCTAAAGCCTCGTTAGAACTCATGCTCTATACATGGAGATTCTTTGTTCTAAATTTCTAAATTTTGCTTCAGATATAAAATTTGTGCTTGTCTTGGTTTCTTTCCTCTTGCTGTGATGAAATAGTCTGGCTTGGGCGGTTTATTTCTCAGTGCATAGTTCAAGGCACAATCCATCATGGTGAGGAGATCCCTGTAGTGTGAGTTTGGAGCAGCTGGCCACATCAAGTCTGCAGTTAGGAGAGAGAAATGAATGGGTATGTGCTAGCTTGCTTTTCCAGAAGGAACTCTTGGGTGTGAAATGGTGCCGATCACAGTAGGCTGGTCATCCCACCTCAGTTAACGTAATAAAGGCAATCCACCCATAGCCATGCCATGAGGTCAACTTAACCTAGAGAACCCTTCATTGCAGTTCCCTTCCCAGGAGAGTCTAGATTGTTTTAAAGACAATTAAGATTAATCTTTGATGTTTTTAAGTAAGATCATGCAATTCTTTTAGATGTGCACACTAATAAAAATTATTGAGAAGCTGTAGTTATGTCATGTGTATATTTTCATTTTCATGTCTTCGATGTCAACAGACCCTTTTTAGTTTAATATCAGAAAATTAATAAAATTTAGATTTATAATATAATGTTCAAACACCATTCAAAATTTAAATTATAGCTTTATATTAAGAAAGAGAATTATTTTTATTTAAATATTAATTGTATTTACCAATATTATAGAATAGCCTCACTATTTAACATGATGCTTTTCAAAGGTCAGATTGAATAAAAGTTAATGAAAAATTAGATATCTGAACATTTACACTATGAAAGAGAAAATTTTAGATTCTGTATATCTAACTATAACAGAATCTACTATATATGTCTGTTCAATGTAGTGTAATATCTACTGAACTTGGAGTTCACTAATTTAGCCAGATGTGCCAATTTGCTAGTTCCTGGCTGTTCTACTGTCTCTGTCTCCAGAGTCCTGAGATTATGAGTCTGTTGGTTGGCTTTTACACAGCTCAGATTTCATATTCCTGGATTGCTAGCCTTCAAAGAATCAGACCAACTCACAAATACGCTATTATGCCTGTTATTTTACACATGTGCTCAGGATTTAACTCGGGTCCTCATGCTCGTACAGCGAGCACTTTAGCAGCTGAGCCATCTCTCTGGCCCTGGCGCTCAGGTTTCCTTTGAGGGAACTGACACGCAGATGACAGCTTTGTGACTTGGGTTTCCAGCCGACATTTCCTCTGAAGTGACCAGACCGAGCTGCCACTTAGTGAAAACACTGATGATATTGTTGCCAAAGAGAAAACTCAAGTTTTCAAGTGAAAGTTCCAGTCTTGCAAAACTTATCTTCCACAGCGTTTGACAGTTCCCCAGTACTGTAATGGTTTGAATGAGAAATGTCCCTCATACGCTTGCGTATTCTAAAACTCAGTGGTGCTGTTTGGGGAAGGGATGCAGCCCTGCTGGGGAAAGTTCTACACTCGGGGCAAGTCCATAACCTTGCCTCCTCCAGTTCTCCCTCCCTTATCTTTCTTTTTTTTTTTTTTTTTTTTTTTTTTTTTGTGGTTGAAGATGTGATCTCTCAGCTTCCTGTCTTCCTGTTCCAGTGGTCTTGTTGCCTTGTCTCCCTGCCATTATGGACGCTTCCTCTGATCCCATAAAATCAAAGAAAACTTTGCTTTTATAGCTGCTTTTGTTTGCTTTTATAGCTGCTTTTGGCCACAGTGTTTTGTCACAGTAACAGCATTATAACTAAAACAACTTCTTCTTTTGAGGTTGGTAGTTAATGACAAATGTAATTTTTGATGTTATTTAATGAACTATGTTTGGAACTATTATTTGGAAGATCTATAATTCAACAAACAAAAATTTTCCAAACAGCACATGGATGTGGTTATAAAATTGTGTATAGGAAAAGGATCCATCGAAGTAGAAGATTCAGTGGCAAGTGATGTGGGATGCCCTTCTGCGAATAGGTTTTATTACCATTATTTAATAAAGAAGCTGATTTGGCTGATAGCCAGGCAGAGTAGATCCAGGCAGGAACTCTAAGCAAAGAATAGGGTACTTAGTGTTGATGCCAATCTCGCAGTTTCTGTGATGACTGCATGAGTTCCTACCTAAGAAATGTACAATTGAATTAACTGTACCCTGCAACACTGTAGCTATAGTTATTCCTCCACCATTCCTAGATTACTTGCCAGTGCCATCTAGGTTTGAAGCGTTGTGTTTATTTGGGAACTGGTAAGTGGGAGAGAAACCTGCACTTACAGATCAGTTGTTAAGTAGTATATACTAAAACAAATGTATTGATGATTTTATTGAATCTGAACCTAAATAAACTACTCATTACTACATGATGAGCATTGGTGTAATATCCAAGACAAATATTCATCCTATATTTGTTAACTTTTTGTTGCTGTGATAAAACACCTTGACCAAAGCTACTTTAGGGAGAGAGTTTATTTGGTTTATGGTTCCACAGGGATAAAATTCATGATGGCAGAGCAGAAGCATGGTGACATGCAGCAAGCATGTCAGCAGGAAAAGGAAGTTCACATCTTGTACTGTAAGCATAAAGCCGAGAGAGACAGAGAACACAAGGGTGGTGTAAGACCCCAAAGCCTGCCCCTAGAGACATCCTTCCTCCAGCAAGAACAAAATTGAAAAGCTGTTAAACAGTACCTTTAGATCAAATATTTATGTGGGGCATGGCTTTTAATCCATTTGAACCAAAATAATGTATGGTAACATATAAATTGAGAAATTGATATGAGATTTTAATTCTGTTAAACCAGAAATTAAAGGACTCTGTACTGTGTGAAATAATCCCACTCTTTTCATGAAACCTATTTTGTAAATACAGTATTTTAAATAAAACTATGCAATTGATGTTATATAGAAGTTGGGTATTGTGATGGTTTATATGGGAATGGCTCCCACAGGCTCCTATGTTTGAATACCTGGTCCCAAGTTGGTGGAATTTTTTGGGAAGGATTAGGAAAGATGACCTTCTTTGAGGTTTCAAAAGGCCATGCCATCCTCAGTTTGCTCTCTCTGCCTCATACCTTGCAGATCAAGATGTTAGCTCTCAACCGTTCATACCACCTTGCCTTCTCCCCATCATGGCTCACCCTCTGAAACCAAACGTTTCCAAATTAAACACTTTCTTTTATAAGTTGCCTTGTTTCTATTTGTGAAATGTAACAAAGACAATTACTTTTAGATGAATAGTTATTTCTTAATATGAGCAAGACTGAAAATTAATAAAATCCATACAAATAAAAATTATTGGGGTCATTAATAACTTTTAGCAGTGAAAATGTATCCTGAAATTGAATTTAGTAATATTTTTTTTTCAAGACAGCATTTCTTTGTGTAGCTTTGGTGCCTGCCCTGGAATTAGTTCTAGCTGTTGTAGACCAAGCTGGTCTTAGACTCACAGTGATCAGTCTGCCTCTGCCTCTCAAGTGCTGGGATTAAAGGTAAGCACCACCACTGCCTGGCTGAGTTCATTAATAAATTCTACAGATTAAAGTAAATGTAGTAATTATATATTTAAAAACCAAGCATCTTTATTTCCCCATTTGTTGCCGTTTTATGAGAATTTTTGGAGAAAATTCTTCACTGCAGTTATTTTTGTGAGAGCTATTGTCGACATATTACAAGTTGTTTATGATAGTAACATTCTCATCTTAGAAGTGAGACTTGCTTGAGTTCCTAGTCAATCAATGCAATTTTCTCTTTACAGTGTCCTATCGTAGGGCTTAATATAAAATAGGCACTCAATACATGATATTGACTGGCAGAAAATGCATTTAACAACAAAGTCAATATAAGTCAAAAAAAAAAAAAGAAAAGAAAAGAAAAAGGAAAAAAGAAAAAGGAAACACCCATGAAGCTGGAGGGAAAAAATAGATTCTGCCTACTTATTTCTTCATTCATTTTGGAGCAAACTTCCTGAACTTCATCCCTTGTGACAAACATCTTTCATTGTCTGTGGGTATTCTAACATTTAAAATATGGGTCCCAGAGGTTGCTATCAGTTTCCCTAGAGACCATGATTATACATGTATACGAATCTTCAACTATATGACCCTTCCTTAGGACAGTTTTGGCTGCTCAGCACAGTACGTCTCTACCTTCTTATTCTTTCCTGCATTTTCCAATCCAATTTACTCTTATTTGTTTCCTTCAAATTTCTCATAGCATGGAAGAATTAGACACCAACCAAATGGCTATCAATTACTAGTGAATGCTCCCAGATGTGCTGGGAGCAGACCCATGCTAACTTTTTTCTAAGCCATACCTTCTTAGAATACTTATAAAACTTCTAAAGTCAAAATAAAATGTAACAATGAATTATTGTGGGTTGGTCTGATTGCTTGAAGGCTAACAGTCCAGGAATATGAAATCTGAGCTGTGTAAAACTCAATAAATGTATATAATTCTTTGTTACTTTAGTTTTTTCTTTGTCTAGTTCTATGTCTGAAAGCAAAGCTAATAAGAAAGTGACCCTAATAGCTGTGAAATACTAGACTTTAAATATGCTACATAGTCTTTCAAGTATTTTTCCTTATGTTAATCTTCACAAATTCTCTTTAAGTGTGTGTGTGTGTGTGTTTTGTGCATGTGTTGTTCATTGGCAGTCATTTTATGCTAATCATTTGTACATATCTTCAACAATTATCTGGAAGTTGTTGTATCTCTGAACAATTTCTTCTAGAATTTAAATTCTAACTGAAAGGAAAAAGGAGAAAAATATTAAGATTAAAATGAATCTTTCAGGAGGATTATAGGCTCATAAATGGTCACCTCAAAGTTTAAAAAATGTTGATAATTTTCATTTTACCTTTGTAAGTGTGTTCTTTTTATTAGTTGGGCTGTACTTTGACACTTTCCTTATAAATATTACAAAATGAGTCCTCCATTCAGCATAAAAATGTTGCTTTTTAACGTAAAATAATTTTAATTCCAGGTACATGACATAACACGATAAAACGTCCACTTTGAAATTGCTTAAGAAAATTTTGATAATTTTTTCTCTAACACCACAGATAACATAATTATTTGTTCTGTTCTCATATCTGTTTCATATAAATCTTATTAGAGGGTAAATTCAGTGTCCTCAGAATGGTACATATTCTATTCAAGGAAAAAAATGCTTTTTATTTGTGACTGAAAGAGTTAAGTCTTTCATTTCATATCAAGCAACAGACAGCTTAGCACAGAACTGCCCACCTACAGGTATTCAGATCACATACCTACTTAAATATCATTGCCAAAACACATTTTATGTTTTATTACTGTTCATCCATCTTTCCTTAGCATTTGAGGTGTTTCATTAAAAAGCTGTATAACTTCAATTTGTTTTTATGCTCACCTTTACCAAAGCAAAAATAAATCACCAAATAACCCAAGTATATTGCATGCATTTGTGAAATGGTACAAACCAATCATAGTTTTATGTGGTGCACCACATAGTCAATTCTTCAGAGCATCAAATAGCATGCTATTGACCTGAAAAGGTAATATGTTAGGGGGACTGTGGCAGCAGCTCAATTAAAAGCAAAAATAGAAAAAAATTAATTAAAATTATTAACAGTAAATTAACTAATAATGACTGGAAATTTATTTCGGATACCTTTTTATTCACACCACCCTGTAAGTAGAGGGCAGCCAAGAATGCTCACATCCTCATCCCTCATTTCCTCCTGAACTCTCTCCTGCTGGACCTTACCTGTCACATCTTTGACTTCAATTACCACCCACGTGCTGCAGATCTGCTTATCTGGATTTAACAGTTTACATTTGTAATGATGCCTATGATTTCTCTGATATGCAACATAAAACCATCAAAGAGTTGATGGTTCAATTTTACTAGTCTCCTGAAAATCCATATTTCAACATCTACTATTAATGGAGTTACTCTATTCTTGGATATGTATCCTATCCGTAGTCTTCCTCTTCTTGAGTGCCTCATAAGTAGTTCATTGATTTCTCCATGTCTTTCTTTTGCCAGTTCAATTATGTACATTCTTTGTACATTACAGTGTGTCTCATCATGATGTTCTCTTACACGTAAATCATGTGCTTTCCTTTAATTCATTCCCCATTAACCTATCTGCCTCTTTATCCCCTCCCATCTTCCCTCTTTCTGTTCCCAAATCGTATCCCCTCTGCTTTCAAGTCGTTTTCTTCACAGAGTCTGAAATCATACTAGAGCAAACGTGTGCTATTTGATTTTTTTTGGGGGGGTCTTGTCTTACTTTATTAACGTGATGATCATCTTTTAGTATCTTGTAGGGTTTCCTTCTCCTCCCCTCTTAAATCTGAGCACTCATCATCTCTCCTAAGACTTTTTAAAGTTATCTTCTCATGGCGGCTTGTTTCTGGTTTCAGTGCCACCACATTACTTGATATTAAGTCTTAAAAAAATAAAATAAAACAACTTAGTTACTTATTTAGATAGACAAGGTCTCCTGTAGCCCACATTGGTTTCAAGCTCCCTATGCAGACAAGTGTGATCTTGAACTTGTAAGCCTCCACCTTTGGAGTGCTGGAATCACATTCATACAATATTATTTCTAACAATGTGGTACTAGAGATCAAGCCCAGGGCTTTGTGTATGCTAGGCAAGTACTTTTTCACGGAAGCCCTGTCCTGTCAAGCCCTTGTATGGCTTGGGTCCCTGAATTGTTCCTGGGGTGAGAAGAAAAGACAAAGACAGATACAGAGAAATCCTGGGATCTGATTAACTGGACTTTTTGATTGAGAAGCTGCAGTTCCCTGGAGGCTCGGTATATTACTATATACCATCGAATGTGGGTGGGGGCATTATTGCATACACCTGGACAAGGAAGCGGGGCTTTACAGTGTAAAGCAAGATGAAGGAGGCAAGAGGAATGTCTGTAGGGAAGCAGTACCCAGGCTATACACATCCTGGGATGGGGGCAGGGGGAATCTACAGAAGACATATTCTACACACATGATCAACATCCACACGTGGACACGAGGCTGCAATTTCTCTGAAATGGGGCTGAGGCATTAGGGTCCTTGACATGGCTGTGCCCCTGTTAACACCACAGTTGCTCAGGGCTTCACTCACTCAGGACTTCCTCTGCCCTCCCTCTTTCTTATTTCTTAAGCTTCAGAATGGATATTCATCATAGTTTAGGGGGAGGTTTGCTGTAATGCTCAACACTGGATTGTATGGGATGGGAAGAGGGAAGACTAGACTATGCCCAGCAGAAACAAAATGAATGATTTAGCAAGTTAAAGAGACTGAAGTCTTGTTTGTTTTTGTAATATTAGCAGGAGGAAACAATCGAGGACATGGTAACAGAATTTGGTATCATCCATGCTATCATCACTGCGGGTCCAAACACCAGGGGCTTCTAATCACAGCCTACTCTGCTGACCAATCACGCAGGCTCACCACCTGGAGTCTGCCACCTGAGCTTTGTTTGTATTTTGCCAATTGTAATATGATAGCAATTAAACTGAAAACAAAAAAAATAGGAATTAGCTTGCTTCCCTCAGCCATGTATCCACCCAATTTTTAATTTGTTTATCTCGTTATTTATTTTCTCAGGTAGACATCCATCACCCCCTTCCCTGGACACCAAGGGCATGCCTCCCGAACACAGACCAAGAGTCCATTAAGCTGCATTGCCTCCACCCTACTTCTGTGGTTTCTCAAAATATCAGCTAAAGCACCACCATTTAATTACTGATCTGTCTTAGTTGTTTTCCTATTGCTGTGAGGAGACACCATATTGGAGGCTTAGAATTCAGAGGGTGAGCCCAAGACCATTGTGGCAGGGAGCATGGCTGCAGGTAGGCATGGTGCAGGAGCTGATGTGGGAGTGACTTCTTATTAATAAAGAAACTGCCCAGGCCCATTTGATAGGCCAACCCTTAGGTAGGCGGAGAAAACAGAAGAGAATGCTGGGAGAAAGAAGCTGAATCAGTGAGTCGCCATGATTCTCCCACTCCAGACAGATGCAGGTTAAGATCCTTCCTGGTAAGCCAGCTCGTGGGCTACACAGATTATTAGAAATGGGTTAGATTATTTTGTAAGAGCTAGCCAATAAGAAACTGGAACTAGCCAGGCCAGGCAGTGTTTAAAAGAATACAGTTTCCGTGTAATTATTTCGGGCATAAGCTAGCCATGTGGGCCGCCGGGTGCCGGGGACGCAGCCCCACCGCTCCTATTACTACAAGGAGCAGTAGCTGAGAGCTTACATCCCAATTCACAAGCAGGAGACAGGGAGTGATACATTGGGAATGGGCTTTTGAAGCCTTAGTGTCCACGCCCAGGGGCACCACCTCCAACAAGACCACAACTCCTAATCCTTCCCCAAAGAGCTCCACCAACCAGGGAACAAGGATTCAAACATATGAGCCCATGGTGGCTGTTCTCATTCAAACCACCACACAGTCTATCTCCACATTTTTCTTATCCCCAAATCCTAACACATAACTGCCTACATTTAGATTCTACCTGTTCTATGTTTTACGCCCTATGAACTTATACGTGCACCCTCTATTCCTTTATTTGCTCTTTACCCTTCTTTCTTTCCTTTTTATTGTATTTGAATATTCAAATTATGCCCCTTCTCTTCGTCTTCACGGAGAAAACACTGTACATGCTTTTTTTAAAAAAAATTACAAGTTTTCCCTTGGGATCTCCAAAGCTCCGAGATCTTTGACTTCTAATATTTTTAATAGGAAGAAATCCTATTGAATCAAGATGAAAGAAAATAATAAGTTATCAAACCGAGACATAGTAGTAACTAATAAAATTGAAATATATACTTTGAATAGAAAGTAAAGGAAGACTATATTAAAGCTGTACTCTTATGTCTTTAGGAATTGTGTCCCTATTTTAATATGCACCACATTTTAATACACTGATTTACAATCAGAGGAAATTACAATAGAAAAGACCACAGCTAGAAATAAAAGTTCATGGTGAGTCTTTATCACTAGTGTTGTAGTCTCAGCTTCCATCGTTGCACTATAATGCATGTAGAGTTTAAAGCAAAATCAGGCACAAAGGGTGATCATCTGAATACCGTCACCTACCTCCCTAAGGGGGTTACTTTGATAAATAGCCTCACAGAATTTTGCAAACTGCACGAGATCAGTCCCTAAATAAAATGCTTAAGATTTCCACTAATTGTCTACCTTGTCCAAGACAAAAAGTCTTTAAATTCATCGATTTTAAGCGATATTTTTCCTTAGCATCGACCATCAGCTAGCAGGCAGGCCTTTGGTAAAGACCTTCTATTACTAAGGGACCAGTTAAGGGTTAACAAATAGAGAAGGCTCCCTAGGAGTAAAATGTTTCCTTTTTCCTTCATCGAGGGAGAACATCCTCAGGTGAAGAAGGAACATCTGTGTATCTAACTACCAAATGGCCTGGGTCACCCAAAACTGCTCCTTGGTCACTGGACGGAGAAGCTCAAAGCTGGTGGCGGCTGCTTCATTTTTCCTTTGTTACTTCCCCTGAGATCTGCACCCTCCTGGCCAGAGTGGCCACTGCACACTGTTCCTTGTGTTGAATGCCTGTTTTGCATATTGCTTCTGTCTGGGTTCAGAACACAAGTTACAGAAAGACAGAAACAAACTGCTAGGCAGTTTTGGCACTGAGAATTCTGCACAGATACAGGCTTCAGGTGCAGCTACAACTACGAGACGCCCACTTGAGGCCAGGAAACAGAGAGGCTGCGTGTGGTGTGCCGCAGCTTGTGTCTGCCACACGGACAAAGCTGGGCACCTGGTCGGCTCTGAGACGTTTGCTGAATGTCTGTCCACCCAATACACCCTATTTTGGGTCAATCCTATCTCAACCTAGGAAACAACTGAGCTGTTTTTGTTCTGAATCTGAGTATCAGTTCGCAGATATAAAATTTAACATGCTCATGGGTTTGCAAGAAAGAAGAATATATACCAGTTTAAATGACCTCCCCCACCCTCCCAACTGTTCTTTTAATGCATATGCTGTGACGTTTACGATTTGGACTTCTCGCAGAGTGTCCCATTGCAGTGGAGAAGGGCAAGAGACTTATTTCGAGTCTCCTGGTAAGAATACTTCGAGGTGGAGAGGGCAGGGACTCACTTTTCAGCACTCGGGTTTCACGAAGGCTATCAGAACCGGGTCCCAGCAACTCCGGACCTCTCTCCCTCTTGTCTTCCTGGGGTACTGCCTTCTCTACCCCTATCCCACCACCAGGTCCACAGAAAGCCTGCAGGATGACGGATATTCGGGGGTAGGGGTCGTAAGGGCTCTGAACCTTCCGCCCCTTGCAAACTGCGCGCTCCGGGGCACCAGGCACACCCGCCTGGCCCAGGCGGTGGCGGCGGCGCGCGCACGCGCACTCCGCGGCCCCGCGGCCGCTCCTCGACATTCCATTCCACATGTTGCTTTGGAGGCGCCACAGGTTCCTCACCTGCGCGGGCTGCGGGGGGTCGGCGGCGGCGGGGCTGGGGGGCCCGCGCGGGCTGGCGGACCTGGGCTGGGCGAGCGCTCCCCGGGCGCCCCGAGCGGCCCCGCGCTAACTCCGCCTCTTGCCTCCCGCGGCTCCGCTCGCCCGCCCCGCGTCCTGGCCGCGGCAAACACTCGGGCGCCGAACTCGACGTGTCCGGAAAGCCCGGGCCACTTTCCCTTTCGTTCTGCGGCCGCCGCGCACGGACCCAAGCTCCCGCGGACCCGCGGGGACAGCTGCGCTCGGCGAGGAGCCCAGGAGCCCCAGCCAGCACCATGCTCGACCCGTCTTCCAGCGAGGAGGAGTCGGACGAGGGGCTGGAGGAGGAGAGCCGCGAGGTGCTGGTGGCGCCGGGTGGCTCCCAGCGAGCACCGCCGGCCGCGGCTCGGGAAGGGCGGCGGGACGCGCTGGGGCGCTCCGGAGGTGGCGGCGGCGGCGGAGCGGCTAGACCCGTGAGCCCGAGTCCCTCGGTGCTCAGCGAGGGGCGAGATGAGCCCGAGCGGCAGCTGGACGAGGAGCAGGAGCGGCGCATCCGCCTGCAGCTGTACGTCTTCGTGGTGAGGTGCATCGCGTACCCATTCAATGCCAAGCAGCCCACCGACATGGCCCGGAGGCAGCAGAAGGTGAGTGGCGGGACAGGGAGCCTCCTGCGGCTACTTCTTCCCTCAGGGTTTTTTTTCCTAGGAGAGCTCTCGGGCACCTGCAGCCACCCTTCTGCGAGGGGCCGGGACATTATTTTAGGCAGTCTTTGAGGGGTGTCTAGGGCAGGAGGGAGCGCTTTGGTCTTTAACCTCGGTGGGAGCTGGTCAGAACTGGCCTGAACTGGCAGGGACTGGCAGGGGCTATCAGCTTCACCTCACCATCCGCAAGACGTGGACGGAACAGGTGACCGCACCTTGCAGGCCCTGCAGTAATTGCACCTGGGCAGGTTAGGTTGGGACAGGCTTAGATGCAACTCCCAACAACTTTAATTTGGGTTGCTGTGGGGGTGCATGGAGCAGGGTTTTGCCTGGAGCATGTAGCTAGGTGAAGCAGATGGAGCATGGACACTTTCCCATTACAGAGAAATCTCCTCGCAGGCGAAGGACTATACATGTTCTTTGGTGAATTAAAAGCAAAGTTACATTGCTCCGTTTCCTGTGCTGCCAAACAAGCAGGGCGTAGCATTCAAACATCGTGGAAGGTAGTCACCCAGAATGACTGTGGGTAAGTAATTCCAGACCATGGCTGGTGTAATGAAGTCCACCGGTGATGCTATCTGGACTAGAGCAAATGCTTAGCCAATGGCTCTTCCCCCCCCCCCCCCACATTTAAGGAAGTTCTATCAGATGAAATGGCTACCTTGATTAGTTTGAAAACAGGACCCTAGGAGTCTGATGTTCTGTACCATACACAAAGGGACTGAAATCGCCTTCATTGGATAAATGTGTGCATTAGAAACTGTCTCGGAAATCTTTTAATGGAATACTGAACTTGGAAGGTTCTGAAGAATCTGTAAGCGTCCCCTTCCTTAGCTTGTGACATTCATGGGGACCCAGCGACCCCAGAGCTTGCAGAAAGCGTACCTACATGTACAGTCCATTTTTGTTTTTCTGAAATAGTAACTTCAGCACGGGAACCTTTTCTTTCAGAACCTTTTGAATTGACTTTTAAAATAAAACCGTAGTCCAGAGAAAGTAGTGTCCTATCACGTCCCACTCACCCGTGCCTCTGACCGCAACCCTCCTGTCCACATTTATACAATCTTTGTGTTTATATTATTATTATCGAAGTCTGCTTTGACATGTTAAAAGCTGTGCATAGTTACTGGGTGCAACTCATTGAGTTCGGGGATAGGTGGACAACTATGAATTTGCCTGAGGTTAACGATACTGTATTACATATTTAAAAAGCATTCTTCCTAACTTTGAAAAATCAGAAGCAGATGAGCTATGCTGAAACTATGATCCCCTTGAGTACCTTTGCCGCATTCTTTTACTGTTGAAGGCTAATCCCAGCAGCCCTTCAGGTAGCCCAACACTCTAGGGAGTTCACAGAACGTCGGACTGATAGAGACCTAACCAGCTCTAGGCCGTCTCCTCATGCAGTGGAGAGAAGTAGGTCAGAGGAGCATTTTCTAGCACCAAGCCACTGGGCGTGATGAAAGCTGCCATTCCTCAGCGGAAGAGTGAATGCCCTGCAGCCCTGCAGCGTGACAAGCCTGCTGCTCCGCTCCTACATGAGGCGGTAGATCCTCATGTGCTGCTTGGGTTGAGTCTGTATTATCTGTGTAGGTCCTGCAAATGCCAATCTCCGTAGTCCTCTTAAACTAAGCATGGGTTTTCTCCGTTGTGGTAGGAGTCCATACAGAGTACAGGAGCATCATCCAGTGTCTAGTTTCACCTTTCACATTCCACCTAGCTTAGCTTTAGTGTGCTCATATGTACCACTGGTACATATTATCTGGTAAAAATCAAGAGGCCATCTGTATTTGGAGTGGTTTCCTTTAGACTCCTAATGAGGAAAGTCATTTACCAACTGGCTCATTTCTACTGTGGATACTTGTTGCAGTTTGTTAAGGAAGGGACTCTCCCTTGTTTGGTCAAATAATGCGGCTCTCCTGGCTCTTCCTGTTTGAACAGAATGTTTCTCTAGCAGTTATTTGAATTGGCAGACAGGTGTACTCACAATGCTACTGAGGAAACTGTTGATGTAATGTCAGTCATTACTAAAATAAACGCAGTTTCACGAAAGGAGAAAAGCGCTGCATACATTCTATGCAAAATATTTGGAATGCTTACACTTTTTGTTTTTAAATATTGAGAACCTCAAGCATAATCAGATGAACTTTAGTATTTATATTTTAATGGGGAGGTCCTAAACATTTACCTTATTCAGAAGCTCCCCCACCTTCCTTCCTTTCTGTCTTTCTTTTTTCTTTCTTTCTTTTTTTTTTTTTTTAAGACATGCTGATTGCTAAAGGGAGCTGGAGCAATTCTTGGCAGTCAGGTTTCCTCCTAGGAAAAATAAAATGGGAATTTAACTGTGTTCATGTGAATTTGATGCACAAGCCAACAATTAATGCCAAAGCTTACTTTAAGTCTTGAATTATACAGTTGGGTTTTTATAAAAGAAGTAACATGAAGATTGCACAGTCACTAATCCATTGTATACTTTTCTTCTTCATCTTTGTAGTCAGACAGGCAATAAAACGGTTTTTCCACTGCTCTCTCACTTCTCCCAACTTTGAGAACTGAGAGGATCAGAAATTGAGGTCTGAGAGGGTCCTCCTTCTGTGACTGAAGAAAATGAATTACAGAGATAAGAACCTTACCCTGGAGGCCACGACTTAGGTTTGCAGTCAAAGCCTCTCACTGGTAGGGCTATTTGGCTTTTAGGAACAGAGCTGAGCTACAGGGTTTGTTTGGTTCCCCCGTTTTTTCACTTGTCTAAAATGTCCCACAGAACCCGTAAGAGGCTGTGTGTGTGAGCTGTTTGGGAATGTTAAAGAGTAGTAAACTCCCTTCAGTGGAAATATGTGTGCTGTGGTTTTGACTAGCACACATCAACACAGAGGAGTAACAGCTGACGCTTTTCAGGACTGGCGGTGACTATTGCGGCTTTTACAGAAAATCTTGGAGTAGGTTTTGGTTTGTTTCTGTGACAGAGCACTGTTTCAGGTGGTCCCACTGCCTCAGTGGATATATGCGTGACAGGCTTGTGTGGTGACGAACAGCCACCATGAAATGGCTTCAGCAGTAAACACTGCTTGACACCACCTCCTGTTTATTGACTTGATTGTATTTGTTCCGTTATAGAACTATCAGTAATCACGACCATTGGGTAGTTCTAGATGGTTGAAGGAGAGATCAATGTTATAGCAAGAAAAACAGTAAATAAAACAAACAAAAAATCCTCACGCAAATCATACATATTTAATAAGGTCTGCCTTCACCTGTCATACATGTAGAAAATGTTGAGAACCTAGAGGGAAAAGTAGCAAATGGGGTCCTTAGTGGTTACAAGCTGGGGAGACTTAGACAAGCCCTTTGGCCACCATGGAAGGCTATTCACAGATGTGTTTCTGCTGTTAAGTCTGTATTCACAACTATTTACAGGGAACACTGTTTGAAGAGACGCTAGCTTGGATCAAGCAGGAACTGGAAGGTTGTGCTCAGCCATTTCACGGTTATTTTTGTTTTTATGATTGGATATAACATGTTGAGAAAATGGCCAACTCTCGTTTTTAACTAGAAATAAGAAAAAGGGGATTTCAAAGATGAAAATGTTACCTGATAACTTTGCGCATGACTTCTATGTCTGTGTTCATCCATTGCTAATTGCATTGCCATTGAAATGATACACAGTGCATTTTATGAAATAAACCTTTCGTAAATCATTTCTTAGCATTTTGCATAGCCTTTGATAGTTCTAAGTTTGAGAAATTTATATTATATTAAAAAAAGCTGCAGAAATTTCTTCGGTAACACTGATTTGCAGGACTGTGATGAGGAAATACAATATTGGATGAGATTATTTGCCCATCTTTCATTTGAATTTTGTAGTTCAGAGAAAACATCCACAATCTGATAATCCATAAGCCTAAATGCTCAGAAATCTTAAACTTTTTTTTTAGTGATTTATAAGTGGATCCTTTCATATCTTGCTTCATTTGATAAGTCATGGTTACAAACTAAAAAGGTTGTCAGCAATTACTTTTGGCCTATGTGTATAAGGCAAGCAGAAAACATGAATACATTTTGTGTTTACGCTTGAGTCCCATCCCCAAGATACGATGTAATATGTATGCAAATTTTTCAAAATCCCAAATCTGCAACCCTTTTAGCTCCATGCTCTTCAGATAGGCATATTCAACTTATTCAAAATGACCACTTTTATCTCCTTTGGAAACAGGTGGCCTTTCTGTATTTATTTATTTTTGGTCTTCTGGTAACAGGCTCAGGGAAGCCAGCTTTGTTAGAAATAAATAATAGGTTTCCAAGTGCCGAGAGGGCATCTTTCTTTTGTGTGGCACCTTGTGGCCTGAGTGATGTGTTGCCTTACTTTTGAGGCTTGAGTTACAGTTGTGAACTGATACTGTATATAAGTATACTGTATACATAACATACAACAGTGCATGGCATACGGAATCTAGTAAATGTTTGGTCTGTGCAAGCCTCAGATTTAGTGTATGTCTCAAATAATTAGTAATATCTAGAATGGAAGAAAGATACC
Source organism: Alexandromys fortis (assembly GCF_014885135.2). Taxonomy (NCBI): domain Eukaryota; kingdom Metazoa; phylum Chordata; class Mammalia; order Rodentia; family Cricetidae; genus Alexandromys; species Alexandromys fortis. Next base: position 2,698,118 of record NW_026067933.1, read on the forward strand.
ATAAAAGGGAAGTATAAAGATCTTCTAGTTTTCTGCGGAACTTGTACCCTTCAACATGATTTGAGACCTGTAAGTGTCCTGAAGGAAGCTCTGAAAACAGAAATCTCTATTGACATAGAACAACTGACTTCATAGAAACCTTCTCAGTGCCGTTATCAAACCCGAGGGACAAGAAAGCAGTGGCGAACCCTGGCAATCGGCTTTCTCTTTTGCCTGTAGTTTCCACTAGATCTGGTGCTATTCTAACAGAGCCCGAATCATTCATCCTTCGTGCTCCTTTGGTTTTAGTACAGTGTGGGGCAAATACCAAAGGGATGGGTTACACTGTTTGATGTTTTTAATAATAGGGAATACCTTGTCCTCTGGGGATCCAGTGGGAAACCACACATTAAGGAAAAACCTCAGGCGGGACTTGAAATGGTATCTCAGAGAAAAATGCCTATTGCTTTAGCTGATTCATCTAATCCTCCACAGGGTGTCCGGGTACCACAGCCGCAGCGCTTAATTTGCTAGAATGAGTTGTGCTAATGAGAACTCAAATGGATTAAGTGGTATTGGAGCCCCTCTTTTTCAAAAATGTAATCATCCTTTATTTGGATGTTTGAAGACTGCTTGTAAAGTGAAATAAAGTATTGGGATTGTGTTTTACCTCTTCGGTCTCCTTTTTCTTTTAAGAGATTCATGTATTTGTTGTACTCTCAGAAAATAAGCAGCCAAGTCTCACTATAAGGTCATTGAAATATTTCCAAAGAAAATGGAGAAAGCTGGGCCCTCTGGACAGGTCAGCAGGGAAAGATACCTGTCAGTGAGCCTGACAGTCTGAGTTAACTCCCTGGGACCCCCATGGAGAAGTGATCCTTGCAGGCTGTCCTTGCATCTCTACACGTGTAACTTGACATGTGTGCACACGTGTGTGCGTGTCCCCATTCCAATCCAAACTAAGTAAATAAGAATGACCTTTAAAGATTGAGGAAGATGACTCCCAGGTTATGAAATATGGAAAGGGGAATCACACTTTCGGGCAGCCCACTTGAATTCCTGTACATGTTTTTTTATGAAGTTCCAATCGATTGAGACTTTTCCCCCAGTGGGATATATTAAGGTATTGTACTCACATGGTATTGTCATCATCAGGGAGAACCTCGCGATTGCAAGTCATAGGTGCATTGGTGGCAAGGTGATGCATTCTTTAGAGTGAAGACTAGTCAAGTATCAAATGGTGGAGTTGTTCAAAATAATTAACATTTTTCTTATAGCCCTGCATATTGGTTAAAGATTTATTTATTATCTCCTTAAGGAATATCTATGATTCTCCTCTTTGACTGCATATTATAATCACCTTGAGAGCTTTAAAAAAATCCCATTATCCAGGTGATACTGCAGACTAATTAAATTAGTCTCAGAGATTGGGAAGGTAGTCTTTAGGCTTCCCTGGTGAATTCAGTGTGCAGCCAAGGTTGAGAACTACTGTCCTAAAGAGAGCTACAGAAAAAATGGTTTATTTTCACTTAGTCAAGGTGAAAGTATTTGTAATTAATCAGAATACTGTATGAAAGTGGGTATTCTGTTGGAGTGGGAGGTCCTTCTGTCTGTGTGTTGCTTTTATTGGTTAACGAATAAAGAAATTTGGCTTATAGCAAGGCAGAAGGAATGTCGAGTCAGAGAGAAGACATGGAGCTGTAGCCAGAGTCAGACATGCCGCAACTTTGCTGGTAAGCCACTGCCGCATGGTGATACACAGGTTAATGGAGATGGGTTAAATTAATATGTAAGAGTTAGCCATTAAGAAGCTAGAGCTAATGGGCCAAGCAGTGATTTAAATAATACAATTTCTGTGTGATTATTTCAGGGCTGAGCAGCCAGGAACCAAGGAGCTCACTATTTCCTCCTACATTCTGTATTAAGTAAAAGGCAACACCAACAAAAAAGGGTATCTAAATAATATGGAATTCTTTGAGTTAGTACAATGGGAAAGATGGTACAGTAATTTAGACTTTTGAAGTCTTTAAATAGGTTTTATTATGGTTGATAAATTGTATTAGCAGCTATAATTTATTACAGAACTATAGAGAGATCACTAGCAACAACATAAAATTAATAATGGAAACTGAGAGGTGTGAAGTAAGCTTAATTGCTATTTTTCTTTCCTAATGACATTGAGAAGAAGATTCATGAAATCTCAGTGTTGGAGTTGATATCAAGTGATGCCTAAAAGAGTAGACTTCACAGAAGTCTTCTATAAAATAGTGTAGTGTGTTTCAGTCATGCATATATGTTCCTCAAAACAATTGTACCTACCTGACTCAAGTGAGACATATCAACAACCTTCATAGCACAATGACCCTAAGGTTGAAGTAGTGGCTTTACACACCTTGGTGGTAACCAACAGCTCTCTAATTGGACTTAAGACCTGCTCAAAAAGAGGGTGATCATACCTCCTTCCGGAAACTTGGCTAACTACTCAGTGAAGTCATGGCTATTGGAGTAGAATCTACTACCACTAATTTACTAAAGCAGAATAAGTCTTAACAACAGTCTCTCAGCATTTGTCTTTATACCCAGAGATAAGTGTTGTCTTCACCCCTCATCAAGGAGTCTTCTCTTTACATCAGGTAGAGACTACTACAGAAAACCACAGCCAATCAAAAAGCATGGTGGAGGGCCTAGTGCCAATGGATACATCTACAAAACACTCCCACAGCTAAGGCTCATCAATTGGTTGTCTAGAGCCAAGTGGCCAGTCCTGGAAATATACATACAAGTAACATTATGTGGATTGATCAGGTTATATTGAGGAACATGTATGTATATACGTTATATATGTGTTAAATAACAATTAGTAAAAAAGAGGCCATGCATTTGAAGGAGAGCAGGAGGTGTATACGGGAGCATTTTGAGGGAGGAAAGGAAAGGAGAGAGATTGTAATTTACATTAGAATCTCAAAAATAAAAAAATAATGAAATAAAATTTGCCTATCTTCTATACTCAGAAAAGTATATTATAGAAGATATTCTCAAGTGATTCTTATGAAATAAAATCATTAGAAACATTTAGAGAAAGATTTAAGAGTGAATTCGTGTTTTCCTACCATATCCTAGCTTCTGACTTTCTAGGTAGACATTAATCAGAAGCCCCTGTTTTTCCTTGAATGTGGTAGTTGGGTAACCATTGATTTGCATTTGGAAAACTTATGCTGTAAAGCATCATGGGGGCTGAAGTTACAGCTCTGGGTGAACCTGCTGCTTTGCATGCACAAGGGCATAGGTTCAATTCCCAACAGAGAGGGCGAGGAAGAGAGATGTGGGGGGGTGGGGTGGGGGGGAGGAGACAACAACACACAACAAAAGAAGCCAAAAAAAATCACAAATGTCTACTTTGGTTATGTAAATGTTATGGCAAAGCTTTGTAAACGCTTTGGTTTAAATATGCTTTTATTATGTAACCTTCAAATTTTCTACAAAGGAGATATGACTGGGGCAAAAGGTCTAAATGACTTAAAGGCTATTTTGGTTAACCATATCATCATATTTCTACGAAGAAATTTAATTTGGTCTTTTCTGATTACATGTGGTGATGACTCCCCACCCCCTGTGGTCTAATACTCTTTCCTATCTTTTTCTACTGAGTTTTGGTTTTTGCCTGGTAGTTAAGACATGCACTAGAGATGGCATTCCTCCGTGTGGGATATTCCTATCATCTGCCTTTCACTTCGTTTTGGGGCAGATTTGCATTGATATTTTCCTTAGTGGCCCATTCCTCAGTCATGCTCAGTTACTCACTGAAATAAAAGTTGAAGGTAAGTTAGATTTCCCCCACTTTTTTTTCCCCTCCAGAAAACAGCTATGCTGTCTTTACAGCCTTAATTTTGATTAAGCCCTCCTTTGATCACTAAAACCTTAAGGACTAGTTAATCATACTAATTGTTTCATTAATTTTTCGTAAACCATTTATTCAGTTCTTACAATGTGAGTTTTACATTATCTAGTGCTCTGAGTACATTATAAAATATAAAATAAATGAAAATCCTTTCTTCAGTTAATGATAAAAATATATATAATTTATGTATTTCTCTTTCCATGTTAATTATTTCAAGATATTAATGTAGCTTTTCCTGTTCACAGAGCCAACTAATTTTGATGAAAAGTTGCTATGTATTTTAATTTCTGGTAGTGTTTTTACTTCTTTGTCGAAAGTTCCTTACCTTCCATGTTCCCCCCTTCCTTCCTGACTTCTCCAGCTGCTCTTCTCTGCATAAACACATTTCCTCTCAGTGGGTCCTGGCTGCTTCATTTGCTCCTGTGATTAAATGAGATGCTGGGTGTAGCATATTTAGGGTATTGCAAGCTAGTATCTATTCCATTTGGAGTGCTGTCATTTTAAACTCAGTCTGATTAAGCCTTTTTGGGAACTATGCTTGCATTGTATCCAGGCTTCTAGGAGCACAGTCTACGCCATTTTCCTCAATCTTCATGTTTTTGTAATATTTTGAAAATTTGATTTTCTGGAGGCCTCAAATTTATAATTATGGTGATATTTTGAGTGTTTTATACTTTGTTGTTATTATTGAAGCCTGTAATTCTCCATAATTTATTTATCTAATTATGGGGAAGTGGGGAGCTCTTTAATTTTTAAATGCTCTAACTAGTCATATTGATTGTACATATTGACGGCTCACAGTTGATTCCTTTAATATTGATCTTTCTGGGTCTCTGTCTGGCAGGGCAAATGGTGCTGATGGGGGTGTGTTTGCCGTGTGCAGTAGCTGGCCCTCGTCCATTTTACATCTCATTGGCCAGAGTGCTAGGACTGGTTACCAGCCTACTCTCTGTGGCTCTGCTAGGGAGGGCTTCGTGTAGATTACCAGTGAGTGTACTGCTGGCTAAAATTTTAGGATAGATACCCTTTATTCTAAATATTTATCCTTTCATTTTTATTACATTAATAAGACACAACATCCAAAATTGATTTTTGAATGCTATAAAATTTCTTTTTTTTTATATATAGAGACTGTGGATTGCTTCCGTTTGGTTTATATGTGTCCGATTACATATTTTCCTGAAATCAAATCTTCAATTCCTGGGTAATTTCTACCTGTAGAGGATTTGATTTTGAGTTTGGTATACTTTTATTTTTTGTTTTTATACTTATGTTCTTAAGAGAAAGGTCTATCATTTTCTATTTTACAGTCATAAGTTTGGGAGAAATAGCGATGGGCAATGAGACACATTTCATTGTATGTGTGCTCTCAAGTACTGTCTTTTAGGGTGAAAATGCTCTAATAATTGCATTATCCACATCCAGAACCCATTGAAGATTTTTGTCTTTCTTTTTTCCTAGTTAGATTTCTTCTCAGTTCCAGATTCAAATATGGTAATTGCCCATTTTTATCAAATTGGCCATTTCTAGAATTTCAAAGTGTGTTACCATAGAGTTGAACTTGTTTTTCACTTGCTTTCTTTCCTCTGCCTCCTTCTCTTCTTCTGGCAGACTCTCAATATGTCGCCGTGGCTGACAGGAAACTTAGTTTTGTCTTGAACTCACAGAGATTGGCCTGCTTCTGCATCTGGTGCTGGGTTGCGAAGGTTACAGATGTGCACTGCCGGATGGGCTTTATTTATTATTTTTAAATCTATTTTTATGGATATGGAAATTTTGTCTGCTTAGGTCAGAAAAGGGCATTGGATTTACAGACTGCCTTGAGCTGCCCATGTGGGGTGCTGGAAATTGAATTTCTAAGAGCAGCCAGTGCTCTTAAACACTGCACCATCTCTGTAGTCCCACTAGTTAAAAACCCATGTTTCCTCTTTTAAAATGCTAATTGAGTGGTGGAATTGTCACCATTGGTAAAGTGCTTGCCACACAAGCGTGAGGACCTGAATCATGATCCTTGGTATCCATGTAAAAACCGGATGTGGTAGGTGATGGCACCCACCCATAATTCCATTGCTTCAGAGGTAGAGTCAGGGAGATCAGTGGGATTTCTAGTCTCATTCTAGCCAAATTGCTAAGCTTAAGGTTTAATGAAAGACCCTCTCTCAAGAAATAAGTGGGGACACTGGAATTGGTTGTAGCCTTCACATGTAACTACATATATATATATATATATATATATATATATATATATATACACACACACACATTCATGAACTTGTACACAGCACATGCATACACAAAATGAAAATAAACATTGACGAAGGGGTTGAGAGTGACTAGACCTTTCACAGCCCAGTTGTCTTTGACTCAGGGACATAGCATGTCAGATACTGATAATCAGCAACCCAAAGACAAGTCTGGGACGGTGAGTCTGGACTCTAGTGGCAGGATGCAAAGCTTAAGTCATAAGTCATATTTATTAAGAGTTACAGAGAAGTGAGTAGTTGAGGAAAAAAAGAGAATAAGAAAATCTGGATAATGGAAGAGGTGCTGATAAAAGAAAATGCCTTTGAACTCCATTGTCTAGAGTTTTCATAGGGCCATGGCAGAAACTGGACAAAAGCTGAGGGAATCTCTAGTGATATTGACTAATTCCTTGAGCTCTCCATTTTGTAGCCATCAGAAGGCTGCGTGCATGTCACCCTGTTTCCAATAGCCAGATGGTTGTCCGGGCAGTTGAAGCTCTTCCTCTGTCCATCTCTTACTATTTTCTTTGTTAGTTGTGGATCATAACTGTCTGCCAAGGGTTAATCTCTTGGTCAGTATTATTACCCTCCAGCCTTGCAGCTGTCCTGGGTTCTGTTCATTGAGCTTTCTTTGTTCTCAGATTTATGTGATTATCTTTGTTTTAACAGTTACCTCAGGCCCCTCCACCAAGATGTAGCTGCAGTGTTTCTCATATACCATATTTAGTTTTTTTTTTTTTTTTTTTTTTTTTTTTTTTTGCGGGGGGGGGGTTGTCTGAAGTGGTCTCCAGGGCAGGACATTCTTGGTGGAAGCCATCCTCACATACAGTGTAGTTTGTTACAATCAGAAGTATTAGGATAAGAAAGGACCAAAGTACCTGGTGGGGAGAGGAAGCAAACTGCCTGCTACCCTCCAACTGTTCTCAGTCTAGTTCGTTATATAATGTAGAATTCTAAGTTCTCTTCTTTATCTTCATCAGTGTTACAGACCTTACCATGGTAACCTTTAATCATCTTTTAAACTTTAGTGTCTATTCTCACAGTGATGTACTGAACAATTTACAGTTTTTGTTGTGAGTTCTTTTGCTTTGCTACCCACAGAGAGCTGGTTCTATCCATTCTGTAGTTTCTATTCTTTTTTCTCATAGTTCTGTTCTTGTTTTGTTTGTTGCTTTTTTTGTTTTGTTTTGTTTTGTTATTTTGGTAAGGACTGATCAAAGGTGAGATATGAAAGTATGATTTTTCTCCTGATTTTTTTTCTGCTTTGTTATAAGATAATGAAAACAAAGTTATGCATTTACATCTTTGTTAGATATTTGTTCATTGCTATATCAAAATTCCTTAGTTAAAGTAAGCTTAAGAAAAACCTTAACTTGGCTTGCAATTTAGGAAGTATATCGGTGGGGTGACAGGACAGTTGGTAGGAAGAAGGCAAAGCAGTAAGGAACATCAGATTGCTAGTCACATTGTGTCTACAGCAATGAAGGAGATTGGACAGGAAGTGCACTGGACTCTCAGACCGAGAGCCTGCCTCCAATGATGCTCTTTTACCACCAAGCCTGCTTCCAGTGATGATGCTGAAGCCTGCCTCCAGTGATGATGCTGAAGCCTGCCTCCAGTGATGATGCTGAAGCCTGCCTCCAGTGATGCTCAAGCTTGCCTCCAGTGATGATGCTGAAGACTGTCTCCAGTGATGCTCTTCCACCGTCAGCTGGGGACCATGTGTTTAAACACATGAATCTGGAGTACATTTCCCATTCATACCGCAGCAACCCCTATGTATAGTCTTGCATCAATCTACATGTTACATTGCAAAGCTTATTTTAAATTTAAATATTTAATCTTATTTCAGATCTTTTTCTTTTCTTTGAACTAGATAGAGGGATAAATTAAGCATTGCAGTGGTTAAAGAAACTTTGTTTTCTCTTTGGTATTTGGTTTTTAATGTTATGTTGCAAGAAAATGTGATTATATGAGCAATTTGTTTTTTTTTGTGTATAGATAACTTTAAGTTCCCTTTATATAATAGTGTATTATTAGTGTGTGTGTGCATGTGTGTCTGTGTGTATGTACATGAACATGTATGTGGAGGTCAGAGATAAACAAAGGGTGGCCTTGCTCTTTTTGAAATAGGGTCTCTTCGCTGAACCTGTCACTCTCCCATTTATCTAGACTGAATGGGCAGTGAGTCCTCTGAGTCTGCTTATCCCTGTCTCTGCCACCTTTATTCCCCCACCCAACCTCTATGGCTGTGGAGTTACTGGGGTTAGAGATACCTTCCAGCACACTTAGCTTTTTATATGGGATTTGGGGATCTGAACTCAGGTCCTTAAATTTGCACAGCAAGTACTTTATGTCTTGTAATGGCTCCACAGGGTTTGCTATGCATAATTTGTGTGTGTGTGTGTGCATATGTGTGTGTGTTTGTGTGTGTGTTTGTGTACTGATGTACACACACACATTTGCCTGAGTATGTGGAAGCAGGTTAGACGACATCATTGGCTATCACATACACCCTGTCATGAGTCCCACAAGAACTAAGTTACACAACCATAACATATGTGAAGAGGACCTAGCATGTTGTATTTTGAGGCACAGTCTTTTATTGGCTTGAGGCTTGTGAGTGCATGGAGTGGGTTGGCCAAGGAACTCCAGCCAGGGCTCTCCCCATTTCTGTCACTCTAGTGCTGGGTTTGCTAGTTCAAGACATCATGCCTGCCTACATCTCCAGTTTTGTTTTACGGTTACAAAGTTAGTGAATGTTGTGAATACTCCTTTGAAATTGGGTGGTCTATTTTACAGATAATCTATTCTCCAAAATGTTACTCTTTTAAACACACACACACATACACACACACACAACAGAGAGAAGGGGAGTATTTCTGTATCAACTTGGAATTATTTTATATGGAAGGTGGGTAAAAAAGACCTTCTGCTACCACAAAACCTACATTCTTACTACTTCAATTTTAGGGAAACAGATTCAAAATTTTATTTAAAGCCATAAGTCTTAATTTGGGTCTCTGCAAAAAGAAAAAAAAGACTAAAGCTCAAAGTACTGCTCCAGTTAAAAAGATTTTAAAAATGCTGAATATCATGGGAAAGAATTCCAGATGCAACAAGGCAACCATAGCCTACAATATGTCTTCCCTTGTGTTCTTCATCAGGAGGACTGCATGTGTTCTGGACTGGAAAGAAGGAGGAGCGTTGAGCTGAAAGCCCATAATCTCTTGTCTTTGGTTTCACAAGATCTAGGTTTCCTTCACATGTTTCGAGTAAGGAGTTTCTGTTGGAGGCTTCCTCGGAGTCAGAAGAACAAGAGACTACTTGGAGACTTTGTTTCCTTGAGTTTCAGAAGCTACACCCATAAAGTCTCTGAGCTGAACGAGGACAACAGTGGACATGCTCACATGGATGGTGAAAGCCTACAATGCCTCAACCTTACACAAAAGCTGTGGGCAACAGTGGAATGCTGAAAAGAGTGGGAGAAAGAGTCTTCTGCAGGGAAGAAAACACCAATTTGTTATCTGATACTAAATGGTGAACCCTAAAAACATACATACAAGTAGCATTATATAGACTGAGAAAGTCATATTTATGAATATATCTATATCAACAATTAGTGAAAAAAGAGGCCATGTATTTGGAAGAGAGCAGAGAGAGATATATGGGAGGTTTTCGAACAAAAAAAGCAATGGGGGAAATGATGTAATATTTCATAATCACAAGAAATAAAAGAATTTTTTAGAAGTTTCTTTCTAAAAAATGAGTTTCCCATTTATTTAAACATGACAGCATTGTTATAGAGCAATGACAGAGAGATAGTTTTAAATATTTAAGTAATTATGCAAAATTAAAGTTATGTATCTTAAGTGTTTAACACCAGAAGAATTCCCATTAACTGCTGTCATCAAATCTTAGAATCCTGTGCTCAAACTTGATTCTTTTTGCCTTTACATTTTAATGTTCTAATCTATTAAAGGGAGAAATTATATTCAATATGTTATTATTATTATTATTATAAGAAGCTGATGCACATTTGTTAAGTTGCTGAGTTTATGACCCTTCAAATAGGAAGATGTCAAGAAGTCAGTTGTTTAGTATTTAGGGGTGAGATTTGGGTACAAGAATTAAATGGGAGCTGTCAGGTGTTTTGTAATTGGCAGTAGGCACCGGGATGAGATATAGCCTAGCGGGAACAACATTTTAATGACTAGCCTTAAATATTTTAGAGTAGACTAAGAGGCTGGGATAACAAAGGGAACTGAAATAAGAATAGCCAGGTACAGAAGAAGAAAGTTAAGATGTTCTGTGTCATAGAAATGAAAGATCTGTTTGACAGAGGAAGTTAAGTCAGAGCCAGGAGCTGTGGAGAAATCAGGTGAACTAGGCATTGAAAATGGTAACTGGATTTATGGATGTGAACATGACCCTACCAATATTGACCCAAGCAACTCAATTTAATCTTCATAAATAACTCACCCTTTTGTATGCTGACATTCTGAAATAGTCTATTTTACACACTGATTCAGCCTTTCTTGCTTTAGTTGGTGAACAGCTTAAGGTTTCAGATAGGAGTTCTGCCACCTAACTGCTAAGTTTTGGCTTTGTAAGGAATTATTTTCAGGGAGAAGCTATATAAATATAACTGTGTATAACTAACTACCTGTGTATATTTCTGTTTTGTTTTGTAATAGTGAATTAAAAATTAGTCATATCATAGATTTCAATTGTGATTTAATCCAGACGAAGATCATCAAGGATCCTGGCATGAGTAAATCTTTGATATTAATGTAAAGTCACCAAGTTTAGCTGTTTTCCTTTCAGCTATGAATTTCAAAAGCAAACATAGATTAGATGTTATGCAAATGTTCAAATATGTATCAACCTGAGCAAACCAGGTTGTAATATATTTTAGTTAGTGGGATGCTGTGAAGATTACATGAAATGGTTTCTGGGACGCATGGAGTTTCAGTAATTAGCATAAAGCAAACCTTTAAAGAGTTTCCTCTTTAAAATTTTATCATGGTTACATTCAGGAAAAAAAAAATTGGTTGCGTATGTGTGTGCATGTTCAATGGCCAGAGGTTGATGTTAGGGGTCTTCCTCAGTTGCTTTTCACCTTAGATATTAAGGCAGGATCTCACACTTAAACCTAGTGTTTAGGGATGACAGCTAGTCTAATAGCTCAGCTTGTCACAAGGATCTAATATCCCAGCTTGTCTCTTCTTCCAAGCACTGGGGTTCTAGGGGGTTAACACACTCTGCTGGCATTTCTGTGGGCTCTGGGGATCTGAACTCTCGGCCTTGTCTTGTGTGACAAATGATTTGCCCACAAAGCCATCTCCACATTCCCAAGGTATTTTGCTTTTAACAAACATTACCAAGGCACTATTTGAACAGCTTTTCTATGGTAAGAATCATATTAGGTACTGTTGTGTAGATGTGGACAAGCTGGATTCTTGGTAGCTGATATTCTAGTACAGGCAATGAAGGCTTAACACACATACATGTGTGTGTACATTAACAAGACAATGATGTGAGAGTTTGCCACCCGTTACTATGTGGAGAGGGATGGCCAGGAAGAACCCGATGGGGAAGCTAGTAGCTGCTGAACAGGACTTGAATTAAGTGAAAAATTGGGCTACTTAGAGAAGGTGAGAAGAGTAGTTAAGATTGTACTAAAAGCAAGTACAAAATGTATTGCAGTAGAATAAATATGATTTTTTTTTTCTTTCTGAGAAACTGCAGAAAGCTCCACGAGGACTAGAGTGGAATGTGGCTGTGGCAAATGATTCCTTTTTTGACTGGGACTAGGAAATGGCCTGATTCAGATTCTAAACTGGTCTACTCCAAGAATGAATCGTGTCATTCCATGGAATAATTTAGGGCCAGATCTAGGCACATGTACGATGTCCATGAAAGTTTAGTTACCTGTTTCTATTTGGTAAGAATAGAAGCGGGTAAACCGGTTTACTTTAAGAAGATATAGAATGTCAGAGTAGTTACTAAATATCACGTAAGTTCATAAATTCCATGAGTGATGGGACAAAATTGTGCTATTATCCTTGGTAAAATGCTACACACACACACACACACACACACACACACACACACGCGCGCGCGCGCGCGTGCGCGCACATGCACGCACGCATATTCTTAGAAATCTGAGCCCTGTAAAACTCGTAAAACAGTCCCCTGTCCCACTCCTTTCATTTTAATGTTTAACAGTTAATTCATCCTTCCTTCCTTCCCTCTGACCCCCACCCCATTGTGTGTGTTCATGTATTCATGAGTTTACACATGTGTGTTGAAGTCAGATCTACCTTGGCTTTTGTTCCTCAGCACCCATTCCCCTGGTTGTTTGGATGAGGATCTCTCATTGGCCTGGAGCTGGCTGATTCAGCTAGGCTGGCTGGCTACCAAGCCAGATTCTCCTATCTCCACCTCCCCAAAGCTAGGATTATAAATGTGTGCAAGTGCCCCTGGCTTTTAAACATGAGTTTTGAAAACTATATTCAGGTCCTCATGCTTACTAGGCAAGCACTTTATAGACAGCTATTTTCCAGCCCTTATTGTTTTTAAGTTCTTCAAGAAAACTCTTCAAAAATCTAAACAAGCTGTTTCTTGTTTTTTATTATTTCCTATAGAGGTATCATGGTGAGGCTTTAGTTTGCTGATGCAAACATCTGGCTCCCTTTTTTCTTTTTAGGATATTGCCTAATTCTTTTGCTTTTGCTAGTGGACTTCAAAAAGTTTGGTCCCTTCTTATGAGCACTTTAGTTTGAGTATGTGGCAGTTTGACAGAAGACTGTATTTTCCATCTTCTCGTTTCTTCCCTTCAGTGCAATGAGACCAAGCATGATTGTCTATAGAAGATATGAAAACACAGCTTGAGAACACAGCATGGCTTTATTGTTTTTACTACATGAAAATGGAACCTTGAGATGATTAGTATCAATAAGAAGTCACAGAGGCAATACTTTAGCTTTGACAGAATTCAGAAGGTAGGTTAGAGACTACTGAGATTTCTCTTCAAAAAGATTACCACACCAAAGGTGAATTCATTGATATATTATATTTGTTCCTACTCTTAGAGGTAGGAAGAAGAAAAATGAAGGAGGAGGAGGAGGAGGGAAGAGAGGAAGAGGGGAGAGGAGAGTAAAGCGTATATGGAGGAGTAGGGGGAAGAGGAGGCCATAACAACAAACATGACAACGAAGATGATGACTATTTATATTTGTGAGAGTGATGTATTCCTGAATCAGAATGATGTTTCTTCCATGGTGTTTCCTGGACTATTGCTGGTCCTGGGTTCTATAAGAAAGCTGTGGGGAGCAAGCCAGTAAGAAGTACCCATTCACAGCCTCTGCATCAGCTCCTGCCTCCAAGTTCCTGCTCTGTTTAAAGTTCCTGTCCTCACTTCCTTCAGTCATTGGCTATGATGTGGAAGTGTAAGCCAAATAAACCCTTTCCTCCCCAGGTTGTTTTTGTCATGGTGTTTAGTAGCTGCAATAGAAACCATAAGAGTTCCCAAGAAACAATTTAGAAAGAGTGAGCCTGGGTATCTGACAATTTTGCAAAGGACAGACACCACTTAGCTAGACTTCAGTGTGAGAGAGGACTGTCATGTCTAAATGGATTTAAGTAACTGTGCTTAATTTAATGTGTTGAAGTTGATTTCTGTTATCTTTTTGTACACATTTATTATAGATTTTTATTGTTTCTTTTTCTTTTCCACTTAGCTTCTCCTTCCATGCTTCCTTATGCTGGTGTAAATGTTGTCAGTGGTTTTCTTAGCAGGGGTGTTTATATGCTTTAACACACATTTCATAACACACACACACACAGAGAGAGAGAGAGAGAGAGAGAGAGAGAGAGAGAGAGAGAGAGAGAAATAGTGACAATGTTTCTTCCTCAGTGATTATTGTTCTCAGTTACTAATTGGTAGGGAGGTTTGCTAAAAACTGTAAAACTCAACAAAGATTTGTATGTTATCCTGTATAGAGTTTCAATAGTCTTATTTAATATCTATGTCAAAGCTTGGCCCTAGAATATTTATGTAACAATTACAGGATGCCTTTTACATATTTTAATAAATAGCAACGTTCTTAGACATGCAAACTATTCCCAAGTAAATTGAGAGAACACTGAATTTGGTTTTGTCAGGAACTTTTCCCGGAATTGCTCCCTATTTTGGAAAACAGTGTCTCCAACAGCAGTGATGTCTGTGTTATTTGTTTCCCCAATGCAGGATACACGTGTCAGCCTTCATTTTCACCTGTCAGCCTCCCCTTGATTTTATGGGTATATATAAAACCTATTTAGCTTTTATTTCAAAATGTCAAAAATAAAGAATAGTGTTGACAACATTTAGTAAAATATTGCCTAACATTTCTGAACCAGACTTCTTCATTATTTACCTAGGTGTATGCATCTAGTTTATTTTGTCTTCTAGACCATTTTGGCTGAGGTTTTACGTACTGAAATCCGTCTGATTTTTATTGCTTATTTCTATTTTACTTATGGTTATTCATTTATATTTTAAAATGTCAGGGTATATGATATATCTTCCCTATAAATTTGATTTCTAACTATAAAAATTATTTATTAATTATTTTAAAGGAAGTCTTACTATTTAGGGTAAGATTATACTCAAAGTAATAGTTCACAGATGATATAGTTAGGTAGGATTTAGGGAAACGTGAAAGATGGTACAGTAGTTCAGGGATCCCTTCGGGGTTTTTACTAGTCTTAGGGGGTGAAATGGAAAACCTGGGAGCTGTGGTCATAACAGGGTTGGGATGGCCGCTCTAGGACAGGGGGTGAGAGCTGGGCTCCTGTGAAGACTGCAGTCAGCCTCACACCAGGAGCATCAGTGTGCAAGTCAAATAAATAACTCCTTTCATCCTTTCCTTTCCTACCTCAGCTTTGTCTTGGTACAAAGGGAAACACAAAGAGATGCTGATAAGCACACACACCTATGACTTTCCCTTCCAAAGCACAGATCGAGATGACTGACCAGGGCAAAAGAAATCAGGATAGAAAAGAAGGGGGGGGGGTCGTACATTCGGGTTGAGAGCATTGTGTCTGGTTGCGTTTGAGAATCACTGCTTTAGAGGACAACTGTAATTAATCTGTTTTTGTCTTTCCTTTAGACATGCCCTTGACTTCTGGCTTGCTCTGGTCTGAGCCAGTGTTTGGACAGAGCAGAATCACTTGTATAATTATTTTGAATGTGAGGTATTGTTGCCTGATTCTCTCATTGTTTGAACCTTTTTACATGTACCTTTCTAAGAAAGAGCGTGTAATAAAATTTCTGATCTCATGCATATCTTATTTTGTTGGGGGAAATTGACTTGGTATTGAATTCTGGACTGGCCTCCTTCTGAAGCTAATTGTACAGGCATTGGTCCACTGTCCTCTGCAAGCCAGTGTTGCTAAGGAAGAGTCTGAAGTGTGATTTCATTCATTTTTTTTTTACGTGAACTGTTTCTTCCTTTCTCGGTATTTTAAATGCTTTTGTCCTTTTCTTTAGGTATTCTAAAATGTTCAACTAATCCTTTTAGATTTCTAAGAATGCATTATTGTATAAGGCACTTGCTGGTTACAACCTTGAGCTAGGAATATTCCTGTATTTTGGGGGATATTTCCTTTGTTCTGAGAAATTCAGGATGGGGGCAGCCAGAGGGAGAAGCAAGGGGTTGGCTGTTCTGTAGGATGAACCGCCTCCCGCAGGCCTTTCTGTCTTTATTAGTATACTTACGAATCCTGGAATGTTCTGCTTGGGTGGTTTTTCTGGTCATACTCTAAAGATTATCATTAACTGGTGTTTTCACAAGCCCTTAGGCTTTCTTTTGTGTATAACGAGGAATATAGTTTGCTCTAGAGAATCAAAGAAAAAAAATTGTAGTAGCTTGTTCATATGTACATAATTAGAATATTTCCAATTTATCATATGCTTTGGGGGGTGTGTGTGTGCATTTAGTAGATTTATCTTTGACATCCCTGTCTATCAATGTAACTATTAACCAATAGTAAGATAATAAGACCCATAGATGATCAAAAAGACCTTGATGTGATAAAATACAAACACTTGCCTTAGGAAAGAAATGACAGAAGAAATTTTGTGTGCATTCTGCCAGTATGTTTTCACCAGAAAGCATTGTTGCATGCATCAAGATAAGAGCAATAACTGAAATTGCCTCGTCTACCTAATTATTAAATTACATGTGACTCCATTGTTCAACTATTTAAAAAGTGGGTTTTTGAAAGTATTTTTCGTTAATGTAAAGTACTGTAAACTTCCAAATAATTAAAATATGATCAAGCTAAAAATCTTGTGTTAATCAGTGATACATTCAAGAGATTTCTAGTTTGTGCTAAGTTCCATGAGCAAATATAGCCCGGTTCTTTTCACGTACCTGGCCCTCAGGCCCTGCTCCCTGATCATATCAATATATAATAGCTTCTGGATGTAGCACTATCTGTGTACTGTCCCCGCAAGAGCCAAATATGTGACAATGAGCGTACTTTCTCTTCCCTTTTTACAAAAAAAGCTTCTTTTATTCTTTTAAAAATAGCACTCTTTATCTTATTTGCTTATATAATACACATTTTACTTGCCTTTTTTTTCTCTCTGCTGAGAACTCACTAGGTTGTCAGTATTTTCATTCATTTCAAAATTACATACTGCTGTCCAGAGTCCTTGCCACAGACTAGTATCAATATTGTCAGGAAAAAGTATAGTCTTTAAATGTCAGCCATACATAATGTGCCTGAAATATTAATGCTGATCAGCTTCTAAGATGTTATTCTGCAGAGAAGGAAAGTTAAAAAGCAAGTGATAAAGCCTGCATGGCTTTTCAAAGAAACGAATAGGATTAAATGGTACTTTTAAGTCTTAGAAGTTTGAGATAATCTTATTTCCGGTTTTGCATTTGCTCAGAGAGCATAGTCTTTTCAAGGTCACCCAGTTTGTTAATGGCAGTGTTTAGATTTGAACTTACATTTCTGTGTCTCGAAATTCTGGGGTCTTTTCTTTGAGAGTTTCCCAAGATACCTTTCTTTTCCTTAAAAATTAAGAGCTGCTTTGTTTCTTACATAAAAGTGTTATTTAGACACTGATTTCTTAAAGTACGATGAATACAAGATAATTTTCTCTTGCACAACGAGTAGTGTGCCCCCTAAAGCATTGCCCTATGTGGTTAGAGACTGATGCAAGGCCATGAGGACGTCCCATCGTCGTCAGCAGTAGTGTTACAAAGGGACTTATGTAGCTTGTTTGCAAAACTGCTTAAGTAGGAAACCTTATATATGTCAGGATCTCATAACTGTAATTGTGTACTTGCATAAATAGTCGGTGAGTCTATCCAAATACTAAGGAAATTGTTGGTCTTGGTTGCATGTGCCTGACCCAGGGCCTCTTGAGAGCACCCACTCCTTCTCTTGGAGTAGCAGTGACTCTGGTTAGTGAAAAGATGCCATACATGGGCGCTGGCCCCAATTCTCTTCTTAGGTTGTCACTTTTACTGCCTTTTGTTTCTTTATTATCTTATATCTCCGGGAGATGTTCTACACCGTTTTGAGACTGGAATCAAGGAACAGAAAATTAGAGCAAGATCACTGCTAACTGGCCCAGCAGTCATCATCAGTTCTGGATCCACCTTTATCACTGCTGTTTCCCTGCTTCTCCCACTGACCATGCTAGAAACACAGTTTTGTATCAGCTGGCGCCCTCCACCAAACATGCTCCTACTCCGAACTCTTCCTGAGCCTTCTTAATGACTTCATATTCTTCCCTCATGTGTACAGACCATGATATTTAGACCATGATGACTGTCTGCCTAAACCTTGTAGGAGAGGAAAAAGTTAATGTTTCTAGACAGGAAACAAGTTAGAATGTACACAATTCGAAATGCACATTGAGTCATTGTACAGGCCAGGACTGCTGATATAGCTTTGTCTCTGACTAGTTTGTGGCATTACTTCTCTCACTGTAGCTCTCTTAGTTTTGGGTATTTTATTGATTTGTTTTTTTTAGTAAAAACTTAATCCGCTTAGTGAATATTTTGTTCAGTAAATTCTTCTTCCTCTCCCCCCTCCCTCCCCTCTTTCCTCCTTTTCTTCCTTTCCTTCTCTTTTGTAATTATGTACCCAGGCTACCCTTGAATTTGCAACTTTCCTGTCTCCACCTCTGAACACAGGAGTTGGAGGAATATGTCACTATACCTAGCTTTCATTTTCTTTTTACTTATTCTGTGTTAATCTACAGGGTGAATGTCCAGTTTTCACATGTGTTTTAGCACATGGGCCAGTTATTCTTAAGGCTTCTGCTGGGTAGGTTTGGGGAGGTGTGTGAGAAGTCTGCAAATAGAGGCTCAGAAAGGTATAGGCAGAGTAGTTATCAGTGTGAGGAAGAGAGGGGCTTTTCCTAGTTTGGTAGAGTAGGGAATGGGGCATGGTTGATGCAGTAGAGAAGGAAGGAGAACAAAGAGATATTGAAGAACAGAATAAAAGGCGAGCAAGGGCTGAATGTGTTGGATTTAGAGATTGTTCCAATATCTTGCTGGAGCTGTTGTAGGACAGAGTCATTGTCAAGAAGTGAAATAGAGAAGAAAAGAATTGGAGGACATTCCAGTAAGTGTTCTGTTGACACTGGATAACAACAAAATGTGCATAGTAGTAGCTTAAGCTGCTGGGAATTCTTTGCAAGGCACAGGGATGGGGGATCATGACTCAGTGCCATTGGCGGGGCATGTTTGGTAGTGTTCTCACCCATACCTGCATTGGAGGTAAAAAGAGAAGGGATTTAGAATGGGAGACTAGCCACCATCTTTCAGGAATAAGGGCAAATTTTGACTTTTCTTGTACTGGATATTTTTATGCAATGAAAAGCAAGTAAAATGTGTATTATATAAGGAAATATGATAAAGAGTGCTATTTTTTAAAAAAAAAAAAAGATTTAAAGAAGCTTCCTGGGTTTGAAACCCAGTATTATATAAAACTACGTATGGTGGGGGAAATTCCTCTAATCCCAGACCTAGAAAAGTAGAAACATAATAATTATGAGTTCAAGATTATCCTTTGCTCCTTAGGAGTTTGAGGCCAGCCTGGCATATATAATACTCTGTCTCAAAAAAAAAAAAAGTCCCTGGGAAAGATAGCTGAGTAGGGAAAGTGCTTGATGGGTATGTGTAATGATAATATAATATGTTAATACGCATAACCTTGGTAAAAAGGCAAATGAACGAACAAACAGAAAACACCAAAAATAGTTACAGTAGCATGCATCTATAACACCAGTGCTCTTACTGCCTAATGGGAGGCAATGAGAGGGGAGAATCCCCAGAAGCTCTCTGGCAGGGTAGCCTAGCATGGACAGCAGTGAACAATAAAAGAGACCCCATCCCAAATAAGGTGACACTAAGGGTTGATCACTTCAGATTGTATTATGACCTCTATGTGTTGTATATTACATACCTACATATGAGCATGCATCACATATACATATATATGTGATATATGTATATACATATGTATATATATTTGTATATATACATATATATACAAAAAAATTTAAAATAACAGAAAAAGTTGATAAGGGTCCAGAAGTCATGAGTGTTTTAAATAGGTATACAAATGGCATAGGTTTCTTTCTAAAAAATTAAAAAATTCCCATTTTTCTGGTTACTGCTTGTATCCATAGCTTTCTTTTCTCTACATTGTGTTTAGTTGTGTTGGTCTTATGTCACTTTCTTGCATCAGGGTCATACCCTGCGCTATACTAGCCATGGCATCCTATCATTCTGGTCTAAGTCACCCCTGTCTTATTTTTTTAAACCAGTTACTTTGGGGATTCTCTTGGATATTCTTCTGTAAGCAGGAGGGTCCATTTTCCATGTATAGAATTGAATTCTGATCTACATATCAGAAGTATGGCTGTAGTCAAATTCTTCATTGCCTTCATCATAACATCTTCCCATACTTGAGGAATGGCATAAATTGGTGTTTGAGTAGCTGCTTCCTTTGTTTTCTTTCTTCCTAACACAGATTTTGGGAGAGCTGGCTTCCAGGTGTAACACTCCTGTGGGATATTACTCCTAACACCAGGGGAATGATCTCGCCCACAAATTAGCAACCTCTTTCTCTGGGGAGGTCTTCTTTTCTCTCCCATCAGTGTTAGCCTCCTGCTCTGCCTGCAGCAGATGGGATCAACGTTATACCTAAAAGGCTTTCAGGCTCTACTATAGACTGCTTCCTACCCAGGCAGAAAGGCTTTTAAGTAATTTGAAGGCTTTCACAGGTTATATTTGTATGTGTGTTTTCATATTTAACAACTCAGTAAACATAATCTAATTTTTTTCGCTGTGCCCAAATATAATGATGTTTCTTTATACTATGAGTTTCAAGGATACAGGTTTCATTTTGAATTAAACTAAGTGGTGTCTAACAGCTGTTGTGCTAAAGCGATGTTTTCATGTCAGCGAGAGAACCTATTCCTGAGGTCACGTCAGCATTCCCTTGTACCACACACTTATACGACACAGTATAACCTTAAATGTTTTCCTATAGCACCTTTTGTTCTCTGTACACACTTGACATTAAATTGTTCATTGCTGTTTATTTATCTGGAATGATAATGAGCTATAGCTTTAGGGATGCTCATGGAAGTCTCTCTTGTCCGTGTGTGTGTGTGTGTGTGTGTGTGTCTGTGTGTGTGTGTGTGTGGCACACTTTGCTCTGGCACACCTAAGCAACACGATGCCTGGTGTCCCACTGGCTGATGTATTAGAGCAAACATAGATGATACTTCCATCTTGATGCCATGGTGACTTGTTTTTCTCCACTGCATCTTTTGTCCATATACTCTTCTGACTTTATTTTTTATGAGAACAACAACTCACACTTTATTAAATCATAAAGCAATTTAAGATGATTTTTGAAATACATCTTTCCCAGGGATGATGACACCAATTGATTAATCAATGCCAAAATGCAAAATGTCATCTCTGAAAAGACATACATAAAAGTAACAATGTGTGGAATGAGCATGATATATATATATATATGTGTGTGTGTGTGTGTGTGTGTGTGTGGCTTTATTTACTTATTTATTTATTTGTGATCAGAAGGTGGATGAAAGTAAGACCAGAGTTTTGTCATTGCCATACGGACCTGCTGGTGTTTAGTCATTTCAGTAAACTCTGCAGTTCTCTACCATTGATTTCAGAGAGCATAAGGGGGGCCTTGGCCTTCAGAGGAAGAATGTCTGCAGAGCACAGGAACCATGGCACACTGTACTGTTCATGCCCCCTCACCTCTTTCCATACTCTTCTCCATTTTCTTATTGCCTTCTCTCTCTTGTTCTCTCTGCTCCAGGCTAATTGCCCTAGGAGGAATTTATCATAACTATTATGTATATATAATATGTATATATTATGTATATATACCTTTAAAATGAAACACAGTTACATAAATGCATATTCTTTTTCCATAGAGGTATGTTAGATAGTTGGGAAAACAATAATTGCTGGATCATTTCATAGAATTGATTTAATGCTTGCAATTGGGAAGTATTTGAAAAATGTCATAACCATAGCTATCTGTGTGTAATATGGAGTTTACCAATGGCAGGAAGACTTTCACTACTTGTGAGCACATGGACAAAGTGGGGAGTTGATATCAGACCCAAGGAGTGAGTTTCCTGAGGGAGACAGAGAACCATCCCACTGAAAACAGAACCTAGGATTCAGCTCCCCTCTCCCAGGAGTAACTGGTACCATGGAAGAGACACACAAAACATAATAATTAAATCCAAGTTGTTGCTGCTTTTGTAAATGCTATATAAAGCAGAGTAGGTAGGCACAGAAGTGTCCTGGTCTTTCCTCATAGCTATTCGATCGCCTATTGGTTTCTCATCATCTTATTAAATTAAAACCCAGCTCTAAAGGAAGCTTGGGACCTGCCGTTAGCAGGGTTTGGTTATGTATAGAAGAAGACTGGGAAATAAAAGGAGACACTCAGGAAAAGCCCTGATACAGAAAAGGCCCAGATCTTTTCCTTAAGTAGGTTTCAAAGAATTATTCTCTAAGTATCAGCTACATCCCAAATGCACTTTCCACCATTTTCACTTTAGGTTCTTTGCAGTAAGATGGTTGGCTTGGAGCTTCCGTCCAGTTTGCAATGCAAGATTCTGCAGTTGCTCCTCAATTTCCTTTCCTGCTTCCATCCTCTTTGACTTAGTCTCCATAGAGGTCGGAGTGCTTTCTTTGTACCAGAAGTCAGACTGCTTTCCTGGTGTAGGGCCTTTTGGAAATTCTGTTGTACTGTCCATGAAAGTGAAAACCTCGAGTGGCCTTTCAGGCCCTACCTGATGGTTTGCTTCGTCTCTCCAGCTTCATTTGCTTTCTCCGGACTCTCCGTGCTCTAAGTTAACTCACATCCTTGAAGTGTATGGAGCGGCCAACTCGCGCTATTGTTTTCTGTTCCTTGATTGTGTTTCCTTAGGTTCCTTCTTCACCTTTGCACATCCATTAACTCAGTCAGACTCTCCTCTGTTTAAAAGCTTCTTCAATCTCACTTCCAACTTTAACTTTCTCCTGTTTGACAAGGAGCACCTCTGCTATGATTTAAGTGGTAAGCGTGGGCATCGGCAAGAGGTGGCCTTATGATGGTCAGTCTTGAGTGATTAGCTTTGCAATCACCTTGGAAATGTCCCTCTGGCTATATGATTGAAGGCATTTCTATGGAGAGTTAACTGAGCACTGGCTGCTCTTGAAGAAGAAAAACCTTATGTTTGGTTCCTAGTACCCATATCGTGTTTCACAACTGTTAGTAATTCCAGCTTCAGGGGATCCACTGTTCTCACATGGACTCTTTTGCCCAAGGCACACACAGAGGACAGACACACTCTCATATATGTACAATAAAAATAAATATTTTAAAGCAAGAGTTTCACAAAATACAAGTAAAAAAATTTTTTTGCAATAATCTGGTTAGTCAAAAGTCATGTTTTCCGTATGATATTTTGCTGAATGTTCCCACATTATTTTTAAAGATGGGTTAAAATATAATAAACATGAGTAAATTGAATCTGAGGTATGAGCATGCTTATTGCTTCCTTGATTTGTCTGACCTGTCTAGAAGTGTAAGGAGTCTGGGGACTTGGCTTTCTCAATTACCCTTCAAATGAAAACTAGTCATTCAGGGTTGAAAGGTTTAGTAATTATTTGTAAACCTGTCTGAGACTTTGGAAAGCAGGTTCCATGCTCATGTATCAGAACTTTTAGAAGAACATGAAAGACCACTGAAAGTTGTCTCAGAGGTACTTTTTTCCTTTGTGAAGTCTTTTAAAGATATGACTTTTGCATCTAAATCTCCAGGTTTCCTCCGCTCACCATCCTTATCTCCTGGGAGTTCCTTAAAACTTCTCATTGCTTTGGTGTCTGAAACTCTTAGGGGTAAAGCTCAGCTAGATCTTTGCCTTTTAAACACAGATGCAAAATGTTAGTATAGTCTGCTGCTTGGAAGTGTGTATTTTAACTAGCAATGCCTCTGAATGAAAGATTGAAACAGAGCATAGTGCAGAGCAAAACATGGGCATTTGTGGCTGTGACCTCCATGTGTTCTGGTAGTAACCTCTGAGTACGAAGATTCTGAGCAACAGCCTATCATCCTGATGCATTGTCCCAGTGGCTGCATCTGTCTTGTTCACACCATCTTGTTCACACCGTGCTGGTTATTTGAGGGAGGGGTATTGCTTCTTTGGGGATGTTTATAAAAGCTGTGAGACCTTAACTGTAAGGAAAGTCCTGCCTATTCTGATGGGATCAGCACAGAATGGTCTGTCCTAACAGCTCACCATACAATTGCTCTAGAGCAGTACTTTCCTTCTGCATTTCCCTAAGAGAGCATTTTACTTGGGGATCAAGTTTCCTTTCATTGAATTTGCTAGATTTCTTTGATCATAAGTGTAGGTGAATGCTGCATGACCTTTACTTAACACTCCTACTATGGCTATTCCTGTAGCAGCTACATTTTCGCTCGCTTCCTTTCAATCTTGCAAAAATAAATATGATGAAAGGAGATTATAATCCATATAGTAGCAACCGATGAGGTGGTCTGGGAATAATGACTTTATTCTTTCCAGGTAGCACTCACTGAAGCAAACTTTTGGAAGGTATCTTTTCCTAAATGTTAAAGGATACACAAGTCCTGTCTTTTCTGTGAAGTCGTTATTAATAATTAGATTAAAACTATGAATTAAGTATGTATAACAAAGGATGTAAGTTTTGCCCATTTTTTATTCAACAAGTAGAACAGTGAAAGAACAATAGCTGTAAATTGGGAAAGTTCTAGAACTGCACGGATAATTATAAAACTCCCAAAATGGTTGAAAATTTAACCTTTGAAGGCTTCTGATGGGAGCACATTGAACTGGATTTGAAGTGTTGAACATGAGGAATAACGAAGAGACTTAGTTCCC
Organism: Alexandromys fortis; assembly: GCF_014885135.2. Classification (NCBI taxonomy): domain Eukaryota; kingdom Metazoa; phylum Chordata; class Mammalia; order Rodentia; family Cricetidae; genus Alexandromys; species Alexandromys fortis. The sequence goes on from NW_026067933.1 coordinate 2,722,725, forward strand.
GCGCTGAAAGCCCTGGTTCTTGGGCTCTGTTGTATATTGCAGTCACCTGAAGAGCCTTTTGGGGCCTGCTGCCAGTCACTGGGTCAGCGGGTTTGATAAGAGACTTAGGTACACGTCATAAGCACTGGAGTTTTGGCTTGTAGCCTCACTAAGATGGCAGAAGTTTGCTGTGAGGTCTTGCAGAGCCTGGCATGCTCCTCCAATGGAGGAGATACCCCTGTGATGTTTGGGGAATTGGAAGAGCTTTTGCATCTTGTGTTTGTTTCTTCGAATCCTGTTTTTGACTACACTTTGGTCTGTTCCTGGCAGTTTGTTCTTATCAAGATATAAATAACCAGTCTGTCCTGTTCAAATTATTGGCTCCTGTATTTGGAGAGATACCAACATGCTTGTCAGTCTCATAGTTTATGGATTTCTTCACATGTTCTCATTCTAAATATGAATCTATAGAGTTTATGTATATATCTGAGATGATATTTGGAGCACTTTGTTCTTGGTTTTATGCTTCCTTTGACCACTTTTTTGTATATTACTAAATCTAACCTAAGTTTACTTTGGAGATTTACAAAGCCTGTCAAGAGGTTCAGTATTTGTTAAATATATACAATGATTTTTCTTGGTATCTCAGAGATTCAGACATTTATAGGTTTTTCTTTAGGCTGCAGTTTCTTATACAGTATATTCTCACATATGAAGTCGTTTTTCTTAAGCAGGGTTGTTGAGTCTGTCTTATGTCTTTTTATTTCTTGGAGTAGAGATGAATAAACTGTGATACTAGATGTGATAGTACATTTATCACTTAATATTTGAACATTCTCAGCACTTTAATTTTAATATGGCTAAATGGAATTTGTAAGATGCAACACTTTGCATTCAATGCCTTGCATTACAATAAATGTTTGGGAACTGTGAAAATCCTTATAGATAAATAGCTGGAATGCATTGCATTTCCTTACTTTTGAATTTTTACAGGGACTCCAGCATTTCCTCTCTAACTAGTGCATTGAATGAAGCAACACATGATGTCAGTCAAAACTGACTTTGTGTTCTTCAAATATGTTTTGTTTCTATAGATAGAAACTCTTTAGATACAATCTCAGGTAGGTACCATAACTTTATTTGGATTAAAACATGGATGCTCTCTTATTTTCCTTTTGTGATTAATTCCATAGTGTTATCTCAACAGCTAATATCTAATCTTTTATAATAAAACTCCAAGAAGCAATTAAAGATTCTTTGATCTCTAGGTGAACTCCACATTGATAGTACCCTGTGGAGGGCTGGTGGAGGAGGAAGACCGCAAGTGCGTGTGTGTGTGTGTGTGTGTGTGTGTGTGTGTGTGTGTGTGTGTGTGTGCAGGGGTTACAGGGCAGATGGAAGGTATTGGTGTGCTAGGCTAATTATCAGTGCATTCAGAATCTTGTGTCTGTCTCCCAGTGGGGCACTGTTGAGAAGAGTGGAAGAAAAGCAGTTCAGGTCAATAAAGACAGCTGTGTGTTTACTCATGTCCTAGAGAGTACAGGCAAGAATTTAAAGGTAATGGCATGGTGAGTATTTTCTGATACCATCTCCATTTGTTTTTCTTTTTTCTTCCTGAGAGGTCCTAGCTCTGGCCTTGGTTGGTGGCAATGGCTCTTTTCTTTCTAGTTGGCATGACTTCATACTATTCAGGCTTTAAGTTGATTACACCAGCCAAGAGACTATATGATGTGAAGTCATACAAGACAAAACAAATCATCTTTCATCGTCTATGCATGTTCTTAGTGCATGCATGTGCGAACAGTCATGCTCGCTTTGTTTCAATAGCTTAAACAGTTGTGCTGTGCTACAACTAGCAGAAGCAAACATAGCCATTCACTAGCAATTGAGCACTGATAGAGGACTGCATACCATCTATAAGAAAATTGACTGTAGTTGGCTTTTTTTTTTTTTGCCTTGATTGCATGGTAGGCACTAGGGTAACATGATTGATTTAATTTGTCTCTGCTTGTAAAATCATGATGGACACTATGTGTTTAACCATAAATCATAAATAAATTGTAAACTATATAAAAATTGAATAAGAAAGTCTGTCATATTTGTACTAGAAGGTTGATTTTTCACTGGGTGATTAAAATCACCAAGAAGATGGGGGACATTTGATGGAGTTCGTGAATAAAAATTTATTAGCAAAGGAGATGGCTTGTAGTGAGCAGGTGAGATAATGGTGAGAAAGACATGGTACAGGAGAGTGACAGGTAGTAGGACTGTGCATTATGGTAAGATTTTGGTATAGTATGTATTGTTAAGGGGGATTAATCTTGGGAAGTCTAGCTGGACAGTGAGGGCACATGTCTTTAATCCCAGCTCTTGGAAGGCAGAAACAGGTGGATCTCTGTGAGTTCAAGGCCATCCTGGTCTACAAGGTGAGTTCCAGGACAGTGAGGGCTGTTACGAAGAGAAACCTTCTCTCAAAATAAATAAATAAATAAATAAATAAATAAATAAATAAATAAATAGAAATACCAAGTTGTGAGTGTTTCTGAGTGCTGTGGGATAGAACCTGGGGCTTATGGAGGTGATGCTGGAATTATGATGGTACCCAACACATCCTTTATAACAACAGATCTGAGACCCACTGTGACAGTCCATGCAGATGATATCAGCCATGGACTGGTGAATACACAGCCGTCAATGCAAAGTCACATAAAGGCATTTATGGCCCCAAAGTTCCTTGAATTTGATACCCTGTTCCTAACCAATTTGTTTAACTCCTGTTGCCCTTTTTCCTTGTGGTTTGTGTTAGAGAATATATACTGAGGTTACTTAGGTCATATTTCTTCAGTTAGAAGCAATGACCGAGGAGCTAATTTTGAAAATTTAAATCCCTCAAAACATCTTGTTTATGCCCCTACTCTGAATCATTGGATGAATTGGAAAGCTAGAAAAAAAAAAAAAAGCAAGACCAAAGTCTTTGAATTGAATGACACTAACATCTTTACATTGTGATGTTGTTTTTGACCTCTTGTCTATATACCTCTGAGCTTTGCTAAGTCCTTTCATCCTTAGCCGAATTGTGCTCCCTCGACTTGCCTCTTAAACTTGAGCAGCTGTCATGACAGAGTTCTTAAGTTTCTCGTCCTTTATCTAATGTGACATTGGATAAACTCTTGGTACATACATTAGACCTGAGTTCTTGGCGTCAGACTGTGTAACAGGATACATCAATAATAGATAGAAAATGAGAATTGTTTTCTTAACCACTATTGCTTTCTATGTTCATATTTGGACACCACCTTCTTAAATGTTTCCTGTGGTTAATGTGACAATTCAGAATACTTATTGAAAGTTCTAGTTCCTCCACATAATTGAACTTGGCATTATAACATATTCTTGGACAGGAAACTCTTAGAAATAAAACGTGCGCACGCGCGCGCGCGCGCGCGCACACACACACACACACACACACACACACACACGGAGTTTGTTAATAAAGAGCCCTGATTCTTAATGGATCATCATGTATTCCTTTTGGGACCAACAATATATTGGCCATTTATTATAATTGTGAAATCATAAAAGGAAGTGTTCACCATTAATTTTAGAGAATAAACTGATGCAAATCTGACATCCAGCCTGGTTACATCTAATTATGCCCCCGTTCTGCCTGATTTTTTTTCTTTTGTGACGTCTGATGCCAACCTGTACTCAGCTTTATTCCCCAGGTAGAGATAGTGCTATCCTGAGGGAGCCAGCAGCTTTGGGTTGGATTGTGTTCAGGTCCACATTCTTCTTGGCACCCAGTTGCCAGGAAACTGGATTGCTGTCTTACTCATCCATAAGCCCTTCTCTGCTGGGCATCCCATTTTCCTTTCAGACACACTATACTCATCTTGAATTCTTTGCTCGCCTTTTTTGTCAGGCTTCTCTGCTCAAAATGATTTCCAAGCTGACTGGTCTTCACCTGGATCCTATTTTCACTTTGAACTCTTGCCTCATGATGATACCCGCACCTGCCTTTTCATCTTGCAGACTCATCTGCTGCTGCAGCTCTGCTGGGAGATGCATGACCCTCTTTACCACCTCTTCATTAGCTCGTGTCCTTTGTCTCTTTCTATTGTATTCTGATCAGTGAAATTCGGAGTCAAGCCTTTCTTAGTCTGTCATGTAGGACTGCTCCATTCTGTGGTGAGGCTAACTTTCTTCTGTCTGGTGTTATAATCTGGCATCATCGCATCCCAAGGAACTGAACTGTGGCTTAGAGCTAATCACACACACATTACTTGTTCTGCATTAAAAAAAAAAAAGTTGCTCTCTGTGTCAAATTGCCTATATTCTGTCTCCTTCCCATTGCCACCTCCAAGTAGTCTCTCTTTATTATGATGATAGTGTCTGTTATATAATTTCTGGTCTAGGTTTATCTACATGTGGCAGGCCTACAACTGAAGAATTTTTAAAAAGGCTTATGCGTTTTCATAGTTTATCCAAGGACATACTGGAAAACCCTGGATGAAACCATGACTTTAATTTTTTTCTTCTTGCTTATCTTTGATTCATTTTACCCTCTCCTGGAAGAATATTCCTATAAACAAGCTCTTAAAGAACCAATTTTTGATAATTTCATGCACTTACCTTTGTGATTATTAATCCAGTGATTAATCCATGCAAATAAATTAATCCACAAAATAATCTGTAAAATTAGCCCATTAAATCAGCCAATATATTAAATTAATCTGTCAGTTAATGCATCCACTAGATTTTAATCCATTAATGCTGGGCAGAGATTAAGTTGCTCCTGATTCTCTGTCTTACTCTTCTAGGAAGCTATCACTGTACCTTCAGAAGCTGTGACTTGATTTCCCTGTGTCGGTTCCCTTCATGTCTGGGAAGCCACAGAGGTGGTATAGATTTAATGGCCCTAGGATATTGAGAAACTATAAAGACTTCTTTTCACTGTGAAAAAAAAAAAAAAGGAGATAGCTTTCGTTTATGTAAATCCTGTATCACCTAGAATGTAACAGGAAACAGCAGTGTTAGGGATCTAAGGTGCAAACATAACTAAGTTTTAAACAAGCATATAAAATCAGAACAGTGACTATCACTTACCCTTAATTCCATTAGCACAGGGCTTCCTGTTAAAACAACAAATCATTTTAATACCATGTCTCTCTACTAAAATGGAACTCATAGACAATGTAACTATAATTAAATGGTGCAATGTCCTACAGAGACATAAAGAAGTAAAGCTAAACTTAATAATGCTACATCTTAACCCTATGTAAGTCTTTATTCAAAACCAATTTAGAAGATAAAAATTGAGATGCATCTGTGCGTAGTTATATAAAATCAGATTGTATGAGTCACGGGTGCAGACTAATGCAAGTATATTACAATGGGAGGTTAAATTCCATGGTGGGACAGCAGTGTGCTTTTATAATGGCTATTGATTAATTTCCTAGCAAAACAGTCCTCCATTCATTAATGCTCTGATTGCTTTTAATAGTATTTTTTGAAAATATCTTGTATCTATTAAAATTTTGCAATATGTTTGTATTGGTATAGGTTGGAGTTAGTTTAGGAACTAATCCTAAGTGGGTTTCTATGTATGTCAATGTCTTGAACAGGTCCAGGATCACCCAGTCATGTTGGCTTTTGCTCAGTTAGTGCCAGCTTTACCCTCCTTTATTTGGAAATTGTGGCTAAATCCAGAGACCTTCAGAGTGCTTTTGGGTGAGGGCGAGTCTGACTTTGGGACCTTCTCTCTTAGAGGGCTGGCAGTGCTCACCTGTGGAGGAGCTGTCCTGCCCTGCTCAGGGAGGGCAGGGACAGTGACTTCATCACCATCACTTGCTGCTAGGCTTGGTAGTTTGGTGCTGACCCTCATAATTCCCATGGCAAGAATAGTCCTGCAATTGGATAACTCTAAGGACCCATCACTTGAACATTCCTACTTATATGACATAACTGTTGTTTTCTTTGAAATAGTACATTTTCCCCCTCAGATACAAGGTTTGATAATGCTTAAGGATAAAGCTTGATGATTGACTTTTACTTTTAGTAGTTGGGTTTAATTCAAGATAATCTAGGTTACTATTTTATTTTGTGGAAATGTGTAGGTTAAACGAAAAAGGAATAACAGCTTCCATGTAGAGAGCTCCCTGTTTGTATGTGGCAAATGCCATGTGTGATGGGAGTACTAGATATGAAACCCGAATAGTGGAGTACAAACTCTCTTGATGCTAATTATTAGCCATGAGACCTTGGGTTTTTCTCAACCTCTTCAAAATGCATTGCTTTAGTTCTTGTCTTTTCACATTTGAGTTCATTTGCTATTTCAATATTTGGCTGTATTCTCATTTTCAAAATGCTATGACATTTAAAAACCTGGGCACTTTTGGCTTCTGTTTCTTTTTAGCTATGAATCTGAGATTTATAGATGTAGCTTATATTCTCGTTTGAAGTCCTCATCTGCTACCCAAGCCTGTGACTACTGAAACCCGTCTTTCATGCTTTCTGTACAACGCTTGATAGGTAGAACTAGGCTAAACCTGTGCTACTCACAATCCTTTGTAGTTGTAAGTAGGAAAACCTATCCGAGGATACCAGAGAACTAGTGGGGATGTGTGACAAAGAAATTGTCTCATAGTTTCAAGGGTGGAGTGAGCAGCCAAACCTCAGGAGCTGCTTGACCCTGGAACCAGAAACACTTGAACAAAGGTAGTTGGGCTTCCGTTTCCTCTCTGGATGTCGTAGTCTTGGTACTGAGGTCTTTCTTGCTCTACTCTTCATGCGCACTACAAGTAAACAGCCTTGAACTTTTGTTATCACTCTACCTGTCAACACACTGCTTATCCCAAGTTATTCCTGGTTCCTGCCAGGGAAGAAAACTCTGATCTAGCTCAGAGGTGAGAACTCAGTCATGAGCATAAGTGAGAAATACTCAAAAGGAACTTTTGTGTCCAGGCAGGCACCCTGTGTGTGTGTGTGTTTTAAAAATTATAAATAGCATTTTCTGTTCCTTTGTTTTTAATTGGTGATGCCAAAGTTAGTGACTCTACAGTTCTTGTCGGTGTGGAGAAACTGTTTCCTCATTGTCTCCCCTTAGCCTTTGTTTTTATTTGACAGTAACCAACCTGTCAAATAACGTTCATTTTTGGCTAGACATCCATACTATTTTGATCTATGTTGATGTTCCTGTATATAGGGGATGTAGAGTTAGGGGGTTGCAAGAATATAGTTATGGAAGCTGTCCTTGTAAGAATAGTGTCTGATGAACTTTAGGCAAGAAATCATGTAAAGGATGCTTGCTTTTTCAGTCACTATCTTCACTCTATTACGTAAATTGTATCTTGACTGCTAAAATACAGTCAAGGTGAATGTTCTAGAGCACAATGTATTCTGAGCATAATAGCCATCATCTTCATCAGAGCAGTTGTAACCACTTGCAAGAGACCAAGATAAGACTCATAAGAGGAGGGGACATTGGATCCTCACCTAATACTGCTTCCTGCACTTATCAGCGCTATATGATTATACCCTAATTTCATGTGACCTAGTTTTTGTGGAAAGCACTGGAATATATAGTATATAGAAAGTTAACTAAAGAGGAGATTCTGTGTACGCCATGATGAGGAAGTTGTCATCCATTTGAGGGAGAGACTTTTTGATGGCGTGGTTGCTTGGAATTACATTTCTCTAAACAACCCCTTACCCATGCTCTGAAATTCAGCCAGTCAACTCATTGGTTTCTCAAGTTGGACTTGGTGAAATTCTACTTTGTTTTGTTATCTGTGCCATATTTGGGGGATCCAGATACTTGTTTGTGTCTTTCCAGGGGAACAGTTCATGTAACATTGAGAAATGAGTGGTAGCATTCTCTGTCTGAGATCGAAGGGCAGGGATGGGAAATATTTGTTCTTGTTCAATGATTCTGGACAATGATTGTACTTTAGAATCGCCTGTGGAAAGAATCAGTGATATTTTTGTCATGAATTGGATGAGATTTAGAGAAAGGTAGTGATTTATGATTCCCAACTTTGGATTTCAATGACTGGGTAAATTCTGGTAGTTTTTTTCTAAGATTGAGAATGTAGACTGGGTAGTAGTTGCATTTGAAGTGAATTGTGATTTTGACATCTTTGAAGGACTAACTAATTATCCCATGAAGACTAGAGGTCATTTGGACTGAGTCTCAGAAAGTGTCAGAGGTCTGATAGTGTGGCCGATTACGGCTGTAAAGGGAGTTCTTATAGTTGGTTTCTTTTGAACAGGACACTATCCAGTATTTTTATAGACACAGCAACTCTCTATATTTGAGTCATTTTGAGTAGCAGGTACATTTGGTGGCCTCCATTTTGGGCTGCTAAACATCACCGCTAAGTACTAGTGCTTCTGAAGTCATGATTGTACTATTTGGGTCAAGTATCCCTCATTCCAGGTATTGCTTTTTGATACAGAGGTAACTCACAGGTCAAAGTAATGATATGTTCCTTCAAAATTTACCACTTTGATAGTGTTTTTCTTTTTTTTTACTCCATTGCAAGATATATGTTAATAAATTTCTGTGACTTTCTTTGGATTTTCATTTTTGTATCCTAGCCTAGTTAGGGACACTATTGCAACTTGGAGAGGAAAGGGCTTATTTACTGAGCCTTCCATTGATGGAGGAAGGTCATTGAGCAATAAAGAAACTGCTTGGCTGGCCCTGATAGGTTAAAGCATTGGTGGGAATAGGATGCTGGGCGGAAGAGGAAGTGAGGTCAGACTCTGCTCTGCTCCCGGACTCGACAGCTCTGTTCCCGGACTCAGACAGCTCTGCTCTCTGGAGCAGAGAAACCATGCTCATCTCTCCTGGGTAGACTCGATAGCCCTGCTCTGGAGCAGAGACGCCATGCTCCGCTCTCCCAATAGCTCTGCTCTCTGAGGCACACGCGATGAAGCTCAGACCCAACATGGACATAGGTTAGAATCTTCCCGGTTAGCGCACCTTGGGGTGCTTACACACATTATTAGAAATGGGTTAGAACAATATGTAAGAGCTAGCCAATAAGAAGCTGGAACTAGCCGGGCCAAGCAGTTCTTAAATGAATACAGTTTGTGTGTTGTCATTTCGGGCGTGAGCTAGCAAAGCGGCCGGGGTGTTGGGGACGCAGCCCCGCCGCTTCCTATTTCAACACTTCCATATCACTGTCCATCATTGAAGGAAGTCAGGACAGGAACTCAAACAGGGCAGGAACATGGAGGCAGGAGCTGATGGAAGAATGATGCTTACTGGCTTGCTAATCATAGCTTGCTCAGGTGCTTTCGGATAGAACCCAGAACCACCAGCCCTGCTCCATCAGTCACTAATTAAGAAAAGATTTCTACAGGTGTACCTACCTGATCTTATGGAGGCGTTTTCTCAGTTGAGACTCTCTTCTCTCTGATGATTCCAGCTTATGTTAAGATGACATAAAACTAGCCAGTATGTATACCTTTGAAAATAAATTTATTATATTTTCATAGGATAGGAAAGAAAAATAACCCATGTAATAACTAGAGTTTGCCTATGTAGTTACAGGCTTCTGTTTAATATTGTTCCTACATGAGGATTAGTTAGTATTCACAGGAAATAATCCTTTAATAGAGGCTCTTGTTTTCCCACCTTGAATAGTCTTAACTAATTTGAAAAGAAATATAGTCTCAAATTTCATGATCTTATGAGATTAAAATATGCTTTTCCCTTATTTATTCTTCCAATTTACATATAGTTATGTTTTGTTTTCTGCTTCTAACTTAAAACAACAACAACAAAAGCAAGCATTTTCCTAGGATTGTGGATAAAGTTCTAGCAGGATCCCTAGCTCATTTCCTTTAATTTTCATTATAGCAAACTTACAATTGTCTTCAAGTGTTATCTGTATCCTTATTGGATAATATAGACAGATATTTCTCTCCCTTTCTCACTTTTTTCTACCTCTTTTTGTGTCCCAGCCATACTTAGTGGCATAATTATTTTCGAATTTTTAACTTATTTCTTCCTACTTTAATTCATATGTGGTTTGCATGCTTTTAATGTTAAACTATCAAAGAACATAGCCTTTTTCATACAATAGAGTGAAATCATGTTTATATTTGGCTTTATAATAATGAACCTATTGCTCATTTCTTTGTCATGCTATTGATCATATAGCTTGTTCTGAAGTTTTGCTTTTTGATGTTCAGCATCAAGGGCTTTTTAGTGACTAGAGAGGAACAGAGGATAGCCTCAGGTTGTCAAGGATCCTCCCCTGAGGTGTAATACAAGGCTGAAACCAGCAAGGGCTGCTGTGGGACAATGGTTCTGTACTTTGTAAAGATTTGTCACTTGTGTTGTTTTAATAAAACACTGATTGGCCAGTTGCCAGGCAGGAAGTATAGGTGGGACAACCAGAATAGGAGAATTCTGACTAGAGGAAAAGTTCAGTCTACAGTTGTCACTCAGACACAGAGGAAGCAAGATGAGAATGCCTCACTGATACAAGGTACCAAACCATGTGGCTTAAAACAGACAAGAATTATGAGTTAATGTAGGATGTAAGAGTTAACAAGAAGCCTGAGCTGAACAGTTTATAATTAATGTAGACCTCTATGTGTTTCTTTGGCACAACATGGATGTGGGATCTGGTTGGACAGCAACCTCTGTCAACAAAGGACAAAGATGCAAACGAGAGCTTGGGTGGATGAGTGGTTATGGGGATGACTGTTGGCTACTCTAGACATGTCTGCTCCTTTAATCATCCTACTGTTTATCCTAGATGCTGATAGTATGGCTTCAAACTCTCTTTCCATTGATGTTTTTGGAGGGAAGTAGGAAAGAGAAGTCAATTTACTGTTGCCTATGGTTCTTATCTTGCAAGGGCAGCCTGGGTAGCATCATTTCTGAACTGGACTTCTTGGTCCCCATGAACAGTCTAGCTATGGTTGTTTCTCAAGGTTTCCATGATTGTTCTTCACTGTTCTTTTTATCCTAGGGTGGAACAGCTTAGCTGATGGGATCCCAGACCACTTCTCTAGTGATTCATGCCATAGCTTTTATACAAAGAAACCCTCTATTTTATCCATTCAGGTGTCCTATCTGCTTTGTTTTTGAGACTTGGAAACATCAAGCCAAACACATTGCTTCAAGCAGGAGATGTTTTGTATCACCCAGAAGAGATGTTGCGTATTTGGATTCCCAGCTGTACTCTTAAATGTGAATGATTTTGACTCAACCTGAAATTAGTTCTTCAGTTCTTTCTGACTCTTTTGGAGGGAAGAGCTGAGAATATAAGTCAGCTTTCTCCCCCCTTGGTTATGACAGTGTCTAGAGGCTTTTTACATTCCCTGTGTATCAGATCATTGGATCATCTGTTTTTTAGCTCTGTGTTTTTTTCTGTTCTTAAAGCAGAACATTGAGGACTCTATCTCCATAGAAAATGAATACCCGTTCTCTATTTGTACCTCTATTTGATAAATTGTGCCTACAATTTATTTATTATGGCATAAATATTTTAGGATATAAGGCATAAATTTACATCAAGTTTTCTGTGGTGATAGACTATCTAGTTGTTTATCAAGTAATTCTCCCTTTGATTTGACTTCATGATGCCTAATTTACCATGTATTAAATGTCTGTAATTAGATTTTTCCTGGACGTCTAGTTTTCATATCCATCTGCTTTTCTAATTTGGGGAAGTATACAGTGGCTTTTGTGATTGTTACTGCATAATAAATTTACCAGATAAGGTTTCAGATGGTCTCTTTCCTGTTTTTCATTTAAGACACTTGACAACAGTCTTTTTCAAGTAAAAAAAAACCTGATTTGCTGTCTCAGTGATTTTTTTTTGAGAGTTAGAGGAATACTATACAAAGAATGTAATAATTAACTAAAGAGAATTGATGTATTTATAATATCCTTTTTATTAAGGAACATTTATTCTTTCCATCAATATACGATATAGCACTGTTAAACAATTGTGTTCAACTTCACTAAGTATACTCTCATTCAGTTTTAGCATTTTATAAACATTTTAGGTTTAGTGGTTTTATTATATTACTTTCTAGTTACTTGATAATATTAAAATATGAAAATTATATTATGCTTATGCTTTACTAAATATTGTCAATATATTTCTGTAGGTATTATATTAAAAATAATAGTCCTTTATGGATTTTATTACTGTCAGTTAAGTATGGTGGTTGTGAGCCTTTTGGGGGGCTCATGTATTTGGAGAGAAGTTCTATAGCGTGTTTGAATGATTTATGATATTTATCCAATTCCTACTTTGATTTCAAAATGATTTTTATTTTAAAATATAGTTGGGGGAATTCCAAGAAAAAAAGATAGAACACAGTAGTATAAAGAGTTGAATGAATAGAAAGGGTTACAGATGGTGGAAGTTGGGAGGGTGAGTAGAGAAGGGGATAGGTATCTGAAGGATAATGCACATAAAGATATGATTTAAAAGTCACATGGAAACTTACCGTAGAAGCTTCCTAAAACAGACAGACAGACAGACACAGACACACACACACACTAATTAAAATGAAGTATCCCTATAAGAAAGCAACATTACCTCTATTAGATACCAGAAGTTAATATATAAAAAGCCCAGAGACAGAAATGGGTGACTTTTTTTGTAGTTGTTGACCAATGAGGTCACTTAGAGACCCCCAAAACATTCCTTGCTATTACATGTGCTCTTGGCAACCCTCCAGAACTTGACAATAAGACCTTGTTATTGAAGATAACACATATAAATCATTGAACACTGATGAATAAATCTGATACTTTCCCGGCCATCTCTCATAGTGCTGGAAAGTCCTATGCTGGCACCTGGAGGAAAAACTTATAATTATGTCTAGCTGTGAACTCTGCAAGCCACGACAATGATTAGCTTTGGAAGCCATGCCTGGGAGGTGCAATAATGGCACTGAATGTCGGGGGAGTAGCCAACTACTTTCTGATTGGATTTAAGGCTTGTTCTATAAGTGTAAACTCTTATCTGGCACCAGTGTGGGGACCAATATCATGTGGCTTGACAAGCAATAGACTATGTGGCAGAGTCTACTATTACTTTACAAAATAGGCATAACAGTAAACAGATTAGAAATGTTTTATTGCTATACCCATTGATCAGTGTATCTCTCAACTCAGCAGAGAAGCTTCCTTTTGCAGTAGATGATGATTAACAAGGAAATTCAAAATTGACTGTTGTGCAGAAAATAAGAAATAACAGAATGCCCTTTCAGGCCTAAGTAGGATGTTTGTATCACTTGTTCTCTCTGCCAAGGGTCATGGATCATTGAAGGAGAGGGAGTAAGAGCCAGAGGTAGCTGATGGATGTAAGGAAACAGTGTTTTCTGAATACAAGCAGGGCAGTTGTACTTATGTATTCCTGGAAGTTGAGACAGCCTGTAAGCAAACTGTGCTCAAGTTGAACAAAAATTCCAGTATGGAGAGTAGAGGTGGGCACAAAGCCTACCCCAAGCTAAGTAACCATGAGAAATTGGTAACTACTGGGGGAGAGAGAGTGTCAGTTTTCTTTAAGAGTGCATCACGTGGTAGGTTAACCATGTCTGGAAGGCCACATGTCCAAGAATATAGGGGTACCACAAATTGGCCTTTATGGCTTATTTTATTTTCTTTTTTAAGAAGTTAAGAAGTTGTTTATCTATGTAATGGGGAATGAATTGGGGAAAAGTGAATATGAGCATACATTGTGTGGAATTCTCAAAGAAGTAATCAAAATGAAAACAATATAATAAAAATGATGAGATATATTTTGTTTTTCAGATAATGGGTTCAGTAGTAACTTTTATGTTAATTGGAGGCTGCCACGGTTTGTTTAATTTTGTATGTGAGTATTTTAGGTAACTTTTAATTAGCGTTTGATAGTCTCCAGAAGCTGTGCTGTACATACATGTCATTTAGTAGCACCTCCCATTAGTGGTTTATTCACATCCTTATACACAGTGGTGCAAGGGAACTGGAAACAGAAAACCAACAGGTCTCCGAAGCTGATGATAGATTTCTTCTCATTTTCTTGAGTCGTCATCCTTTTCAGTGTCGTTTTGTAGAATTTCATAGTCTGTGTACCCAATGATCATTTGACTGTTTTCCACCATAAAAGTAAGAATAAGAAATGCCCTCTAATGCTTGCCTTCATGTTTCTTAACTGTATTTAGTGATGATTGGAGAGCCCATGTAGCAGTCCTTTACTACAATCAAAAAGAGGTTCTGCAATTGTATTTGGAACGTAAGCATGCATGTTATTTATCAGAGGTATACTTAGGTGCACGTGTATATGTTTAGTCTCTTAGCTGACAAAGTGAGATCTTTTCATCTTCATTTTAAAGCAAATGGAAAGCCAAATATGAGTTTTAATAAGTTTTTATTAGCCTTTTATAAACTGTTGAATATTTTAAATAATCTTTCCATCACTGAAAAATAAAATGACATATTTTTCATAGACAACAAACTATTATAAATATACACATACAACTATATTTTATATACACTATTACACAAGTATGGTTTTGGTGAAAGTTATGGTAATTGAACAGATAAGGAAAAGTTGAAGGCCATTTTTTATAATCAAAAAAATGTAAGACAGTAAAAAATGTTTTCAGTTCATTTTTTATCATGTCTGTTTTATAGAAATAGAAAACCAAAACTAATTTCTATTCTGACACTAAAAACATATAATAGAATAAGTTTTATAGTTCTGATTATAGCTGGAATGCCTGTTCTAGATGACCAAGGCTTTCCTAACTCTGGATGTGCTGCCCAATGTTGTCACACCCTAGCACAGTTAGAGCATGTTGTAGACACTCAGGTGAATACGAAGCTGGCTGTTCCTGTTGGTTTTGCATATATTCCTCTGAGCCCAACTGTTGAAACATTTAAATCCCACTGTGGAGTTCATGACAAAGCTAGCCAACAGTGTTGACTGAGTTCCTCAACACTGTGGCTGCCACACAGAAAGCTGTGTAGGAGCAGCTTAGATCATGACAGTAAGTTCTTGTGTGGGTAGGCTCTCTGCCCAGGTAGGCTTTCGTTCATCCGCTCGAACTCCTAGCTAGTTT
Organism: Alexandromys fortis; assembly: GCF_014885135.2. Lineage (NCBI taxonomy): Eukaryota > Metazoa > Chordata > Mammalia > Rodentia > Cricetidae > Alexandromys > Alexandromys fortis. Next base: position 2,737,791 of record NW_026067933.1, read on the forward strand.
CCCATTCACTGAGAAGAAAAGCCAGAGTTCTTGTAGTGATTCCGTCACCTAATTTCATGTCCTATCTTTGTGTCTGTCAGTCACCACTAGTCTCTTGTGCTTTCTTAGCAGGCTCAGACCCCTCTCTCAGTCGGGGACCACCTCCCCAGCAGACTCAGGGTTCCTTTCTTTACCACCCACAAGTTCAGCTTTGATAAAACTTTCTGTCAGACATCAACCCTGAACAGTCATGTTTGATTTGCTGGGTTTTTGCTTTGTCCACTGCCATGTCCTCTCTTAAGCTTTGTGCCGGTATTTTGTGGAAAAGGTTAATTGCTTACTCTGTAAGCTCTAACTGTCCTGTTCGGTTGAAGAAGAAGCACTGAATGGCCTCACCACTAGATCCAGTGGCATTCTCCAGCTCCTACAGACCATGGTGTACTCTTAGGCTCTTGAAACTGTCTTTGCCAATTTTTGTAAATTTCAGTGCTTCTTAAATTCTTATTGATTTGATAATACTCCTGTTTTTGTTGTTGTTCCCGTAGGATGTCACAGTTTGTCAGCTATTTCTAGAACAATCCACCAATGGTTAAGCTTTGTTTTTTTAGTTGTTTTCTGTGTTGAGTATCTTGCCTCCTGCCACTGTGTTTGCTGTTGGTGTTGCTCCCCAGTCTCCCTGGGTGGTTGTCTTCCAAGGCACACAACTTCCTGCACCTTGTAAGTTCACCTTAGCCAAGTCTGCTTATTAATTTATTCTCTGGTCTTCTTGTTTATAAGTCTCCAGTAAGGTGATATTTAAAAGTTTTGTAGCAATTCATATGGAAAGAAACTATCTCTAAAAACAAGTTTATTTACTGATTTTGCTTTTTTGTCAACTTGACACAAGCTAGAGTCATCTGAGAAGAGGGGTCATTTGTTGAGGAATTGCCTTATTAGCATGTCTGCGGGGGTGATTTCTAATTGATGTACGAGGTCTTTATCTACTATGGGTAGTAACTGCCCTGGGCTAATGTTCCTGGGTTGTAAGAAAGTATTAGGATCAAGCAGTGGGAGTAGGGGGGGGGGCAAACCAATACACAGCCTTCCTTCATGCCTGGATTTCAGTTCTGCAGTAACTGTCTTTTGAAAAAGCCAATGACAATATTCTTAGTGGGAAAATTATTTCATAAAAACGGGGATTGGCATAAAGTATTTTTGTTTGTTTGTTTGTTTCCAGCTTTCACTATGTTATGGTGATGTGCTTTGGTCGTCACAGTTTTTTCCAATGATGAGTTTATTTCTATTTCTAAAAAGTATTTTAGTGTGTGTTCATTTTGCCTCAGTGATGTTTGCTTCAGCTGCCTTTAAATGGTCGTTCTTCTGTCTCTCCACATAGGTGCATTGGGGATCTCTCCTAGCACATGTGGGGGGTGGCAGTCTATTGATATTATACCTCTGCTCGCTGCAATTGTTAAGACTGCCCTGGAATTTCTATTGACTTCTGGACAGGATGGTTGCATGAGATCAATTTACAGATGAATAGTTTTAAATTCTATTTATAAGATTCTTTTTCAACAGTTCACACAAGTGGGGGTCCACCTACAAGATCACATTTCTAAATGCTGATCATTCTGTACTTTTTGTAAGTTTATACATTTAGGAATTATAATAACCACTATGTAGTCCTCTGTGCGATTCTTTTATACTCTTCTTAATATACCTTTATGATTTTCCTATTTTATAAGTGGTTTCAATCTTTAAAACTGGTTTAACCAATCAAAGTACTGTTGATAGGAAAATAACTTTCTGATGTTTTGAAGGGATTACATTATTTGTTCAAGTGCTATTTTCCATAGGTCTTAGAATTATGTTAAACTGGTTGTTTTTGTTTGTATGAGCTTGAGACATACTTACTAAAGAAACTTTGAATTATTTTTTAACAAATAATATCTGTATATATGTATTTAAATGTACCTATGCTCACAGAAGCGAGACTGTCTCTTATGGCATGATTTATTTTGCATTTGTATTTTCTAAAGAGAATGTGACCCTTCACTGCTTCCCTTTTCTGTAGTCAATTGGTTTCCCTTTTATAGTAAATTGGTATTTCTCTTTTCTTAGATTTTCATTAATTTTGACAGGAGAAAGCCACCATCACTTATCAGAAATTTCAATCTCTTATTTTTATATTTGAGAGTGGCTCTCCAGGGGCAGTCGGCATGTGTGCCTTTCTCCCCTAGGTGCCCTCTGTTAACCTCTTCTCCGTGTATGCACAGAATAAACGGATCTATGGTCTTCTGTGAAATTGTTTCAGTGTGAGGGCGAGAAGATTCTTTGCAAGTTCAGGGTTTGGCTCTGCTGAGATGAAAAGTCAGAAATGAGTTTCATGTCTTTGAGATTTTTTTGGCAGTAATTATAGTGACTTAATGTAAAACAGCCACGCTACCTTTTTCCCTGATGAATTATCAAATTATTACCCCCATTTTTAAAATCTCTTGGGCACTTTTAAAACATTTTATTTTTTATTTTTTATGAAATCATCTGTGTCAGGGTGAGAGGGGTCGGGGACATGGTTGGAGTTCCTGCAGAGACAGGAGATGGCATTGCATCCGCTGGAGCTGGAGCTTCTGAAGGTTGTGAGCCACCTAATGTGGGTGCTGATAGACACTGTTTTCAAAGACTGGGTGTTTCTCTTTTATATGATACAGATGACATAGAGTTAAATATTTATTAGGAGAAAGGGGAAACCAAGTTTCAAAATGGTTTAAAAAAAGTAATATGCTTTGAATTAAGGGTTTAATACAGAACTGAGAGTTTACTTAAGCATGTGGTGTTGAATTTGCCTTCCTTCCTTCCTTCCTTCCTTCCTTCCTTCCTTCCTCCCTCCCTCCCTCCCTCCCTCCCTCCCTCCCTCCCTCCCTCCCTCCCTCTTTCCCTCCCTTCCTCCTTCCTCCCTTCCTCCCTTCCTTTCTTTCTTCCTTTTTATTTATTATTAATTAAATTTTTATTTATTTTCAATGCCCACCAAAGTTTCCCCTCCTTCTTCTCCTTCTGTTCCTCCCCACACACCTTCCATCTACCCACCTCCCCATCCACTCCTCCTCTGTAGAGGAGGATCAGAGCTCCCATGGGTGTCAACCAAGCTTGGCAGGTCAAGATGAGGTAGGAATAAGCTCCTCCCTTCTATATCAAGGCCGGGCAAAGCCTTCCACAAGGCAACTCAGATGTTTTTGTTTGATTGTTTTTTACAAGACAAAGAACTGACTTGGTATTTAGAGTTGGGAGGAAAAGAAGATTTATATAGTTAGGGCTGTTTCTCTTTATCCCTCCCTCCCTCCCTCCCTCCCTCCCTCCCTTCCTCCCTCCCTCTGTCTTCTTCTCTCTCCCGGCAGAGATGATGTTTACTTCAATGACTCTGTACCTTATTTTTCAAAAAATAAGTCTCTCACTAAATTAGGAGCTCACCAATGTGCTAATATGGCAGGTCAAAGAACTCCAGGGATCCACCTTGCTCTGCCTCCCCAGTCCTGGTATTTCACATGGGTGCTGGAATCTGAACTTAGGTTTTCTTGCTTGTGTCATAGGTACTTTACTTATTGAGTCATCTTGTCTGCCCTTGCATAGAGGCATTTCTCTTAACACATCTTCACAGTTTCTTTTTGACTATCCTAATTGCAGTGCTTAAACTTTAATTCCTCCCTCCATTATATAGAGAGCTTCATGGTATTGAACCGCTCTTCTGTTGCCACTTAAATACTTATGTCCTCTACTTATGCTTATTTTATTCATAAGTTTTGTCGAGTGAAAAGCTGCTTGCTTTTCTTAATGGTGATGTGTTTATAAGGATCTTCATTGAGGTTTCATGATTTGTAGCTGGGATCGACAAATGAAAAAGTCAAATGACTTTTAAAAATTCAAATACAAGGGGTTAGCCTTTTATTTTTATGGCCTAACATTTTTTTCCTTTCTAATTAACGGTTTTATTTTCTTGTTTGTTCTCTGAATAAACTACTTGATGGGAGATTGAAGATACTCCAGGGCCAAGATAACACTTGTTTTAGTTATTAAATTTGAAAAGGCAAATTCTTAAACATTATCCATTGAGCCTGCTTACTCTTTACTACCATACTGGAGATGGAGCAATTATATTACTTCTTGGTTTACTTATATCCTTACTGTTTGTTTACCTTAAATCTCTATTTGATTCTGGGGATTAGCTTTGTCCTTCATATTTTCTCCTTAAAAACATGATTTGATAATAGGGCCAAGAATGAGGCACTTTTAGAAATGATACAGTCTTTACAGACTGGTAATGACCAACTAGCAGGGAAACTCAGCACGCTGGAGAAGGATACAACCAATTTGACAAACAAAAACCAGTCAAATGAGGCACTTTTAGAAATGATACAGTCTTTACAGACTGAAAATGAGCAACTAAAAGGGAAATTCATCACTCTAGAAAAGGATACAACCATTTTGAGAAACAAAACCCAGTCAATGACAAGAGGGTGCTGAGGCATTTTCTGAGAGAATTTGTACTGTTGAATATATTAATCGAACTCTGTCGAAGGGCTGCGAGGAGATTTTTGCTTTGTTTCATATTTTTTTTTGAGATAAGAATCCCTAAGAAGTTCTGGCTGGCCTGGAACTATTATAGAGAGAACCACCTGATGGGGAAGCTTTGTTAACCAATTATCTTCAAGAGGTAGGACCAAGTTAAGGTGCTCTCTCTCTGTGGTTCCCTTGCGACACAGCCGAACATGGACTTCTCGTTCCTGTTTCGTGAGTTTTTCCCCTATAATAAATAAAAATATAATTGTTTATCTTTTAGCTGGCCTGGATTTCCAAAATCGAGCTAACTTCTACAAAAAGTAATTTTTAAAATGTACAGGTTTCACCTTTAGCTTGGGGTTCATAGTTATCTTGAACTGATTTAAGTTCATTTTCACAGTGATTCTTTTTTAGTGCTTTTAATTTATAGAATGATGGAAACTGATGACCTAAAGTTATTGGAGTCTGAGGTAGACTACGTAACTGTAGAACTATATTGTAAGATTTTCCTACAAATATTTATGTCATGGCTGTTTTAAATAAGATGTTATAAAAAGAATGTATTGCCAGTTCCTTTTAGCATTCATCTCTCTGTCTTTTTTTTTCCACGAAACAATATACAGTTGTTTCTATTAAGGGTAGAAATATGGTAGACAGTCCAATAATGCTGTCACATTTCTTTCTCATTGTCAAGCACAGAATGTAAACAAAATTGACGTATTGTTTCATATTTCTTAGTGCGAAGGAGAGATCTTTCATAAAGTAGAGTCTTGTGTTCTCTACTCCTGTGATGATGGAGAAATAGATCACTTGATTGACTTGGATCAATAGTACTAATGCCACGCATTAGCATAAGATGTGAGTAGGAGCGATGCCACTGGGAGAAGACAATGCTCTCTGACAACTAAGGAGATGGATATAGTTCTCCTCACCTATGCTGACCCATCCTTCTTGAGGAAGAAGCAGTGGCATCATGTCTTCCATGTCTGACATAATTTTCTACATTGTTGGTTTAAAGGATGAAGAAACTTAAAAAAAAAAACATTGAGTTTGAAGTATTTGACATTTGTACGTTGTGTTTCAAGATCAGTGGCATTTGACTCCCAAGTGAAACCTTCAATAAAGTACGAAAGTCTCAAAGTATTCAGGGGCAACATAGTAGCAAAGGTGTCTTGTGTCTACCATTCACTCAACAAAAGCCCAGCCAGGTCTACCAGTAGTTTACAGCCTAGAATATTTTCAGTTACTAAAAGAACAGAATTATCCACTGCAAGCTGTAGATCAGTGATATTGTCACTCAGGAAAACAAAATGAAAAAAAAAAAAACTTTTCTAACTGAAGAAAAACAAACAAATAAACCAACTTGTTACAGATAGACCTTTGTTCTTAGGTAGGATAAAGTTCTTAAACAGTAAGGAAATGGTAAAAGAAATTGTAGGCAATGAGGAACAACAGAACTCAAAGAAGAGCACACAGAATAGACTAAACATCTCTTCATGACCTTTAAAAATCATGTTGACTTATTGTAAAAAAAATCACAATGCCACGTAATACTTTAAAACTATACTTAAAAGCCAAGGGGGCAAAGGAGCTAAATGAAAATAATGTTTCCATGCTCCCCTGAAGGTGATACTGTACTGGTATTAGCATACTACTATAAACCAGTCATAGATGTGTTCATATATGCGCACATATAAGATTCCCTGAGAAACTAGAGTATTTATTATGAAACCTATACAGAAAGATTCTTTAAAACATTGAAGAAACTAAGATGCCATTTTGTAAAAATGGTCAGATAAGCTGAAGAAAAGAAGTGAAAGAGAAATTGAGGAATAGGCTCCAGAGGAAATAGAAGACAAATAATAATAACAAGACACATTTAAATAGTAGCATGCAAAAACCACCTTGAAAATAAAAGTTCTAAATGTTCTACACAAAATACAGAGACTGCAGGGCGCATCAAAAATACAGCTAGCAATTATAACTGCTTTGAGAAACTCATTTCGAATGTAATGACATAGGTAAGTTCAAAGTAAAAGGTTGGGAGAAATTATGCCACACAAACATTAATCAGAAACAGTAATGGCTGTATCAATATTTGGCCATTTAGACTTTGAGCAAGGGAAATTATTAGAAACAAGGACAGTTCATAATGATGACAGGGTAAATGCACCAGAGAGAAGAGGATTCTGGGCATATGTCTGCATGCCAGACCACCGTGCCTCCAAATCAAGCAAACATGAGCAGAACAGGAAAGGAAAAAGAGGCATTTGCAGATATGGCAGAAGACACTGATCCCTCTTTTTCTTACTGACTATCCTCAACTAATAGTATAGGCCAACATCTCATACTGCATTGGACAGACTGGCAACTCCATCCCCTCTTGATCACAGCACAGAATTGCTACGTGCTGCTCAATTCTATCTGTTAATATTTTGTGAAAGATAGTTGCATATAGATTTTTCTTAGTACTGTTTTTGTTTGACATTGCTATCATTGTAATTGCACCTTTTTTTTTTTCTCTGTCTTAATCTGATAGCTCTTCGGACTGTATTAAAGCTCCCACTTTAATTATTATGTTTTCAGTTTGAGGAGTTTTGGATTCTTGCATTTTCAGCTTTGTCTGTGTACCTGTACGTTTAGGTGTCTGTCTGTAGGTGAATCGACGCCATATATTACGTAACGTCAGTGCTGTCTCCGCTAACACTCCTGGCTCTGAAGTCTGATTTATCTGGCACATCGTCATTCCTGCTTCATGTTTGCATGCTGTATCTTCTTTTTTTCCACATTTACTTTCATTTTGCCCGTGTCATTATGTATCTGAGATGAGTTTCTGTAAGCAGCATATTATTGAAGCGTTCTTTTAAAGTAGCTCTACCTGTCTCTTTCATTAGCATACTTAACCATTTACACTCCACATGACTGTATATTCAGATCTAAGTTACTGATTTATTTTGTGTTTGACATTTTCTTTCATTTTTGTTTTCTTTCTCTTGCCTTTCTGTAGGTTGCTCAGATGTATTTTTGCATTTCATTTTACTTCACCTATAGTTGGTATATATCTTTCAGAGGTCACTCTATCATTGCCAAAATATACACGGATTATCATGGTTTGCTATTGGCTCCCTGCTTTAGCAGTTGGCCTGGAGTATAGAAACATTCCCTCTCTTGAGATCTATCCCCTCTCCCTCCTTTTAGATCAACACGTGATCTTGATCTATTTTGTTTGGCCGCTGACATAATTCACAAACTAAAGAAAAGCAGGCAGGTGTGTCACCCTTTGTCGTCTGTGGGCAGACTGTGACTTATTTGGATCTTTCTTTCTTCCTGATGTCCCTGGTTGCTACTGCTTCAATTTCCTTTTCTTTTTCTTTTAAATCATCTTTCTTATTGGAAAACTCACTCAAGCTTCCTTTTAGAGTGAATTTACTGACGAAAAAAAATCTCTGAGCTTTCTTTTTATCTGAGGATGTATTGATTTCCTCCTTATTTCCTGAAGGCTGTTTTGATAGAGGATAGTAGATTGACCACTCTTAAATTACAGTTGCCACTTAACTTCTAGCCCTGATGGCTTCTGAGAAGGCTGGACCACTACTCTATTTTTTTTAACCACTTTTTTCTCGTGTACTCTGAAGATTTCTTGTCTTTAGAATTCAGAGATTTAATGATGATGTGCTTGAAATAGACTAACTTGAACTTTGAATTATCTTGCTTCTTGAATCAATAAATAGGTTTATGTCACTTGGCTGATTTGTAGAGTTCAACCACTGGGTACCATTCAGACATGTTCCGCTGTTTGTTTCTTTCTGTGGCTCCAGTGACACAAATAACCTATATTGGTGATAATCCCCTGGGTCTCCAAGACTGCATTCATATTTCTCAGTCACTCCCTCCACTACTATTTCACTTTTTAGTTTATTGATATTTTCCCCCTTTAGTTTCAGCCATTCTGCCATTGAACTTCAAAGACTGAAAATTTTAATTTTTTATTATATACTTTATCACTTTTAGTTTATTTTTCCTTTATATTCTTTTTCATTAGCTTTAGCCATATTAATAATTGGTCCTTCAAGCATAATTTTATGGTCATGTGTTTTAAAATATAAGACAGGTCTAATATCCCCGCCATTCCCATGTTGGTATTGTCCCTTTTGAAACTGAGAAATTTTCTTGTTATGTTTGGATCCTGAGTCTGTGATTCTGAGTTTTCAGGAGAAAGGAAACCATTGCCTTATTCTGCCAGGTACAAGCTCAGGATCCCCAGTCAGAATCCCTTGACATGTTTGCAGGGCTCTGTGTGGCTGCTGGGTGGCAATAGAGTTACTCCTTGTTCTCTGCAGATATAGTGTTCCCAGAGGGGCATGGTGAAAGCTACAGCCTCCATCAGGCCTACTCTGCCACTACCTGGGTGGGACTGGAATTGTGCCAGTTTGCTGCATAGAGGTTGATTCAAGTTCCTTTTGTGCTCATTGACCAGAAGGCGAGGACTTCATTAGCACCCAGTGATATCACAGGGCTGGCTTATAGTGGTGATGACGGATGGTGAGTGGGAGTAAAATAGGTAGATTACGTCAATATTATAGTTTTGAAAAGTGTTGACAGTGGAACAAACTAGCATTGTCTCTGTCTCTTATCTGCATGGGGATGCAACTATCTCAGTAAAAAATTAAAGAGTCAGTAAAAGAATTAAAAGAGCGAATTGATTCCAAAGTCAAAACTAAAAAGCAAAGATTTAATGTATTCATAAAAAGCATCTTTCTACAGCAGTGTCTTAGTTAGGACTAATTTTGCTGTAATGAAACACCATGACCAAAAGAAACCAAGAAGGAACAGGTCTTTTACACTTCAATATAACAGCTCATCATTGAAAGCAGTGAGGGTAGGAATCTGGAGGCAGGAGCTGATGCAGAGACCATGGTGGTGGTGGTGAGTACTACTTACTGGCTTGCTTCCATGGCTTTGCTCAGCCTGCTTTCTTTTCTTTTTTTCTTTCTAATTGGGTTTTGCTTTTGTTATTATTTTGGTTTTGATTTTTGGAGATAAGGTTTCTCTGTGTAGGCTTGGCTGTCTCTTTGAGGTCTCTTTGAGGACCAGGCTGTCTCTTACAGAATGGAGGTCCACCAGCCCTAGGATAGGACCACCCAAAATGTGATGGACCATCGCCCATCAATCACTTGTTAAGAATGTACCCTATAGCTGGATCTTATGGAGACATTCTCTTAATTGAGGTTCCCTCCTCTTAGATGAGTCTAGCTAACATCAAGTTGACTTAAAATTAGTCATGACAAATACTGTCCTCTCTATCTTGTACATATACAATCTCTTCTTATTTTATGTAGCTATCCCTGATCCCACTCCTTCCCTTCCTCATGCTTTTTCCACCTTCTCCTACCCCTCCTCCCCATCCACATCTTAGAAAGGATAAGGCTTCCTATGGGGAGTCAATAAAGTCTGACACTTCACTTTGAGACAAGACCAATGCCCTCTCCCCCTGCATCTAGGCTGAGCAAGGTATCCTCCAAGAAGAATGTGCTAGATGCCAGTTCAAGCACTAGGGATTATTTCTGGTCCCATGTCCAGTGGCCCCACAGACAGTTCAAGCCTCACAACTGTTCCCCACATTCAGTGGGCCTAATTTGGTCTTATGCAGGTTCACCCACTCTCAGTCCAGAGTCAGTGAGCTCTCACAAGCTTAGGTCAGCTGTCTCTGTGGGTATCACCATCATGGTCTTGATTCTTTTGCTCATATTATCACTCCTCCCTCTCATGGGCTGGTCTCAGGTAGCTCAGCCCAGTGCTTCTTGTAGGTTTCTGTATTGCTTCTATCAGTTGCTGGTTGAAGGTTCTATGGTGACAATTAAGGTAGTCATCAATGTGATTACAGGAGAATGCCAATATAGGCGTCTCCTCCATTGTTGCTTAGAGTCTTAGTTGGGGTCATCCTTGAGGTTTCTGGGAATTTTCCTAGTGCTGTGTTTCTCAATAGCAGTTTAGTGACTTCCTCAATTAAGATATCTCTTTCCTTTCTCTCCTTTACTGTCTTTTCCTTTTCCTGAGCATCCCATTCCCTCATGTTCTCCTCCCCTTCTCCCCTTCCCCCATTCTCCCCCCCCCCATAATTTTTTCATGAGATCTTATCTGTTTCTCCTTTTCAGGGGGTTCCATGTATGTTTCTCTTAGGATTTTCCTTGTTAACTAGCTTCTCTGGGATTATGGACTATAGGCTGGTTATCATTTGCTTTATGTCTAATATCCATTTCTGAGTTAGTACGTACCATGTTTGTCTATCTGGGTCTGAGTTACCACCCTCAGGACCTTTTTATTCTAATTCCATCCATTTGCATGCAGATTTGAAGATGCCATTTTTTTTCCCACTGAGTAGTACTCCATTGTGTAATTGTACCACATTTTCTTTATCCGTTTTTCAGTTGAGGGGCATCTAGGTTGTTCCAGGTTGTGGCAACTATGAGCACAATTGAGCAAATGTATCTAGAGATCAGAAGAGAATAGCATGGTATAGTTAAAGAGTTAGAGCCCATATACTGAACAAGGCATTAATTTTTTCCTCAGTCTCAACCTATTTGGTTACGAAGTAAGTATAATATGACTAGCCTCGTCCAGGTTCCTATATATGTATTGATAAAATACTTTTCAAAAAATCATAAAAGCAAGCATGAAGAGTAAATACTGTATTTAAACATTCAACTAAGAGTTTGCTGTATCTATTTTGATAGGATATATTAAATTTAAGGGAAAGTATTTTTAAACTAATGTTAATTTTGCTGTATTCAGGTTTGGGGGGGATAAACATCCTGGGTCTGTGTATTTTACTCATTTCTTAAGCCACTTTACATCATTTAGTCTCTTTGGGTCAATCCCCATCTTTATGAATGAGAGTGGATTTCTGATTGAACCTTGCCTTTCTGTGATGTGATCCCTCTCTTCTAGTTTTTAGAGAATGAGAACTGGCTTGCTTCTTTTAGTCTAATAAATCTTTGTCATCTAAAGTATTATGATCGTATTCTTTTCCTTTTCATAACTCCTCCCAGACAGACCCGTCTCACCTCACTAACTCAACTTCATTCATTCTCTCTCTCTCTCTCTCTCTCTCTCTCTCTCTCTCTCTCTAACACAAGAAACAAAAATTAGAACAAGCAAACAAAAAATAAGTCAAAACACCCGAGGAAAAAAGAGAATGCAAAGTACATGGGGTCCATTTTGTGTTGACCAACTACTCTTGGGCCTTGGGTCTTTCTGGAGTAGTTAACACAAGAAACAAAAATTAGAACAAGCAAACAAAAAATAAGTCAAAACACCCGAGGAAAAAAGAGAATGCAAAGTACATGGGGTCCATTTTGTGTTGACCAACTACTCTTGGGCCTTGGGTCTTTCTGGAGTAGGTTTGACATACCTGTTTTCAGTCCATTGGAGAAACTGATTTACCCTTTCTTCACAGATATCAGTTGCAAATAGCTTCATGTTTAGGGGTTAGCCTTTACGTCCTCCTCCATATGTAGTTTTTAAACTAACACATTGATCAGGAAAATTTCTAGTTCCTACTCAGTCTGTGCTCAGGATGATGCTAGGAACCAACACTGCAGAGAACAGTGGCGTCACTGGGGCCGCTCTTCAGACATATTCTGTTCCCTTGGAGTAAAATGGTGAGATGCTGTTCTATAGCCTCTACACATTTGCAAATAATTTCTCTAAATCCATCTTGATAAAGTTCAGTTTTCATAAACATTTTTTTACTGGAGGGACTCCTCATAAATAAGCAAGGTAATTTACAAGTGACAGTGGTTTTGAATGGCTTTGACTGGGGAACAATAAACACTCCATTTATGGTAATCAGCAGTTTGAAATGATCAGTTATGTGATTTCAAAATAACATTTTATCCAAAAGGCTTAAATGTAATTATTATAAATTAGCACAATTAAACAACGTAATTATGGTAGGTTGTTCATATAATTAAACCTAAAATTAAACTTGTATAGAAAATTAAAGTGTTTGTTCCTTTTCATAATTTTGCTTTAAGTATGTTTTTTTATTGGGAATGGAAAGAGAAGAAAATACATAAGTGCAGGTGTTGATTTACATCTCAGTGAGAGGGTCAAAGATGCTTAGTAATGATAAAGACATACTTAGTTTACACTTTCTCTTTGGTAAGAACGTTGGCTTCAATTTTTATTGCCTATACTACTTTGGAATCTGATGGAGGAAGAATAGGAAGTCTTAGGGCCTAGAGTTTATTGATGGTAGCTTTTCCTGCTGTGTTCCATATTGACTTTAACACCAAAAACATTCTGGGATCACAGGGACACTCAGCCAGAATAGCAGAGAGCACTGGCGAAAACAGTAGTGCTTTCTTTGTGCGCCAAGGAGATGAAAGCACTGCCATTAGGATGATGAACAGAGTAGGTTTCTGAACATGGCAGGATGTTATATATACACCAGAGATGGAGAGTCTGAGAGAGGTAGGACCAAGGTTTATCATTAGGTTTCTATTGTTGGTTATACTTGAAAGATGGTAGGGACTGAAAGACTTGGCAAATGGATCCATCCAGCAACTGTGGAGAGGCCCTTCATACACAAAGGAACCCTGTTTATTATAACCCAAATACTCATTTCTCTAATTGATCTCCAAAAAGAAGTTAATTTTTTGGGAGTAAATTTATCCTGCAGATGGTATTAGTTTTTTTTTTTTTTTGGCATTTTTGCACATTTTTAATTCAAACTATAATTACATCGCTTTCCCCTTTCTCTTTTCTGTCTCCAGTTCCTTGTTTCCCCAAAGAAATAACACCTTTTTTCTTTGAATATTATTGTTAATGTATGTATGTGTATACATATATATAACACATGTACCATATATGTGGACATATGTACCATATATATGTATGTATCATACATTGGAACACGTGCCATATATATTTAAAGAATAGTAAGTCTGTTTCCCCTAACTCTCTCCCAGTTCTATTTAAAATCACAGAAAACAGTCTAGCAGTAATAAGTAGTCCTAGAACCAATACTGAGCTCCAAAAATACAGTTTCCCATAATTTTTATCTCACATGAAGTTTCACTGAAGCAGTGCATTACTGTGGCAAATTTTGAAAAATGACAGACATATGGACAGCATGCTTCCTTTCAGAGCTATCTGAATTTGGTTTGCTGTACATTGGAATGAAAACTTTAGTATGAATGTAAGAAGTAGATGTTTTCACATTCGGCTTCTCATATGCCTGACAACAATACTTGTCTTGGCCTGGGTCTTCTTTCATATCAAGCATGTGGTTATATATGATTCGTCATTTTAGCAGTAGGTAAAGCCACTGGAATTTAGTTCTTAATGCTCTACCACAGGGCCTTATATTCTTGATCTCTGAAGTTATCATGGTGGTTAAGAATAATTCCTAGGGATTAGAGCATTCAACAGTGCTGTGCTTTAACACTAAAAGAAAGAAATAAGAGAAAAAAGAAACTCCACATATTCTTTAAAAGTCTTAAGTGAAAGAAATATGAAATTGAAGTTCTAGGAATTTTGAGGTTATTAAAATGTGACTGGGGGCTGAAGAGATAGCTCAGCGGTAAAGTGTAACGGCTCTTGCAAAGAACCAGAATATGGTGCTCAGCTCTTAACTTAGGCACATCCCAACTGCCTGCAATTCCAGCTCATATTGTCATGTCAGACACCCTCTTCTGGAATCCACAAGAACCTGTATTCCCATGTGAATTTACACACACACACACACACACACACACACACACACACACACACGGAGAGAGGGAGGGGGAAGACAGAGAGAGAGAGAGAGAGAGAGAGAGAGAGCGCTAGCAAGAGAGGTAGGGTTTAAACAACGTGAATGCATACCTCATGTATTAGAAAGCATTTGATTAGAAAACACAAATCATGGTAATTTGAACAAAAAACATTTAATTTAAAAAGCCATTAACCATAGCAAGGGATTAAAAATGAAAGCAAAAAGAACATTAGTGTTCTTCCTGCAAGCTTAGTGTTATGATGGTTTGGGCGGAATTGTGCTATTCTGGCAAAGTTCATATGTTGAAGCCCTAATTCCCAGCACCTCTCAGCATAGCTGTGTGTTGAGATGTTTCTAAATATGTGATTAAGTTAAAATGAGCCATTAGGATAGGCTGTTATCTAGTTTGCCCGGTGTCACTGGTTTTCTCTACAGCATCTAAATGTGTTTTGATTAATTACAGAATAGCAGGTTTCCTTATGGCATTTTCATCTACTCTTACTTCTGGTTGACTTTGCCCTCTACTCACATTTTGAGAAGAGGAAAATTGGAGCAACATACACCCAAGAATATGTGAGAACTGACCATAGTGACCTCATGATCCTGGACTAGGCAGAAATAACTCTGATGTTGAGACTACTCAGTGTTTGGTATTTGGTTACAGCAGCAGTAGAAAACTATTCGAAAGGGATACACATAGAAGGGAAGGCCTGCATTCAGTGTCATTGAGACCTCATTGAATCCTAGTCTCATCCAAAGTAGGCAGGTAAATAGAAAACCTGACATATCAGGCAATTTGGTAGCAGTAGGCTGGGTCACATCTTGGAAGTTTGGAAGGGCCTCGGCGGCATATTTATAGAGCGATTTGGAGTGGGAACATGAACATCTCCATATTCTATCAGTGTACAAGTAAAATGCATGTATCCATGTTAGGGTGGCCCTATTGGAGTTTTTAATGGGGAAGGGTGGGGCTATGAACTCCCTAAGTCTTGGTTGAGGCATTCATCTGGGGTGGACCACTGTATGTTTCCCGAGAGTTCTGCTTGTAGTTCAGTGATAGGACTAAGAGGAAGCCAAGGAAGGAGCATTAGATCCAGGAAAGAAAGCTCCTAGCCACATCCCTCCAGTGAACATCATGTTCACAACAAAAGGAATGCTGTTTGCTTTTTGTGTTCATCTCTCTCACCTAAGAGCAGTCAAGAAATGATAAAATTGTATCCGTGAGAGAAAAGTTTTCCATATATTAACAGGTATTAAAATTTTGAAATCAGCTTCTGATTGCGAAAAGTCATTCAGCCTGAGAAACTAACAAGTTTCAGACTCGAATTTTAAATAGCCATATAGAAACTGAGTATATATAAGTGATTGTTCTAACAAATTCTTAACATCAACTTAACTCATTGGTTTAAATCATCTGGATTGATATTATTGTAGCAGAATGCTTCACAAATATCGTTAATGTTGAGCTCTAGCAGAAAGGTAAAAGTACCGTGGCTGCTATTAATAGCTGTAAGACTCCAGGTGATCAAGTTTCTCTATCTAGACATCTCAAGGTGTTTAAGTCAACCTTGGTAGTATAGTGGCCATAGAAAAGGAAGATTAATGGGGCAATAAATTCTAAGACTAGCCTGTATTTTCTGATCAAAACTTTTTTAGGTACTTTTTTTCATTCTGCGAGCTTACTAGTAGTGAACAAATTGGTGTAAGTCAAATTATTTTTATTACCATTGCTAAGTGCTTTTATTTCATCATAGAAGCTAGGTAATCACAAAATTGATTTATTTACGTCTCACCCCTGTAACTTTAGTTCATAGTTTTTGAAGCATTTACCTGCTAAATAGCTTCTGAGAAAACATGTCTCAGCGCAGTGTGATTCTGACACACACACACAAACTTTCTCAAACATTTGCAGTAAAACAAGCTTAGTGTAACTTCTCCCTACCTTTAGAAATAAGCACACAACAATGATGATGTCAAACAGAAGCCTAAATGCAGATAAAAAGATAAGCTTAATATATTTAGTTAAGAGAAGATACTATTTTCTTGTTGGGTCAAGCTTAGATAATGTAAACCACCCCTGTGCAACCTAAGTGTTATAAGTCAGTATTCTTTACTGTATGGCCCTAAACTTTATCCACATGGAAGGCAGCCACAGCCCAAAAGTATCCAGGTACATTCTACCTTTGTTGATCAAGGAGTCTCCAGTGAGTTACAGAGGACGTTGATCTTAGTGACGTCTGCTCATGCCATGGCACTAGTGTCAGCTGCTAGCTACCCTCAGTGCATCACACTTCAGAGACCTTTGCTGTGGCTTCCCTTGTTGCTTGAATGATACCCAAGAAAGGGGATTATGTAATGTATCAGTGTAAAAGACACAATGACATTGGAAGAACTATGACTTAGGTTATAAACTAATTTTTATGAAGAGTTTCAGCCTTTTCTTTCGCTGTTCCTGTTGGTGAAGCATTATTCATTTGACCAAATCCTTCCACGATACAAGGAAAGGAGATAAACAGCAAAGTACATGGGGGTAATTTCATCATAGATTATGATGCTTTACTGGGAGTCAGCCAGGTGGTTTTAGTAGCGCATTCATGTGGCTTCTGTCTTCAAAGAAATACGTACCTTAGCTAGGGTGAGTAACTCCAGTTACAAAAGAGATGCTGCTTCAGCTATATGTAGCAAGTTTGAGGCCAGTCTGGACACATGAGACTCTATTGAAGCTGAAATCCCCAGAGATAACAACAAAACTTACAGTTTACCAAAAGAAGACAAGACAAAATATGTCTAGAGAAAACAAAGTTACCATATTCCAAGTCACAAACTTTGTGTGTGACTAATAAGATTGTTTGCCATGGCTGGGAATGTAGTTCAATGGTGTAGGTCTTGCCCAGAATAAATAAGGTGACAGAGTTAAGTCCATAGCACTGAAGCAGCAACAACTTCATTCTTCTAATCTCTATAGTGGGTTGACACCTTCATACAGTTTGAAAAGGCTTAGTATCCTATTTTAAAAGGGCATATAAATGTATAATATGTAATTATAAGTATTATATATAATAAATATATAGTATATATTGCATTATAAGTATATATATATATTGCATTGTAAGTATTTTTAGGGAAATAGTTAATAGTATGATTCCTTGTGACTTTCCTAACCATCCTTACTGTTTATTCTTTTGTGTTTATCTCCTGCAACTCTTCACTTGATCTTAGCCAAAAGGCCGAGAAGCAATTCTCCTGCAACTCTTGTTTCATGTATCTTTGTGGGACATGTGCACGTCTGGTACCCTTGGATGCCAAAAGAGACTGAAGTTCTGAGCTGCTATGTAGATTCTGGGAACTGAACTCTGTGCAAGAATGACAAGTGCGCTTAACCCTTTTAGCCCCAGCAGATCTTATTTTTAAGTCTCCTTAGAGATAGCCAGTAGATAGATATGGGCACAAGCTTATATACAAGCATAGTGAAACAGAATGAGGAATATCGGCTAACTTCAAGACAAACCTAGGGAATATTATACATGCTAAAGTATTTGAAAATACAACAATCTTCAAATCATTTAATGCAGGAAAACTGACCTATTGTGATGGCACGGCATCATCGTGAACTGTAACCTAGACCAGTAAATGACCTTTCAATGATAAGTACACACTTGAAGAAAATCTTAGTCTCCTTTCATTCCCTAATAATGCATCTTCTAGCTCTACCAAACTCTCTACTATTTCCTTACAGTGTATTTTAGAAATATTCTATAAAACAGTAAATTAAATGAGCTTTTGTCTTTAAACTAGGCTATGAGTGATTCTAAAATTGTCAGCTATTCATCTTGGGTTTTCAGCAGCAGATGCTTAATTATATTGAGACTCTCTTTCTGAAAACAAAAGATAACCATAATGCAGCTTAAACTCATGATTGTAAAAATGCCACGATTTAGTCTTTAGCATTTGTGAATATGCATTTTAAATGGATGTTATAGATAAGCCTTGTTTTTGCCCCATAAGAAGTAACTTCAAAAACAAATGTATAATTTGCCCCTGTAGAAAAATGCTGGTTCTATGGGTCTCTTGGTCCTGATGTGGAGAAAGGCAGCCCCAAAGGTCAGAGCCAATGCTTCAACTCTAGACTTGACCGGATAAAGTAGAGCTCAGCTCTTTTTTCACAGTCATCTCTATAGTAGCTGGGAATAGTGTGGGAATAGTGACTGCTTGCAGCATAGCTGTCATTTTAAGGAAGCCTGTCTGAACCGTGTACAGGAATTTTCTATTCAAGACTCATTAGAAGACAGGCAAGTGAGGCCTCAGAACTAGATGTTCTGAAGTCAGTGTTTCTTATTTTAGTAAGTAGAGTGCTTTGCTCCATACCTCTGTGTGGACAGAGACTGCTCTTTAGTTTCCCAGCTGCCCAGTCCTGAAATAATCACACAGAAACTATGAATTACAACACTGCTGGGCCTGTTAGCTCATGCTTTTTATTGGCTAGCTCTTATATCTTAAATTGACCCATTTCTATTAATCTGTGCATTACCATGTGGTTGTGACCTACCTCGTAAGGTTCTATCCGGCTTCCATTGTCTGTCTCCTGAGGCAGCTACACTGCTTCTCTTTGATTCTGCCTACTCTGTCTATAGATATCTCTTCCAGTCTGGCTATTTTCTTTTAAGCCATGGCCAAAAGCAGTTTCTTTATTAACCGATGGCAATAAAATCATATTAATAATGTACAGAGGGGAATTCCACATCACCTCCCTTTTCTGTTTTGTTGCATATAACGAAACAGGTATCAAGCAAGAATTACAGATACAATATTTATATCTATTTTACCTTTTATTATAACTAAGGAAAACTATAATTATCTGTTCTTCAACTCCATCAAACTATAGAAGGATATAATATTACCTAAGTAAACAGGAAGTGCATTATTAGCAACTCTAAAACTCTAGAATTGACAGAGACACCTCTCTGCCTGGATGCCTCAATCCTCCAAAGTTCTTCTGTAACATTGGGGTACTCATCATCTGCCTACAGGCCCATAGTATCTGGCATACTTTTCCTTGAAGCAGGAAATTTCAAAGACGGTTCTGCCTATTGGCAGTTTGTCTGTCACTTTCTTCTGTGTACTGCAGAATATCTGGCAAACTCTTTTTGTTCTTTCATAAAACAGTAACCCCAAAGGACTGTCTCACCTTTAGGCAAGTTCAGCAGTCTGTGGGCCCCACATGTCCAGTTTACACAGCATAAAATCAAGCAGTCCAGGTAAGACCAGTTTCTTGCCCAAATGGCTAACAAACTCTTTAAGGAGATTCTTTGATGCCCATTTTCTTCTTGAAGTAATTGATGCTGCCAGAAGCAGATGTGTTATGAAAATTCATAAATTCTTAAAACATTTTAAATGTCATTTTCTGTTATTCTTTGAAATATATCTCTGTACATCTAGAAAACTAAGTAACGTGACTATCTTGTAATCTGTATTTCTTAATTGTACATTACATTTTTAAATGAGCTGCACAAACACAATACATTAATCAAGAGCAGAAATGTACATATAACAAAATAGTCCTTAAATTTATATAGACCAAGATCCATACCAATGCAAAGTACTCATCTCTATAGCATATCCTATTTAAATGTAAATAAACATTTATTATCAAAATTTGGGAATTTGGGCTTAGTTCTCCTCAAACTGCTTCCTGCTTTTCATTGGGCAAAATAATTTTATGGATTTACGGAGACATTTCAGGGGGTTCTGTTCCATTGAACAGCAGTAGTATTGGAGGAATCCAAAGGTTCTTATCCTCCGTGGAAATAAAAGCAGAACCTCTTTTCCAAAGCAACACACCTTTAGACACAAATTTTGAAGTCAAGATAGCTTTAAATATATATGTTGGTTTATCTTAACAGACTGTACAGTGAAATGTCTCTCCGTACTTAGCTCATTCACAGCCAAAAAATTCAAAGAAAGCACAATAATATATAAAATCCGGACTCTCTGCATATTCCATCTTTAAATGGCTTATTTTTCTTGCTCTATTACTTTTTCCTACAAGTTTCATATTTATTTTATTATCTTTACTCCTTTAATCTATGACTGTCTGTATGCTTTTATATTACTTTACTATCTCTTTACTTTTTCTCCTCTCTCCCAAGCCTACATACATTTATTTGAACACACTGTGTCTGGTTTAGAGGTCTTTTATGTCTGATTTTGTCTTTTTGTGAATCTGAAATCCTCTGTCCAGGAGTACTTCTTAAAATGCTAAGTTGTGTGACATGCTGCTTTGTCTTTTTGCTCTGCCCAGTCCAACATGGCGGAGGTCCATTCACTGCCTTTGAGACTAAAGTGTGAGAGCCATGCTCACGACCTCAGTTCTGGCAGCCAGTTGGCCCATGCTGCCACCAAGTAACTTGCAGCATGCTGCCCACAAATCCCATTCAAGTGTTCAGCCTCCTGAAAGAGCCAGAATTCATGCTACCCAAACCAGGAAGCCACCATTTCTTATGCTGAGTCAGTAAGCCTTTTCTTAAAAAAAACTGTGGCACCATCAGCAAACAGAGTCCATCCAAAAAAAAAAAAAAAACTTCCAGCTACCAAGAAGCCATGCTTAACTCTGTTCTTTGGTGCCTAGAATTCCTTTCAAAGCTTTCTCAGGTTTTAGGTGGATTTATTCAGCCCCATGTTGGCATGAAAGAGAAACCATGTAGCTACTGCAGGAGACAGACACTGGACACTGGATGGAACCTTATTGGTAGGCAGCAACCACTTGACAATACACAGATTAATAGAAATTGGTTACTTTAAGATATAAGAACTAGCCAATAAGAGGCATGAGCTAATAGGCCAAGCAGTGTTGTACTTAATAGTTTCTGTGTGATTATTTCAGGTCTGGGCAGCCAGGAAATCAACAAGTAGTCTCCACTAACACCCCCCACGCTTGTTAATTTGAGATTAAAATATGTGTATTAAAAAAGTAATACGTTTTGGTTTGATTTTTGAAAAGCAAAAACTATGTTCTGATAATTGTTTGTTAACTGCCTAATGCTTAGTTGCAAAGTACTAGTTTCTTATTTAAAACATTAGCATTTTAAGATGGATGGAGCCAGTCTGCTTTCTTAGGTTGTTTTTCTTTTTGAAAGGCTAGTGACCCAAGAGGCCAGAGCTGCTAAGTCACAAGGTCGCCATCTAGTGGCAAAAGACTACTGTGATTTATGGTGTGTCACATTTTCATACTTGATGCTGATAGAAAACACCCTAGGAAATAACAAGTTCTCTGTCACAGTGGCAGCAATAGAACGTTTCCTCAAACTCTAGAATGAGATTCTGCGATAAACAGGGCATCCCTTGCTTGTTTCTTGTACACCACCAAAGTGAGAATTTAAGGGGGATTCTATCTCATTTTTCTTACTTTGAAAATGAAGTAGTTTTTCTGAATTGCCATTCAGTGTGTCCACATAAATGTGGATGCAGGCAGATACCTGTGTGTGTGTGCACGCACATGCATGTGTATGTGGTGGTACTGAGCACTGAAACCAGAGCTCTGCACATGCTAGGCAAGTTCCCTATGACTGAATGACATAAAGCCCAAGGTTTCCTGTGTTTTTAGAAGCAGGAAAATAAGTAATTGAGTGAATTTCTGTGGTATTTTTGGCTCCCCCCCCCAGGAATATATTTTTGTTGAATCTAATAGTTTATTTGTTGGTGATTTTTTTTCCACCAA
Source organism: Alexandromys fortis (assembly GCF_014885135.2). Classification (NCBI taxonomy): domain Eukaryota; kingdom Metazoa; phylum Chordata; class Mammalia; order Rodentia; family Cricetidae; genus Alexandromys; species Alexandromys fortis. The sequence goes on from NW_026067933.1 coordinate 2,759,774, forward strand.
CATTTATGAACACTGGGATAAAAAAACAAGGGGAGTTGGAGGAAATATAGAAGTTAATTTCCTTTACACACTAGAGATACACATACAATTACAACAAACAAACCCCTATTGAGATTTTTATAACTCTAAAAATAGTTCGGTTGTTTTTAGGAAAGGTAAAAATGAAATAAACTTAAGTAAAGACCACTTAACATGTATTATGAGTATGGCTGGAATCATCAGTTATGGGCATGCTTACTTGGATCTTTTGTTCAGAGATAACTGCCTCTCAAGAGAGGACTGTGCTGTGCGTTCGGGTGTGGCCTCTAACAGCTCTTCTCAATTACCAGCAACATTTTAATGCCTGAATATTTCATTTTGTTTATGTGTAACTAACCAACCATATAGACCTTTACATTGTTGGGAATATGAAGTGTTTAAAACATAGTTAAGTATTTGAGAACTGCAAATCAGGCATACTCTGGGTCTGTTGGTAATGATGAGAAATATGTTACAGAAACTCATGGAGTCCATGCCTATGGAAGTGTTCAAGGAGAAGCAGGTAGACACAGGCGGGGCAGGTCTTGTTGGAAGTATGACGTTTAGACATACAGGGGGTAAGTATGCAGCTCCGCTCTAGCCAAGGAAGTTTCAGAAGGAGATGTTTTAATGTTGAGATTTGTAGGAGGAGGCTGCTAGTTTGTTCCCGGACACCTAGCCCCAAAATAATCACACAGAAACTGTATTATATAAATCACTGCTTCGCCCATTAGTTCTAGCTTCTTATTAGCTAACTCTTAAAGATTAATTTAACCCATTTCTATTAATCTGTGTATTGCCATGCGGCTGTGGCTTACCAGCTAAAGTTCTGGTCTGGCAGGGCTACATGGCTTCTCTCTGACTTTGTCTCCTTTCTCCCAGCATTCAGTTTAGTTTTCCCCACCTACCTAAGTTCTGCCCTTTCAACAGACCAAGGCAGTTTCTTTATTCATTAATGGTAATCACAGCATACAGAGGGAAATCCCACATCAGAGATTCAGTGAGTGAGTCTGGCCAACCAATACTGCTCACTTAGGTATAAGGCATTTGAGGAAAAGAGAAAGAAGGATGGAGCCTGGAGCCAGGAAAGAGTTTTGCTACTGTTAAAAGAGAATATTAGTCTGCTGTTGTCATTTATAAAGCAAGTAGTGACTTACTTAGTATTCTCTACAGTAGAAATACATACTTTTCTTATTTAAGTTTGCTTGTAAGCCTGCCCTCCCTTCCTCCCTCCCTCCTCTCTTCATGTGAGGGACAGTCTTTCTATAAAGTCAGGTTGTTCTCAGAGCCTAGTATGTGCCCAAGGTGACCAGAAACCCACAGTCCTCCTGCCTCAGCCTCTTAAGTGTTAAAATTATAATCATATACCACAGACTTGTAATAGGAAACGAAGGGGACGAAAAAGATTATACCCATATGAAACTCCAGATATTTAAGTTTTTATGTGAGATGTTAGAGTATTTTAAAAATATTTGTATATTGATTTATATCTCAATCTACACATGAGTCTTATTAATTCTAATAATGCTTTAAAAAGTGATTCCTCTTTTGCATATAAACACTAATTTCCAGTAAAGATAATTAAAAAAAATTCTTCTTTGTTCTTGTGGGTTAGCATAACATTCTTTGTAAACTACATATAATAGTGGCAGTAATGCTAGGTATTCTTGCCATTTTATGAGCACATAGGAGCATATGTAATATTTTATATAGGTATCTTTATCATATATAGAGATTTATGCTGAATGTACTTTTCTATCTTTTATTAAATGAACTTTGAATTCATTCTTTTTTGAGACAGGGTGTATCTTTGGAGCCTGTCCTGAAACTAGCTCTGTAGACCAGGCCGGCCTGGAACTTATATAGATCCACTTCTGCTTCCTGAGTGCTGGGACTAAAGGTATGCACCACCACTGTCCAGCTCCTTGAAATAATTCTTTCACTAATGCATTTTGTTAGCAAACACTGATGAATTACTTAGATAAAGCCTTTCAAATCATTCGCTGATCTGATCATAGGCTTTTGTCCTTTAATCTTCTAAGTCAACAGATTTATCTAGGACATTATTGACTTCATATGCATTCCTCTTATGAGCCTTAATTGCTTTAGAATTTTTGTAGCATTATTTATAACTACTGTGGTGCTTCTCTGCCTGGGTTTTTGCACTAGGATATGCTTGTCTCAAAGCTGGATAATTGTTTATTCCTTTTTAGTGCCTCTTTTTAAATAACTATGCATTTTCATCTCAGTTCTGTGTTGTCCAACAATGTTCCTACTTTGAAATATCTGGCTTCCTTTGTCTATATGCTTTGTACGTAATTTCCATTCAGTTTGTCCCATTAGTTTAATAGTGATTTTTTTCTTAATTACAAAACTGAAAAGTTTGCTTGATTATTTTCTTCTTTTTTAATATGATCCTACTTCATTGTACTAGGTATATGATGAAAGTTTCTTGGATTTTTTTCTTTGTGGTCTTGAATTGTGTCATTGATCCGTGTTTCTCAGACAAGCAGTTATCTGGTAACTTCCTAGAAATACAGTCTCTGAGGCCCCATCCTTCATCTCTAGGCCTGCATCTGCTTTGAAGAAAACTTCCACATGAACTATATACATGTAATATTTAAAATTATCTGGTCTGAAATTTATTTTGGCCTTATAAAGATTATATGGTTTCTAAAACTCATACCTATTTTTAAGGTAAGAAGTTATCTTCAGTTACTTGTTTGGACAAATTATATTAAGTACTTTGTGCTTCTTCTAAGAATTCTGAAAAACATGTTAAATTTCCAGAATACTACATTAACGAAAACATTTGTTGTTAAAATAGTGATATTATTTATCAATATATGTGTTGTGAGAATAAAGCTAGGGTTATTATAGTCCTGGATGTATTTGTTTTTTTTTTTTGTTATATTAAAAGTGTAATATTCCAAACACCAAACTGGATACGTGGTAGTGAAATAATCTTGTATGTGCAAATACCACAAAATGGTATTTGTTGAATCCTATATAGATTTGGTGTCATTTGCTTCCAGGGATAACAATCTTTCCCCAAGGAGGAAGAACAGAAAGATATCTTCTCTAAAGGCTCATTCGATGCAGAACCAGCATGTAAATTCCCATCCCTTCCCTGCTTTGAGGGCGAATGAATTTTCTCTTGACCAATAAGTGTGTTGACTAAATGAATATAAATCAGCCACTGGGCATTTTCTCCACCGGAATCAATAACTGAATACTTAGAGTGTTCACTTGTAAGTATATGTAGACTCATGTGAGTGCCAATGCGATATACTAACCTGCACAGATTTCCTTCATCACTCACATGTTGCAGTCTTTCTTTTGGTGCCATTTATATTATTCAAGTTAATTGTATACTACATATTTATTCCCTGTGATCATACTAAGTAGAGACTGTTCCTTCTCTTAGTTAAAGTGAATGAAATCACGTTTGTATTCTGCTGGAGGTTTGTGCACTATTTAGGCACAACAGTTTTTAGGTTTTATTTTTAAAATAAATTGGCATTATCCCAACACTAGCATGCTAAGGGAACTATAAGAAAAATGATGCAGACATGCTTGATCTCAGCAGGCTGAAAATGCTTTATTGGAACGGAAAGGAGCCTCATCCTTTCCACAGGATGAAGATTGAGCGAATTTAGAGGGGCTGAGGGACAGATATTTGTATACGCATAAACATGCACACAAACACAGACACGTATACACACATGTACACACACATATACACACATGTATAAACACACATTTACTTGGCTAACTAAAGGAAGTTACAGATATTTGGGTATATTTGAATGGGATAGGGTAGATTGGTTTTGATAATCAGGCATATTGTTTCTACAGGTAGAACAAAATTGTTAGGCTGCCATTAAGCTATTCTTTATGGCTAGTGCCTGATTCAATTCCTCCTGACCTAAGGCTATTGCCCAACAGGAACTATTGCATTCTTTTTATTTATTAATTTTATTTATAGACCACAGTTTCCCTTCACTTCTCTCCTCCAGTCCCTTCTTCATACCTCCCATCCAGTCACTCGTCCTCTGTTTCTGTTCAGAAAGGATCCCATATGTATCAACAAAGCATGACATACCAAGTTGCGGGAAGAATAAGTATCTTCCCTTCTCTTAAAACTGGGCAAGGCAGACCAGTATGAGGAATATGTTCCCAAGAGCCAGCCAAAGCACTGGGGACAGTCCCTGCTCCCATTGTTAGGAGTCCCACAAGTAGATCAAGCTACACAGTTGTCACATATATGCAGAGGGCCTAGATCAGTCCCACACAGATTCTCTGGTTCTTGGTTCATTTTTTGTGAGTTCCTGTGAGCCAGGTTAGTTGTTTCTGTGGATTTTCTTGTGATGTTCTTGTACCCTCTGGCTCCAACAATCCTTCCTCGCTCTCTTCAGCAGGATTCCCTGAGCTCAGTCTAATGTTTGGCTATGGGTCTCTGCATCTGTTTCCATCAGTTACTCGATGAAGAATCTCTGATCACAATTGGGGTAGCTACCAATCTGATCACAGGAGATGGCAAGTTCAGGCTATTTATCCAATATTGTTACGAGTCTTAGCTGGGGTCATCCTTGTGAATTTGTGGGAGTTTCCTTTGCCCCGGTTCCTACCTGACCCCGAAATGCACCCTCTTTCCTGTCGTCTCTTTCATTAACCCCCCCCCAACTACCCTACAGCCTGACTCCTCAAGCTTCCATCGCCACCCACCCTAGTCTACCCAGGAGGTCTGTTCTATTTCCCTTTCCCAGGGAGATCCATGTGTCTATCCTTGGGCTCTCCTTGTTACCTAACCTCTCTGAGTCTGCGGATTATAGCATGGTTATCCTTTACTTTACAGATAATATTCACTCTTGAGTGAGTACATACCATGTTTGTCTTTCCGGGTCTGAGTTACCGCACTCAGAGTTGGTTCTTGGAGAAAATCAGCAAGACAGACAAACCTTATCCAAACTAACTAAAACGCTGAGAGAAAATATCCCAGTTAAGAAAATCAGAAGTGAAAAGTGGGATATAATAGCAGACACTGAAGAAATTCAGGCAATCATTTAAGTCCTACTTCAAATCCTGTATTCCACAAAACTGGAAAATAAAAAAGTACAAATTTCTTGATATATATCACATACAGTATTAAATCAAGATCAGATAAACAATTTAAATAGACCTACAACACTAAAGGAAATAGAAAAAGTCATTAAAAGTCTCCCAACAAAAAAAAGAACTCAACAAAGAAAGAAAATTATTTACTAATATCCCTCATGAACATTGATGTAAAACTAGTCAATAAAATATTGACAAACTGAATCTAAGAAAACATAAAAAAGATCATCTACCATGATTAAGTGCTCTTTATTATAGAGATTCGGGGATGGTTCAACATAGGAAAATCTATCCGTATAAATCACCATATAAAAAAACTGAAAGAAAAAAAAACTACATGATCATCTCATTAGATGTTGTAAAACCCTTTGACAAAATCCAACACCACTGAGTGATAAAAGTCTTAGAGAGATCAGAGATAAAGGACCATACCTAAATATAATAAAAGCACTATACATATGTAATACATAATTATAAAATACTTATTTTGTAATATATATTTTACATAATATATGAAAGCAAACTGACAGCCAACATCAAATTAAATAGAGAAAAACTCAAAGCAGTTACTCTAAAATCAGAAACATGACAAGACTGTCCATTCTGTATGTATCTATTCAATATAGTATTCAAAGTTCTAGCTAGAGCAATAAGACAACAAAAGGAGATCAAGGTGATATAAATTGGGAAAGAAGTCAAAGTATTGCTATTTGCAGATGATGTGATAGTTTACATAAGCAACCCCAAAAATTCTACCCAGTAACTCCTGTTGCATTATTGAATGGCAGAAACATTATAAACTTGACCTTATGTAGGGCTTTGCTTATAGGGCAACTTACGATTACTTTATCCAGGAACTGTGTGAAGGGTAAGAGCATATTTACAGGGAGACCATTTCTGTCAGTGTGATCCGTTCTGGATTAAATGGCTGTATTTGTCCTCACCAAGGGATCAGCTGACTTCACTAAGTGTCATGCAACTGTCGAAATGTATGTTACTTAACAAGCCTCCTTCTAAAGTAGATTCCTTCTCTGTTCCTGATCTTGAAGAAAAGTGAGCTGAGCAACTCTGTCTGATCTCTTTATAATCTGTTCAGTGACATATGAAAGATCTCAGACACAAGAGTAGACACCTATACACATTGTTTTTTGAATCCATAGGGTTTATTGAATTCCATGGACAGACAGACAGACACCAGTGTGATGCAGATGCTCTGAGGAGAATTTAGATCCCCGCATAGCAGCAACATGGGAGGAGTTGTGAAGAGCAGAAATCAGGGCCTGGATGACAGAAATTACTGTCTTAGTTCATTCAGGAAGTCTCTTAGTACCTTTGTAAGAACGAGTGTGGGGCATGGTGTGGTGCAGGAGAATTGTCTGTATTCTGTCAATCATGTTTTAAGTAAACGCTGATTGGCCAGGCAAGAAGTATAGGCAGGAAAACCAGACAGGAAATAGAAATGATGTAATGAGAACAGGAGAATTCTGGGAAGAAGGAAGGTGATTCCTCAGACTCCTGCCCAGACCACCGAAGCAGCAGGATGTGATCTGCTCCACTGAAAAAGGTTAACATAGATCAGAAAAATGGGTTAATCAAGATGTGAGAGTTAGCCAGTGAGAGGCTAGAGCTAATGGGCCAATCAGCTTATAATTTATGGAGACCTATGTGTGATTTTCTTTGGGGCTAAACAGCTGAGGGGCCGGGCAGGACAGAACCCACAACAAACAGGCTTGGCCCTTCATGTCACAGTGGTGTGAGCTTCTCTTCCCTCAGCCAAGCACTCTGATTTCCAGGCAGGAGTGATGGTATAGGTAGCAGAATATGTGGCCACGAATATCACCATTGATGCAAACTCAGTTGTCCAGCTAAGAGATCCTGGCATCTTGTACTCTATTAGCTAGAGCCTCACAGACCATGTCTCCATAGGGTACATGTTGGTATCTGTGAAAGGGGAAGGGATGCTGTATTCTAATATTACATTCATGTAGTATCAACACAGGAACTGTTAACACATACCGACTGAGGAATTAGAGTTCCATTTGTAATAAAGAGCTCAACACACTTTTGGCACACAGTTCTCCCTTCATATTACCTAGTTAATGTAGGGTGAAATTCATATGGTTAACTTGACAGGAACATTTTTTTCTGGACCCAGGAGCAGGGTGAACATTGATTGTTATGTCAAACAGTATGGTGTGTGTGAGGGCCTTGGGGCCTTTCTGTCTCTTGATTCTTGTTCTTCAGAGTTGAAATACTCTGCCTGGAAAGTGTTAGTGAAGGAGAGGAGAAAACCTCACTAGAAGTTTCTCATGGTGTTAGACTGCTTGTTTGGTAGCCATCTAAGATTGTATCTGTTGACATTTTTAAAGGGATTGTGTATCATTTGTGTGATCATACATGACAAGAAGCATCTTAAGGGAGAAGGGGTTTATTTTGCCTCTTAGAGGAGTATGTGGATGCTCGGTGCGTTGCAATCTCAGCAGGGAACTAGAGAAATGCTTGTTTTGTGTTCACCTTTTTCTTTTGATTCAGTTCAGGCACCTTCTGCATTCAGGGGGTCTTCCTTCCTTGGTCTTTTCTGAAAACACTTTCACTGACATGCCGAGAAATTTATTTCTTAGGTGATGCCGAATTCTGTCAAGTTGACAATGGTGATGAGCCGTCATTTACTGTAAAGATGAACATTCTGAGCTTAAACCTCAGAAAAGGACTTCTCGGCAGTGGTAGAGGCTGGAGACTTGGATTGAAGAGTTCATTAGAGGTAAAAAGAAAGGGGAGAGAAAAGTAGTGAAATCTTCAAGTCAAAGAAGAACCAGAGCACATATCTTTATGCTACGATGAATTAGTACTTCTCTTATAACGGCTTCTAGTGCAGATCAGGAGATAGCTAAAAGGCTTAGCTTCAGTATTTCCTCATTTACATTTAGCATTCTTTGCACAGAGATCCAATCTGACTTTTAATTTGTCCAAACATACAGAATATTTAATTGCTACCTCCACTTAGGATTGTACAGATAACATCTGGAGCCCTGGAGCCGAAGCTGCAGGAAAGTTCTCAGGCAGTGTTTCATCTGGAGAGACCACATGTTTTGCTGATTGCTGTTTCTTGGCATGAGGTGAGCCATTTGCCTTTGTTGGTTCACTTTCTTCATGGTTCAAAGTGAACATTTTATGACTGATTTCATGTCCTTGCTGTGTAAAGAACACAGGCTGCTTGAGAGACCACTCCATGCCATTTTCTTGAAATCCACGGTACATCCTTCTGAAGACGTTTGGGGGATCTTGCTGGTGCATCCTCAAATCTGTTGCACCTGTCGTGGGTAATTCACGCAGCAGCCGCCAAATGCCATCTCCTGAAATTTATTTCTAACAGCTCCATAAAGCAGACTTGGATGTCCAAGCTTACGTCTGGAAGATTTGGTGACTGGTGAGGATCCGCTTCAGAGTCATAGTTGCTGTGTCCCTAAAGTCTCACATGACTGAGGGGCGAGGTGGTTTTCTGGGGCCTCTTTAAATGAATGCATTTTTAAAGGGGCCTGAGGGGGCTCACACAGCTGAGCTTCATCTCCTAATCAGCCCAGAGACTCAATTATCTCCTGTAACTCAATATTCAAATATTATTACCTGGGGAGGGTGTAATTTCACTATAGGAATTTAGGGGGAGCACAGACATTCAGACCATTGTAGATTGTTAAAGGGAGTGCTTGCTGGGTAGATTTCTTTTTCTTCACAGTATGTTACCAGGTATGTGGTCTAATTAATCTCTTCCCTATGGGGAGTGCTTCATAATACATTTTCCTCGGTATGAGCACCTCAGGATGTGGTACAAAGTTATAGTTTGATTGACAAGACTCTGAATGTACCTATGCATTTTGAGGTACCTTTTTAGTATTCTGGGGAAGAATGCAAGACTGCTGTCTTGTTGTTTAGACTGAATTAGCCATTGGATTTTAGTTCCCTTAAGATGAGATATTAATAGAAATTATATTTTCTTTGCCAATGGTGATTTAAGAAAATAGATATTTTTAGTAGCTCTATAAATTGAATAATTGAAATAAAAACGTTTGTGACTTAGCCTTTTTGATTTGGAATTTGAGATGCTCTGGTCTTGAGTTCTGATCAGACATCTTAAATCTGGGCCATACAGTTAGAGTTCCTCTTTTGACCTTAAAACTTTTTTCTGAAATTGAAAAAACAAAACTCCGAAGGTAGAATGTTTTCTATAGATTATTTTATCCTGTGCTGCTTTATTTGAAATTATTAACTAGAAACTAGAGAAAAGATGTGAAATAAAGTGTAGTCAAATTCCTTTGTAGAGTCCTTAAACCTCAGTGTATTTGCTAGGAGAATTCTGTGCAGTCTTTTACCAGGCTGTGCTGGAAAAGCTGCTGTTGACATTGTAGATATTGCAATACTGGGAACATCTTACCAGGTGTTTGACTTTTTGATCTTTTGCTCCATTTGGGGCAAACTGTAGACTGACTTGCCATTGAGAGTCAAGGAAATGACTCAAGAAAATAAGAATGTTCTAAAGAAGAATTTAGGAATTACATTGCTTGAGAATTTACTTTTGTGTGTCTTTCTCAGAAAAGAATCCCATCTCATTCCATCTGTGGTTTCCCTATTGTTTTGTCTGTAGCATAAAATATGAAAGTTAAGCCTTCTTAATACATGAGAGGAGGAACAGTTCCATGATAAAACTGTGAAGTTAAAAGAACCCCAACACTTGATCATGAGAGGGAGGGAAATGGAAGGCGGTGGTGGGGAAGAGACAGAAATCTTAAATAAATAAATAAATAAATAAATAAATAAATAAATAAATAAATAAGTTTAAAAAAAAGAACCCCAACACCTGAGCCTCAAGCATTGCCAGCTGCTATTTTATCATCCCATTGGCAATGTTTAATAGAAGTTACTTTGGTCTGGTCAGGGTATTAAACAGACACTCCAACAGCTGCAGAAGGGACTGAAGGACCTGATCTGAGAGCATTGTATACTGAATCCAAAATATCTTTTCCTTCTTATTTTTGATGCCCCCAGTTTGTATAAACCTAAATACTCTAGTGTTAAGAACTGATGTCTAGAAACAGCTGTAAAGAGAGGCCTATGGTGAGCTTGGCTCTGAGGAAGGCCTGGATCTTTGTGCCGGCGTATCTTGAAGTAGGAGATTAATTCAGTTGAACTGGTCCTGCATCTCAGGGCCTTTAAGTCCTGTTCCAAAACAGATTTCAGACCCAGTGCTCTTCGTGAGCTGTGACATTCCAGAGTGGCTGAGGGATCTGGATACCACATTTCATGAAAAACAGTTTCATATAGATTACATAGAATGTTTTACTCATAAGAGCTAGCTAAATATTCATTTGCCTTTATTTTAAGATATATAGGTCTTGTATTTTTCATTGGTTACCATAAGATGCCTTTATTTTTAATTAGATTGGCTTGGTGGTTGGTAGGAACATATTCTTGAGGTACAAGATTATTTTTTAGTAAATCTCATGTTGGTAAAATCTCACCCATTCAGAAAGTTTGATTCTTTATATTTTTAACTGGTAATTAATCTAAGTAATTAATTAATAAAATTTGTAATACTGGAGATTATGCAGTACTCCATCATGAAGCTATATTCTGTGGAACAATGATTTTTTTTATCCTGTCACTTGCATTATTTCTAATAAAATGCTGATTGGCCAGTAGCCAGACAGGAAGTATAGGTGGGGCAACAGCGACTAGGCAGGAAGTAGAGGCATGGTAACAAGAATTATGGGAAGAAGAAAGCTGAGTCTGCAGTTGTAATCCGGAGACAGAGGAAGCAAGATGTGACTGCTTCACCGAAAATGGTACTAAGCCACATGGCTAACATAGACAAGAATAATGGGCTAGTTTAAGATGTAATAATTAATCAATAAGAAGCCTGATCTACTAGGCCAACCAGTTTATAATTAATGTAAATCTCTGTGTGTTTATTTGGGACTTAACGGCTGTAGGACTGAGTGGGACAGAAACATCTCTCTCTCTTTCTCTCTCTCTCTCTCTCTCCATTTATTTATTTATTTATTTATTTATTTATTTATTTATTTATTTATTATTTATTGTTTTTTCGAGACAGAGTTTCTCTGTAGCTTTGGAGCCTGTCCTGGAACTATCTCTTGTAGACCAGGCTCGTCTCGAACTCACAGAGATCCACCTGCCTCTGCCTTTCCAATGCTGGGATTAAAGGTGTGCGCCACCACTGTCTGGCTCCTTAGATCTCTTTTTAACTTCAGTTTTTTTTTTTCTTTTTTTTGAGAACTATTCTCACTAATTTTCCCAGTTTGTCCTTGGAATTATTTTGTGGCTCAGGTTAGATCTTAAATTGTGTTTCTCCTGCTTCAGCTTTCGGAGTAGCTGGTATTACAGATCCATGTCACCAGATCTGGCTCTGCCAATTTTAAATATACAATATTATCTTTCAATGTTTTTCTCTTTTTAATTGATTTTTATTGAACTCTACATTATTTTCTGCTCCCCTCCCTGTCTCTCCCCTCCCCACTTCAACCCTCCTTCAATGTCCCCATGCTCCCATTTATTTTTTTTATGAGACCCTTTGTTTTCCACCTCACAGACCTTGTTTAGTGATCAATTATTCATACTTGTGAGCACATGCCGAATTTCTTATATTTTTTTCTTTAGCACTGAGCATTTACAGTTTGATTTCCCAAGAGAATGGGTGAGTGCCATTTTCTATTTCATTTTGTATTCACTGTGTCTTCATGCCCACAATGGGTTCTGTTTCTATGCACAGGAAACTAGCAGTTATCTCTTTCCAAAAGAGATATTTCCACAGTCTTTTTCTTTGTTTCCTTTTCAGTTTTTTAGACTCTGTCACCCATATCTTTGTTTTCTGGTTGGCGTTTTACATTTTGGCTTAAATAAGCAAGTTTTATAGTTTTACATAGTCAGATTAATAAGATTTTTCATTGTTTGGTTATTTTGCATTTGGATATTTCCCACAAATAACTTTTGAAAAGAGTTATTATTCTACTACTTGTTTTAAAATTACAGGTTGCATGTAGATATTTTATCGGCATGTAAATTTCTATTAAACATATTATTGTGATTATTTTGCTATTTTGCTGTGGATAAAAAGAATTGCTTTCTAGTTTAGGGACTACAGGTATTTGGGAGGTACAGGGTGATATTTATAGTAAATAACGGCTTGTTTTATACTCCTTCCAGAGACCCTTTTTCTTTTGAATGCTTTCCAAAGTAAGATAAAGCGGTTAAGGCAATTAAGTAGAAGCTTGTACTACTAATTACTGGATCTTTGGAAGAATGAACCTATCAGAAGTTAACCCTTCTCTGAAATGCACGCGTCTTGGGGAATCTGGGTTAGTCCAGCATGGCCTTCCTTTCTGACAGATTAAAAAAAGGTATGACAGAAATACCCTGACCTGAGTATCCCACACTAGCCTGCTCTATTTGGTATCCCTCAACTGTCCAGTTTGAACAATCCCTTGATAACAACTCCTAAGTTCAGTGTCGTCTCTTGCTTCCTCTTATTTGATGGGAATCCAGTGCAGCCAAGCTAAAGGACAGGAAGAACCATTATGATATCTGCAACCTGGTGCTTTCTATTGCTGAGAATGCCAGAGCTATAAACCTCGGAAGCCCTGGGAACAAGAGCAAACAGGCTGCTCCTGCCTCCTTGGCTAGTCAGCATCCAGCAGGACCAGGAATTGTAAGTGTTGAGAACAAACCTTGGGGACAGGCCCCTGAGCATATGTCCTGCTTCAGAAGCACAGTTATCATTAATCCTGGTGACTGACCCATCTTACTCTCTGAAAACAAGTCACTGAAGCCCAACTAAGCAAAAAGGAAAAAGAGGGGTCCTATATTTCTTCTGGAAGAACAGTTTTAATGCCCTAAACCTTTGCTTGATTATAAACAGTAATGGAAATGTGTTTCCCAAGAAACTTTTCTTAAAGTTTAATCATAGCTTCATCAAATGGAAACTGTCAGAGGTGAAGCTACAGTCCCCAAGAGATGGATTTATTGACTTCCTACAGTGACAGCGACCACACAGAAGAGGAAACTCACAGCTTCTCACCAAGAAGGGAAAGACTCTTGACTTAGGATTTGTGTGTGTGTTTGTTTTTTAAACATAGTCTTGCTATGTAGAGTAGGGTGGGCTTGAACTCATGTTCCTTCTGCCTCAGTCTCTAACGCTAGAAATGTAGTATGTACTTCCACACATGACAAAATTTTGAGGAAGAGTACCGTTTAGGTTCCCTCTGATGGGGACACGAAGCTGGTGATGACTATCTCCACACTCCTAACTTCCCTTGAAACTAAGCCTGAAGTTATGTGAAAATTGAGTCTTTCTCACATTGCTGTTAGATGGTATTAACATAAGAGATTCAACTTTTTCTCTTGGTGGGGTGGCATCTTACTAAAGTCTCATTAGTAATAGCAGGTTAAGATACCTACTCCTAACTGTTCAGCAGAAGGGTACTGCTGCTTCTGACGTGCAACCTTTCATTCAGTCTGGAATGATGCCCTAGAGACTGTTGCCTCTGAAGAGTCTTGAGTAGTGATTTGAAACAGCTTTGTCATAGCTCAGAGATTATCTAGCAAGGCCTTTGTGCCTCAAATTTCCTAGCCCTGGGAACATACATGTGAGAAATATGATGAACTCCACACTCATCTCTTTTCTACTGTGAAATTGTTTTAAAAGTTTATTTTATTATTAATTTAATTTTTAATTGTGTATGTCTCTGTGTGTGTGTGTGTGTGCACACTCATGCACTTTGGTTTCTGCTCGTGATTGCAGGTGCCTATGGAGGGCAGAAACATTAGAATCCCTGGAGCTGGAGTTACAAAAGATTGTGAGCTACCCTATGTGGATGCTTGGAACCAAACATGTGTCTTCAGCAAAAGGAGTACATGCTCTTAACTACCAAGCTATCTCTCAAGTTCCCCAGTGGAAAAAATTTATCTTTTTTTGACCCAGGTACATTGTGAGTTTAAAAATGACTTTTAGGGAAAAAGAAAGAAAGGGGGAGGGGGGACGGGGGAAGGGAAGAGAAAAGAAAGAGAGGAGGAGGAGGAAGAAGGAGGAGGAGGAGGTGGAGGAGAGAAGGAGAGAGAGAGAGAGAGAGAGAGAGAGAGAGAGAGAGAGAGAGAGAAGAGAAAGAGAGAGAGAGAGAACAGCAGGCAATTGGTGATGCTTTCCTGCCCTTTACTCAATGCTTATGTAAGGACAGAGTGCCAAAAGTAGTTCTTGCAATCTTGTCTTAAACTTGAAATTCACAGCATTAGTGAAAACATTTCTGTTTTAAAATTGGAAGGCACAATTATCCCCAAAGTGTGTACTGTATATTTGTCTCATAGGTGAGTGCTATGCACTGTTAAATCCATAAATATCAAAAGAAAATTTTGATGAATTCTTAGAAACAGTTTCCTAAAGATAATAGATGCTCCTTAGCACAGTGGTTCTTAACTTTTCCTAATGGATGCTACAAGGCTTTTAGTACAGTTTCTCATGTTGTGGTGACCCCCCCAACCATATAATTATTTTTGTTGTTACATCATAACTGTAATTTTAATACTTTTATTGATTGTAATATAAATGTTGGTATTTAGTGGCGATCTCAAACGATCCCTAAGAAAGGGTTGTTTGAATCACAAAGGGCTCCTGACCCATAGGTTGAGAACCACTGCCTAAGTGGAAGGGTGAATTTTATACCCTAACACTCTAGACCTATGTGTTATAAGAGCTATTAGTTTATTAGTGTACTATTCATCTATTTGCTTATGTTTATAAATGATTTTGATTTTTCTTTAGGCAATATGGATCAGTTTTGCTCACTGTCTTGACAGATTAATATCCCTGCTTCTCCTTTGAAAGGCTGTTGATAAGCTAATATTCACTATAAGCAGTTCTACCATTCTTGTGACTTCCTTTTAATCTCCTGATAGTGATAAATTCCCAATAGGGAAAAAAAAACTAGATACCACCAACATTGAAAACTTTAAAACAGTGAAAGTCCATATGATGTCCTATTCTAGGAGGTAAATTTGAAGAGCTAGATATTCTTCACTTTTACTCTTCTAATGATCATGGTGGGCAACTTCAAGTTATGACTCTTAGCCCTCTTTTGCCAACTAAACTTCATGATCAAGTATTCGTCAAACAGAGATCCCTTTGAAAGAAAGAAAGAACACAAACAAACAAAAAACAAGATCACTTAATGGGTGGCCTAATAATAGACAAATTGTTATAAAGTGAAATTCAGATTTCTTAGCACTCTGATTCTCATGATGAACATCTACCAGTTCCTGGGGATATTGATGTACATACCGAAGACAGGTGTCTCTTTAAGAAATTCTTAATGAATTAGTACTTCACGAAAAGTTTAAAAATGAAATAAAATTAAAAGGTGGATCTAATACTTAGCCAAATTGAAGAACTTATGAGATCGGAGCGAAGATGATAGTCTATATAATAAGACCAGCACACAAAGAAAGGACAACTAAAGGCAAACCAAGTGTGTAGTGGCGAGATAGAAAAAAAGATGGAAAAGTGAAGTCACCTAGTGAGGTTCAATTGTAGTGCCTGAATATTAAGCACAGTTCCTCATTAAATACACCTTATGAATAAAATGGAAGTTGTTGGTTACTTCTGAAGTTTGTGATTTACTGTCCTGGAAGATCAAGCACAGAAACAAAATCAGAGTAAACTGTGAATGGAAGATTAAGAGATAGAAGCCATAATAGGAGAGTGGAGCCTTGGAGAACTTATCTCTGAGACATGAAATGAAAATAATTGGAGTTGAATGAAGTGGGGAAAAGGAGCACAAATATAAAAGGTGGTAATTACATAACACAAAAATGTTCCTGACCTGAGCTAGAGAAAATCCAGGGCCTGTAAATTGGAAGGGCTATGCAATGTCTAGGATCAGTGGACTTGAAAAGACCCATGTCTAGACATCTTGTAAAATTTCCAAGTTCTCCAATGACATAGAAGATTTCAGGTGAAAAACTCCAAATTACTTTGAGAAAGAGTTGGCTGTGGGAACCAGTGTTTCTTTGGCTTTCTCATTTATAAGTCAGGAAAGGAGATGGAAGAGTCCAGCTTCAACATCTAAAGAGGAAAGAAGATGGGGAAGAGTGATAGGAGAGGGATGGAAGCTGTGTGATATATCAGAGTATCAGCTGCATATCTGAGGGCATACGCTAACCAAACCACACATTAACCGGAACAGACTCTTCTAACTAGAAAGATAATCAGCAGATAGATATTTAGAAATTGGATGAAAGTAGATCACTTTCCAGGAATTTGTAACTTCAGTATAAATAAGGGCATATTAAACTTGTACATAAAATTTAAAAGTAAGCTATATCATGTAGCCTTAAAGTCTAAGCAACAAGGAGAGGGTGGAAATGAAAATTTTAAAGCAATCAAAAATAACCCCTAGCCTATTAGAGAAAAATCAATGGTAAATAGAGCATAATTTTGCAAAATAAAATTGTCAAAGGTGAAATCTTATTTTTAATGAGTCATCTGTCTTAGACTAGAGATAAAACATGGGCAGTTAACCACCAATTGAAGGGAATGGTACAGCGAAATTCTCAAGTGAATGAGAGAAAAGTAAATTGATCAGGCTCTTCGAAACAGGGAACAAAAGCAAGTCATTTTTAGAAATGACTAATAGAAGGGACTGGAGAAAAGGCTTGGTGTCTAAGGACACTCACTGCTTTGTGAGAGGACAGAAGGCTGTTTTTCGGCATCCATTTTTGTGGGCCTAAAGCTGTCTGTAACTCCAGTTCCATGCAACCTGCAGCCCTCTTCTAGCCTCTGAGGCAGCTGTGCACACGTGACATTCGTACATACAGGCACACATGTATACACATGTATATATGACTACAAATAGATGCAATATATGACTATAACAGATACAAAATTAGATGGAAGGTATGACCTCAGCCACTTCGTCATCTTTTAAAACAGAACAGAGCGAATTACAAAACTCAAAGCCAGATACTAAAAAGTCAGAAAAATAAGCTTAATTGTTTCTTCTTTACTGATCAATTGGTTACCAAAGTGTGTTGAAATAGAGAGAAACACTGAGTCAATACAAGGAAATTCAAAATGAGTCATTGGAGCCATTTCAGTACAATGCAGAAATGGGATAAAGAATGATACTGACTACAAGTAAAGGACAGATTTGTTTTGAGGGTGAGTTCAAATATGAATTACTGGGCCACATTGCCAATGTACTTGATTATCCTCCAGAACTTGGTGGTTAAGGCGCAGGTGCCAAAAATACCACATAGTTGAGGCGCAGAACATGAAGACATCAAGCCGGTACTGAATGGAAGTGTCATCTCTACTGGCTAGCTTTTCTAGTGCTAGGAGGTGCCATACATACTACCAAAGGAGAAAAGGACTCATCAGTTTTACTTGTGAGCCCTGTGAGGTCTGCAAAGACATGCCTACTGGTGCAATACTGGCAAGAACATCAGGGAACTAGCCAATTATTTTATGGTTGGATTTAAGTCTGGCTCCCCAAGAGAAATAAACATCCCTGCACAATTTTTTGGGTCAAAAGCCTGTGGTTAGACAGGTCACAGGTCCTGCAATGGAGATCCTGGTTTCTTTTCTGTTAAATAGGCATATTCGACTGCATTAAACTGACTCCTCACAGTTGTATTCAAGTACGAATACATCCCTCAACCATCATCCGAGAAGTTTCTAATACCTAAAACTGGTCAAAGTGCAGAAAATTAGAGATTAAAGAATTTGTATTCCTGTAAGGAACATTTATACCCCACCTCCATCCAAAGTCTCAGGAATAATTGCAGAAGAGGGGAGAGAAGTTAAACAGCCAGAGGTAGTAGTTGACTACAAAGGAATTGTGATTCAGCACACAGCTAGGCAACTGTACGTGTGAACTCACAGCTGTTGTGATGAGACCTTGTACAAGATCTGTGTAAGTCCAACCCAAGCAGAATCTCACCATGGAGAGGGAAATTGGGAGCGTAATCCTACCCCAGGCCATAGAATGCTTGGCAGTTTTTAACTTCCGGGAAAGGATGACTTGGTCTTTCTTCAGAGTATAGCTCTAATAAGTGTGGCTGTGATTTACTGGAAGGTCACACATCCAAGAATATTTGGGCAGTACAAATTGGCCTTGTGATTGTCTCTGTCTCTCTCTCCATATCTATATAAAGATACAGATATAGATAGACTCATTTGGGCATGGATATGGGAAGAGTTGGTGGGGTTGTCATTAAAAACAATGTTATAACTTCTCAAAAAATAATAAAAACATGGAAGTACTAAATAAAATGTGAGGTAGAATTCTAAGTTCAGTTCCCAGGCTAATGTTCGGTGGCTCACAATCACCTGTAATTCCAGCTCTAAGAGATTTGATGTCCATCCTAGCTTCCACAAGCAATCACTCACATACGGCATAAAATCACACAGATCCAAGTATAATTTGTTTTAAATTGTTTTATATTCGAGATTATAATATAATTGCATCATTCCCGCCTTATCTTTCTTCTGTCTACACCTTTCCATAGAGCCCTCTCATTCGAATGCTTGGCTTCTTTGTTCATTAATTGTTGTGATATGCTTATTTGAATATGCATATACATATATATTCCTAGATATATCCTGCTCAATCTGTATTATGTTCCTTGTATTTATGTTTTATGTTGAGTGACCAGTTGGTGTGTTCTCCCCTGGGAAAGACTTTTTCCCACTCTCGGCAATCCTTAGTCATCTGTAAGTTCTTAATGCAGGGTTGAGGCCTCGCGGGCTTTCCTATCCAAATTATCATGTCTATTGTTGCCCTTGAAGCTCATGTTTAAGCATTCCTTTTAGCGAGACTTTCTGGGTGTAGCTTCTGGCATCCCTAGGAGACACAGTCTCACAGCAAGCTGCCAGACCCTCTGGGTCTTAGACTTTTCTGCCGCCTTTCCTGGAATATTCCTGGAGCCTAAGCTGCCAGAGTTGTTTTGTAGGTCTAACCATTGAGACTGGTCTCCACAGCTCTGTGTTTTGATTGGCAGTGGTTTTCTCCAAGGTCTCTGCTGTGAAGAGAAGTTTCCTCGATGAGGGCCGAAAACTACACTTTTCTGTGGGTATAAAGACAAGCGTTTAGATTGTTGTTAGGGATTCTGCTGGCTTTGTAAAGTGGTAATTGTAGACTCTCCTTCAAGACTCATGAGTTCGCTTCATCAGCCCTGGCTAGCAGCAGGTTTCTAGAGGCATGTTGGTTTCCCTCTCGTCAAGAGGGTCTTACATGCTATTAGGGAGCTTTTGGTTACCACCAAGTATGCATAATACTATTACTGTCAGTGTTCTGATGACACGCTGGCTGTTGTGGTTCAGATGCGTTACATCTGGTTAGGACGGTTGGTTTCTTCCATCATTTGGACACTTGCAGGCCACCTTCTGGTGTCATGGAAGCTAGTCCTCAGGGAGGAGGTGGCTTTCAAAGCAGTTCCAGATCAGGGGCCTCTGGGCTCTGTGACTGAAGTGCGTGATGTCTTCTGCCGTAAGAGCTTACCTTACACCTCCTCTGGGGAAACCAGCAGCAGTAGCCATAGTCTGTAATGTTTGGGAGTCTCTTGGACAACCCTGAGCAACAGCTCAAAAGAGAATATCTTGTGTCTGATATTGAGGTTGTTAGATGGTCTTTGGTCTTGGAGAGAGCAATAAATAAAAAGTTTTTACATGTGTAGAAAAAGATACCCACTAGAAAAAAAATTGATGCACAATATTTTGAAAAAGGAAGTACAAAGGGCTGGATTTGTCTTCTAATAAGGATGGTGTGTTATTTTGCATGAGACAGAATTTGGGCAGATCTGTCTTTTATCTCTTTGGAATTGTTACTGGTTCCTGAACTCCAAGGTTATACGCTGTGACACAAAGTAACCTTGTGATTGATTCCTGTGGAAAAACTCACACCACTGCTAAAAGACTTGAGGACAAAGAGTCAGTGTGTGCATGGTTCCAGTGCTGCCTTGTGCTGTTTTTGTTTTATTTTGGAAGTGTTTTAGAAATTCACTCAAGGTAAAAGATGCAGTATAACTACAATTAGGACAATTGCCATAAAACTTTTATGATGCAGGGCGACATAACTACCAAACATAAAATCTAAAACTGTGTGTTATTTTGAGGTTTTAGCATCACAGCTGAGAAGTTTTTAAACATCTCTTTTAGAGTTTAGTAGATCAAGTGGGAAAGTATCAGTTACTTAGAAGACCTTGAATAAGTACATGTTGAATAACTGTTGATCTATATATACACAGAAGGATATCACTAATTAAAGGGTAATATAAAAATAGAAATACAAAGTATTGTGCCTATGACACACATAAACAATATATACTGTAGGATGGAAAGCAAAGTTCAATGAATACAAGCAGAGATGTTTGTCTTTATTTCCTTGCCTAAATCCACTTAACATGAAAATTTGAAATAAACACTTTCAAAGAAATTAAACATTTTTCTAAATAATGTTGAGACCACATGTGAATTTTGATTGACTTTTAAGATGTATTCTTCAAGGTACTCTTTGTAAAAAGGTTATGGGAAGTAGACAATTCAAAATTGGTAAACAATCTGAAACCTCACACTTTGAGTAAAAGGATGCCAAGACAAATGAGCAAAGATTTCAGGGCAGAAGCTAGACAGGCATAGCCAGCTTTGCTTGGAATGATTTGGGTTCTTCCTGCTAAATATAAGCTGTCCCAACACATCACTCCATTTTTAGAAGAGAAAAATATAACTTTTTACACTTCCTAAATTTTTGTTGGAGATGACTTTTTTGGCAGTTAGTATGTTTCCAGACTATATATGACTTTTGTTTTTGGTAACAAAGACTTGAATACATTTCAGCAAATTGCTTGTTTGAACCAAAAAAAAAAAAAAAATCAACTTTGAATAATTTGTACCTGCTTTAGAGATGAATACTACTTGAAATTGAAAAGTCATTTTGTTTGTCTTTTTTAAAATTTAAAATGATTATAAGGCTTTCGATATTGGTGGGATACAGTCACTTTTCTAGCCATCTCATCTTTTGCAGCCTTTTAATAAAACTTTTAACATGTCGAATTGTCTTCTCAATACTTGTATCCGTAGACCTAGTGTGATAAAGGCTTGTTTGCCTTGTCATCAGTGAGGAGAGAACTGATCCAGTGATAAGAATGGGAGCCTCAGTGCTCAGCCCTAAATGGGACATCTTTACTAACACCACCAATGGCAAGGCTCAGGGAACATCGTTGACGAGAGGACCAAATGGTGCAGGAAAATGGAAAGGAGGCCTATGAAATGGTGTCTTCCGCACATGACATGGGTTCATGCTCATGAATTCACAGTAGCTGAGAAATCCTACGGAAGGTCAAGGCCCCAACCCTCAGTAAAGATGGGGTAGATGGACTCCAAGCCTCACCCATAACTAAGGAGCTGTTGTCAGGGGATAGTTGCTAGGGTGGAAAGAATTGTTCTTTTCTTGAGGATACGGCCATGCTAGAGTCTCCTGCTCTAGTACATGGTGCTAGAAACCTGTGCATATGGGTAACTGACTGGACCTGTGGGTTAAAAGAAGAGAAGAAACATGAGCTTGGTCATGGAGAGTGTTGGGAGAGCATGGTGGGAGTCGGTGTCAGGGGAGTGGGAGTAGATATGAGTAGATAGGATCATATTTAATTATATGCATGTATAACATTTAAACAATAAAAGGAAGTTAAAAAAATAAAGGCAAGATATTTTATCCATAATATACCAGGTCTGCACAAATTGAAAACTAAGCGGGTGTACATCTATGACCTTCCTAGCGTCCGGGCAAATGCAGAAGGAAAATCAAGGTGTTAGGCAGAAACACAACTACTGAAGATGCAGGTTTGGTTGTTCCTGCAGACTGTGGAAGGTGGCATACAGGGAAGCCTTGCAATGAGAGCGAGGTGAGACTGTGAAGCATTTGCTGCAAACAGAACAAGTATTTTATATGCTGATTCTAGTTTCATAGTAAGGCAATGCTTAAAAACTAATACTTGCTCATTGGACAACAAAATGGGAGATGTGTGCAAATATGGACATTTTCTATATAAATCTAGCATTTCTTATAGGAAACCTTTCCCGACCTTCTGACCGGGGGGCGGGAGCTCGTCCTTCAGAGACACTCCTCCGTTTTCTTTCACAGCTGGGCTTATCTCTCCCATTAATCTGAATATGGCTCAGATATCTTCTTTTATATTATCAGCAATGTAGTACAGATCATTTAGTACTGTAATTAAGGCACTAAGTAAACGAACATTGATTTTTTTAATCATTTATTTTATTGGAATGGATTTATTACGAATAGAAAGTGTTTGCTTTTAGTAGTGCAGATTATGTTGAGGCTTTAGGGCACTAACCCTTCAGAAATGCCTTCCCAGTTCTTATGCCTACCAATAATTGAGCATAATAATTCTAAAAATGTGAATTTTAAGTAATAAATGTAAGCTTATTGTCTTAGGGGTCTTTCTGCCTGCTCCTCCCTCTACAGTTCAGACTTATAGATTATTCCTGTCATCTGCCCTTTATTAAAACCTCACTCCATTAAAAGCAATTTTAGCCCACTTCATTGGTGTTATTTGCTTCTAGTTTGTTTGCATTTTTTTTTCCTTGGGATCTATTTGGTTTTTCAAGCACTGTGCATTTGAAACACCTTGTAGACTGTCATTTGCTCTGTCTAAAACATTCTTTACTGCCAAGAACTTCAGATTCTCCTCTGTTTTCTCGAAGCATGATAAGGTTCACGTGGCTGGTGTAGGTGTAGGGAATCATTGTAGTTACTGTATTTGCAGTAAGTTTACATGTAAGTCTGGCAAGAATTATCTCATAGTTTTTCATCTTGGACTGTATATATCTCCTCCAGTTTTCAAGCCTTCTTTAGCTCTTTCAATAAAGATTTGTTCTCTTTAAATAGGATTATAGAGCCTTTAAGATGATTAATTTATGATTGCTTTTTGCAGTGGATTTTCTAACCATTTAAGTCTTATTTATTATTGTGAGTGCCTGTGTGTGTGAATGTGTGTTCGTGTGTGTGCATGCGTGTGTGTACCCTAGATCATGTGAGGAGGTCAAAGGACAACTCTTGCAGATCAGTTCCTTCTGATACGGGATCTGGGGACTGAATTCTGATTATTCAGCTAGTACAGAAAGCACTTCTACCTTGCTGAGACATCTCACTGACCCTTTGCAAAATTTGATTTTATTTGCTAGTGTGTGTATCAGTATACTTTTCTGTCTCATCAGTGGATTTTTCTACTATACTATTGTTTTGAATCAGTAGGAAAGCCTTGATTTTTGTCCTTTATGGTAAATTTTTCTTGTATCCTTTGCACTCAGAAGACTCGCATTTCCACCAGTGACTATTCAGTTAATTAATTCTGACATACTAGATTGAAAGTTATACATAAAAGTAAAATGACATTTTTATTTTGTATGGCTTTTAATGGTATGTGCATTAATTTCTTTACCCACTAAAATGCCTTGTGTGTTTTTTTTCAAATTTATCTTGTAATGATATTCTCAACATTTATTCATTTAAGAAATCTGGAATATATATTGAATTTCACAGATACTTTTTGGCAAGTCTTAAAGCCATTTAACGGTTCCAAAAGTTTGAAATTTTGAAGTGATGTGTTAATGAAGCTTATAAAACATTCTTGAAGAAATAAGATCTATATTGGATGCTTATTCTTCTAATAAACAACTGAAATTGTTTCATTTTTCTCTCTCTAGTATTTATCACAGTCTGAGTTAGGCAGTGGCCGCCTCGCCTATTTTCTTCATCTCTCATCTCCCTGGTTTCACCTTGCTGTTCTAGTTTAATTCCAACCCTTTCCTTTCATTCTTTCATTCCTCTTCTTCATGCTTAAGCGCAAAACCATTCTAAAAGCATAAAGGATTAATATGACCTAGAGAGAAACCAGAGTAGCAAACCCGTTTCTGTAGCTAACCATCTAACTTCTCCAGCCAACTCCCCACTGTTCCTCACTCTTCCGCACCAGGCAGGCTTCTGAGTGTCCTCCAAAGTGCTCTCCCAAGTGCTACAGTTTCATCCTTCTATTCTGTCAAGCTGATCCCCCCCTCCGCCCCCCAACACACAGACCTGACCATGGCATTCCAGGTTTTAGAGTTAATTGGTGGCACACAGTTGCCTTCGCTGTGAAACTGAGAGTCTTCCACTAAGTCATTTCTGATTTTGACAGCCCTCGGGTCCCTTCTCCTGCCTTCATTCCAGCTTCATGATGTAACTTGAAGCTACAGAAACATGACCCAAGGTTCTTACAGCCTTCAGTCATCCATTGCTTTCTTGCTCTGACACTCTTTAAACTCCTCTCTGTGGCTCACAACCTTTATCATATTTTATAATTTCACTGTTCATACTGATCTTAGGTATCAGGTATCTTTCCAATACCCACTATATCCTGCATATTTATATTTACTCACTGGGTAGTGTTTTAATTCGTTTTCCGCTTTCATCTGTGGGGGAGCTTCTTTAGAGCAAACGTTGTGTGTCTTTTCATCTTACTCTCTGAGACGAGTATTACTTGGGTAAGTGGGTGCATGCGTGAACAGCCTATCTGTATAGTCTAATTTGTAAGTTGATGGTAACCCCTTCTTCCTCCTCACTGTACTGTCCTATTATTGATAAAAGATACCTGTAATCCTTTTACAACAGCATTGTAAACTCTTTAATGATTTACAGCATATTCCTGATAAAGAGCTCTCAGCAGTGTTTTCTCAGACTTTAACTACAGGAGGCTGTGCCTCCCATGTGGCATATTGGCATACCTACGAAGCTCTGAAAATTCCAGGAGACTGAGGACCTGTTCCAGACCAGTTAGAGCCTCAGCATTTTGTTTAAATATCCCTGGAGCCTAATATACAAGATAAAACCTGTCTTATCCTTTGTGCCATTCTTCCCAGGAGCTTCTAACCTGTTGATCTGGAAGATTCCAAGAAAGCTTGAACATTTATTTCTTCATGGCTTTATGCTAAGAATGGTCTCCTCACTCTGAGATCAGCTCCTCAGGGCCCTGCCACTCTACCTGTCTGTGAATCTGCCACATTACTTATTCCTACTCATGTAGGGACCAACTGTTGCTTCAGGTGACTCTGGTGCTGTATAGGCCTTCCCAGTGAGGGTAACTGGTCATGTAATTTTGGACTCAGTGTATAGAAACTGGATACAGTCATCAGTATCCTCCAGATGTCGGACACTGTCTTTGATTATAGCATTGGCTCTGCCCAAATCTATACTAGATGCTGAGTTGAAGAGGAGAGGTTGTTTTCCCGGTTCCCTTTTTTTTTTTTTTTTGTCATATTCTGTTAAATGAACATGAAATGAAACAAAAGTACCTATGTTTTAATATATATTACCTTTAAAGGGGTGGGGTTGGTGACTGTTATAAGTGGCATATTGTGTTCTGTACAGAATTTCCTTGGACGAGATTACTTGATAACTGGCTAACTTGGAGAATAGTCCTCCTGTCTATGCCTTTACTGTTTTTGTTTGTTTGTTTGTTTTTAATTTGGGTGGTCTGAAGGCAAAGGTGTAAGTCACAACAATCCCACACCAGTTTGGAATTATGATTAATAGAATGGTTATTTATTTAAAGGGGAAAAAATTTACAGATCACCGTCCCAGACAACAGCCCTCTGCACAATCAGGAAGGGAGTCTAGTCTCCAGAAGCGAAGCAGGAAGTAAGAGAGAGAGGAGAGGGAAGTGGCCGCTTTTTTAAAGGGAGAGAGACCACACCCCAATGGTCTGGTATCTCAGCGGCTATTGGCTGAAGGAGCGGGAGGAGCTCCCACAACAGTGGTCCTTTTAGCCCGTCATATTTTATAAGCCTTTATCTGTAATGTAAGTGTTATATTGCTTTCCCACCGGTTGTTAAACTGATATCATCAGCTGCATGCTGTGGAGTTGGGTGGGGATGTGGATCAGTAGAAAGGAAAAGGCAGGAGATGACTCTGCATGAATAGACTCTTGCACACAGCATCCCTACGTCCATGAGCATGGAAGGATGGAAGGAGAGTTGCATTCTTCTCACAGACCCGGTTCCAGTTTTTGTCCCCCTAGTAACTGAATCTCTCCAAGTCTCAGTTTCTGTCTTGGCAAAGCAGCAATTCTGATTCTCATCTTCTGGTTTTTTTGGGTAGTTTCTGTGTTAGCCAGTTTTTCTTTGTTGTGAAGAAAATACCTGAGACAAGTACTTAAGGGAGGATCTGTTTTGGTTCATACTTTCAGGTAATGGTCACACAGCTGTATTGTTCCTGGGCCACTTCAAGGCAGTGTAACACACTTGAGAAACTAGTGGAGCAGAATGGCTCACCTCGTGCCAACTAGGAATCCAAGAGGACAGGGAAAGACATGGAAACAAGAAGTACCCTCCATGTCTTTTACCCTAAGACAGGTCTGCTTCATCCAGCTAGGGCCTACCTCCTAATAACCTACTCAAATATGAAGTCATCAATAGGGTCGTTCATCGCTAGTATCCAACACACAAGTCTTCTGGGGAAACATTTCATGTGTAAACTAGTATAAGTAGACTAAATGTACATATATGTGCGTAAAGATTTAATATATAATGCATCATAACTTAATAAATATTAGCTATAATTATGATCATGGTAATTCAGACAGTTCAACCCTCAGTTTAGTCATTTGAGATTTAATCTTTTACCATGATTTTTTAAAGAAGTAGAGTCTCAGACAAGTTGAATTCCTTGTCTAAGATATACAGTTAAGGACTAGAAAAAGGTCATAATCCATGTCTGTCTCATAAGGAGCTCGTGCCTCTTCTTTTGCAGTCCTACATGGCAAACCAAACAAACCAAACCAACCAACCAACCAAACAAACAAAAGCCCTCTTCTTGCCTCTGGAAAAGGGGGGAAATTTTTTTAAGCTTCTAATAAATACTTTGAAATCTACACTATAGGAAGGTTTTAGTGTTTTTTTTTTTCTATTTTGGAAATGCATTGAGAAAACCGATTTGACAGGTAGGTGAATGTCTTTTTTGAGAAAATTATGTTCCCTATGTCAAATGGTTTTAAAGGGAGATAGGGTAAAGAATGAAAAATGTGAGGTGATGGGTTCAGATGAACTAAAAGAGATGAGTCAAGAAATATCATTATCCCTTTGGCCTGGATGATTCAGGGCTTCCTCAGAATTGTGCCTTCCCAAGGCACCCACAGCTCTGCCCTGCTAGGGAATTAAAGTGAACAAAATGTTGTCAAAGACCCTTACTGTGCTTAAAGATGAAATTCAGGATCTAATTTTTAGTTTAGTTTTTTGTTGATGTTATTGTTTGATGTTTTTTAAAACATGCTCTTCTGTATAGCAGAACAGTAAGAATGAAGCGTCTCCTTGTCCAGTAAACTGTGCTGAACTGTCGTGAGGGCCGTGCTGACGGGACAGCAGAAAGTCACATTAGCTGTCACTCATTCAGCTCTCTGAAACCCTTGAGGTATGAATCTCACATTGAGTGTACACCAGTGTAATTGGCCAGAGCTGTCTGAGTGACAGCCTTGTAGTGACCTGGAAATGCTTCTTCGCTACCACAACTTCTGACAGTGGGACTCAGGAGCATTTGCTGCCTTTCGGTCACCAGTGTTTCCCAATGCGCGCTCTGTGCTCTGCAACTCTGTAGTCGTTCTTCATCTGGGCTTTCTGTTTAGAACAAACAGAATGTACTCTCTTGTGACGTGATGTGTTTGAGCTCTTTGGGCCTCTCAGTATTGAAATGAAACAGAAGAAGGAGGCTATTTGCCTATAAGCTCAAACATATGGCTTCCCGAGGAACTGTTATCATGCAACTATCTACAATATGATTTTCTCCAGATAGAAGAAGGAAATTTTAGAATAGCATATATTTTATATCGCTCTGAAAAATTGGAATAATTACTTTGTATCCACTTTAG
The DNA here is from genome assembly GCF_014885135.2 of Alexandromys fortis. Taxonomy (NCBI): domain Eukaryota; kingdom Metazoa; phylum Chordata; class Mammalia; order Rodentia; family Cricetidae; genus Alexandromys; species Alexandromys fortis. The sequence goes on from NW_026067933.1 coordinate 2,787,881, forward strand.
GCATCTTTTCCTCAATATCATTTCAAATCAGAATCTACTGTGCCCAAAAGCACTTTAAAAGCACTAGGGAGGCTCAGTGCCAAGGCTCTCTGATATTTTTAAAACCTTCTCAGGTTCCTCTTGTTACCGGACCTAACAGTAAGCAATCATTGATTTGCTTCTCTCTCTCTCTCTGTCTCTCTGCCTCTCTCTCTCCCTCCCTCTCTCTCTCTCTCTGTCTCTCTGCCTCTCTCTCTCCATCCCTCCCTCCCTCCCTCCCTCCCTCCCTCCC
>NW_026067933.1:2788672-2880187 GCF_014885135.2 Alexandromys fortis
AAAAAAAAAAAAAAAAAAAAAAAAAAAAAAAAAAAAAAAAAAAAAAAAAAAAAAAAAAAAAAAAAAGGTCTGTCGTCTTGTTGTCTCCCTAGTGAAATGGCAAATGAGACTCAGCAGGTTAGGCATAGGGAGATTTCATAATTTCGATCTTTTTGTTTTTCAGATCATTTGAGTTCTTCTGAGGAGTTGCTCTCTTTATCCTTTAAAATTTCAGCATGACGAAAAGACTCACAATCTGAGAGCACCTCACATCAGGCACGGGCTTCGCTTCTTGGAATGAGGGTGTTTGGAATATCAGTAAATGGTTCGTTTTGAGTTTCTAAAATTCTTTGCACACTGTCTAGGTGTAGGTCAGGGGAATAAGAGAAAGGCACAGTGCTTGTGCCAGCTGTGCGGAATGAGAGCCTTTGTTGGGCTAGCTGCAGGCTCTCCAAAACCACTCTCTACTATTGACTTTTTCTTTTACAAATAATAGGATGATAATCTCTTCCCCACTGGGAAGCTTAACTTTTCTGAAAAGCACTGTGGTTGGCGCAACTATGGTCTCCGAGGAAATAAGGGGTTAGGTTAGCATAGTATTTCTGAGCATAGGCTTTGAGGTTGAACCAAGATCCATCATTCATCAACATGGTCACTTGCCTTAACTCTTCCCTTCACGCTACGTTGTTAATGGACTATGGACCGTAACACCGACCTCATTGATTCTTTTGGTATTTAAAATTGTTTTACATAATTTCTTTTGATCATATTCTTTCCTCTTCCTACCTCCCTACCTGTTCAACTTCACATTCTCTCTCTTCCTGCCACAAAATAACCCCCAAATCAAAACAATACAATATGACAAAAGTACCAAAACAAAAAATGCAGAACTACCATGGAGTCCATGTTGTGTTGGCCAACTGCTGTGGGACATGAGGCCCTGCCCTGGAGGATGGTTGATACAGCCAGAGCCCTTCAAATGGAGGAGACGATTGATTTTCCCTCTCCCAGCAGGCATCACTTGGACAGAGCTTCTTGGTTATGGTAGGATTTAGTATCACAAGGTTTGTGAGTCATATGTTTATCAGTCTTGTGTCAACCAGACAATATTTCCTTGGACTCATTCACCACTTCTGGTTCTTATAGTTGGTCTCTCTGCTTCCTGCTGAGATTCCTGGGCCTTGAGGGAACAGGTTTGATAAAGACGTCCCATTTTGGGCTGAGTGTTCCAATTCTCCCACTCTCTGCACATTGTCCACTTATGGATCTGTTTACTAATTGCCATCCATTGAAAGAAGAGGCTTCTCTGATGAAGGGTAAGAGATGTCCTGATCTACAGGTCTAACAATTCCTTAGGAGTCATTTTGCTGCTACGCTTCTTTAGCAGAATAGTAGTAGGTTTTCCCCTGGAGTCCATGACCTATCTAATCTCAGGTTCCTGGCTACTTTGTGATTGGATTTCAGGCCTACTCTGTAAGATGGAACCCATGCCTGATACTTCTAAAAAAACTTCAGAGAATTTCAAGGATTGTATAAGATAAAGTATCTTTCAGCTTTGTGTCTGCTCCTAGGAAGTTTTCTGAAAGGACTCTTTCTTAATTCTCTGGTGGGGAGTGGCATAAAATGACACAATGTATATTTGCAAACTCAGATAAAATGTCTGGAAGTGTCTATTACAAACAAGGTGTATTCGTTCTAACATTTGGCTGTGGTAGGCAGTGTCCTTCTGATGCTTCTTAAAGTAAACAGGGACTAATGACTTTTTAAACATTAAGAAGCTAATTCAGTGGCAGTCTTTAAAAATATCTGTCATTTTATAAGTATTAATTAATTTCATTCCCATATCAGTCCTGTAGAATCATATTTTACACATGGGAAGCAAAGCTGGAGAGACTTGGGGAATTTGCATTATTTTCCCAGGAAGGAATGGATGGAAGAGCTGGAGTTTGCTGTCAGTTCTGCCGCAGGGCGTGAACAGGTGCCTGCCTCTCCTCATGCTGACAGCTAGGATGCTGTCGTGTGCTGATGCACATTTCCCCGCATTGCTGTGTTCTGTAGATTTGTTAAAAGCCTTGAAAATAGTCCTTGAGTGAGCATTATTGTCTGTCCCGATGGTATAAACCCTTACTAACACCTTTTCTTAGGTGTTAGCACGGTGACATTTCGAAGTAATTTTGGCATGAAACGGCATGCTCTCCTGCATGGAACCCTTCAAGTGTTGACAGCGAGGCAGAGTAAACAATTGTCCTCTGTTTCCTGCCCACTGGTCCAGAGAACATGGTCTTTGGGCTCTGTAACAGTATTATGTTTTATTGTTTGCTTGTTCTCCTGAGGGGAATGAATTCCATGGCCTATTGGAAAGTGATTAGAGTTTTAGAAAATGTTTTTAAAATTTTTATTACATTTGTTTGCTTTGTTGGGGAAGGCAGGATACACCGTGGAGATGAATAGATAATTTGCAGGAGTCATTTCTTTTGTTTCCAAGAGTCATACTCAGGTCATCAGGCTTAGTGACAAATGCTACTACCCAATGGACCATCTCAGTGGCCTTAGAGATGTAGAAATTTTAAAAATCAATGTAAAGAAATATATATAGTCTCTCTGGAGGCTCAATAGATAAAGAAACTGACTAGAAATCAAAGAGACCTGAGATCTGCCTACTGGCTGGGCTGGAGGACCACCCAGCTCTGTGTGACCTTGTCACACATCTGGCTGGACTTTGTCTACTCAACTATGAACAAAGATGAATAAAATACCCTAAGAGTGAGTTTCAATGGTTCAATAAGTCTAAAGTTCAGTTACCTTGTCCCTCTGCAGAAAGCCCGGATGTTTGTGACTCCTGCGTTCCTAATGCTTCTGCTATCTCCCAGTGGCCAGTCGGCCATCTATGCTCTCGTCAGGTATTTATTGAGATTCCAGCCATATTTTAGACATTCCTGAGAGAGCATCTTCGGTAGAGTGACTGTAGCACTAGGACGGGCCAGTTTCGTGGAGATGCGAAATTTTGTTGGGGCTTGGGCTGGCCAACAGAAAGCGTTTTTACTGACCACATAGAACAGCCTGCTGCATGGCAGAGGGCGAAGAAGGACTTCCTGACTTACAGTGGTGGACTATCACTGTCATGATTTGGCGTGCAGGCATGCAGGCACATGGGCTACGTCAGCTGCTGCGAGCATGAAGGTAGGGAAGACTGCACCTGCCGTGCTTTAGAAACAGGAAAGAATGTGTCCTCTGTGCTTCCCATCCACATTGTTTGCATGACTTGTTTTGTCACTCAGTCACATCTCCAGTCTTCCATTCCTTAAGAGTTTTCTCCACCCAAACCAGCATTCTCTCCTGTCCCCTCACTTAGGCCTTTGCTCTGATCTCTGCTGCTTTATGACACTAAGCAGCCTTGTCACACTTGGCCTCAGATGTCACTTGACAGAAGCCTAGGGTTGGCTGTGAAGACAGATCTCGAACATAGAAGTTGCTCAGAGAAGGTTGTCTGGTGGCTGGTGGTGTGTGTGAGTCGTTTTCTTACTTGCTAGTGTAGGATGCCCCAGCCCACTGTGGATGGTGCCATGCCTGGGTAGGTGGGCCTAGGGTATATAAGAAGGGTAACTGAACAAGGCAGAGGCAGCAAACCAAGAACAGCATTCCTCCGTGATTTCTGCTTTAGTTCCTGCCTCCAGATTCCTGCCTGAAATTTCTTTTTTTTTTTCTTTTTTCTTTTCTTTTTCCATTCAAGTATTTACACTTCCTTCCCTCCTCCCAATTCCCTCCCACTCCCCCACAACCCCTCCTCCCTCTCCCACCCTGCTTGAGAGAGGGCAGGGAACCCTGCCCTGTGGGAAGTCCAAGGCCCTCTCCCCTACATCCAGGCCTAGGGAACTGTGTATCCAGATAGACTAGGGTCCCAAAAAGCCAGAACATGCCGTAAAAACAAGTCCCAGTGCCTTTATCAGTGGCTTCCCAGTCAGCTCCCATTGTCAGCCACAATCCGAGAGTGCGGTTTGATCACATGCTCATTCAGGCCCCGTCCAGCTGAATTTGGTGAGCTCCTCCCATTAGAACAGGCACACTGCCTCAGTGGGTGGACCAACCCCTTGCGGTCCTGACTTCCTTGCTCATCTTCTCCCTCCTTCTGCCTTTCACCTGGACCTTGGGAGCTCAGTACAGGGGCTTCTCTGCCTTAAATTTAAACTATGGATTGTGACCTGGAAATGTGGCGATGTTAACAAAGTAAATCCATTCCTCTTCCCCAACTTCTTTTGGTTATGGTATTTATTACAGCAACTGAAGAGAAAACCAGGTCAGCAGTTTTGATTACAGCCTGATTTCCTTGTGTTGTTCGATCCCTTCCTCTAAAAATGCAAATTCTGTAAAAGCAAACTGTCTGTTCTCTTTCTCATCATGTTGTTGATGCCCAGAAAGATGCCTTGTGCCCTGCAGGTGCTAAATAAATGTTACTCAAATTAATGAACAAATACACTTATTAGTGAAATGTTTATGTAATGATGATTACTGTACTGGTTGCCAAGGATACAATTATAAATAGGAGAGAGTCATTCTAATCAAGATCCTGTTTCCAAATGAAAGAGACAAGACAGGGAGTTCAGGGTGCTGTCTTCTGTGAGTGGTACACAAATATGTGGGACCTTCAACTTTAGAGACCAGAGATGGCATCTTGAGGAATATGCTGTCTGAGCTGTGTGGTAGAAACAGCTGGATTAAGACAGACGTTAGTGTGGAAGTTGACCAGGTGACAGATACCAAATAGGAGGACCCCCAACGAAGCGACTTAGAGCAACTTGACCTTGGGTCCCTTGAAAGAACATTCTGTGCTCTTGGCCATCTCTCCAGCTCAAGAAAACTATTTTTGTTATTCTAATTGCAGGTGGCTCATATTTCATATTTTGCAATGTTACCCAACTAGTGCTGTAATTGAATTAGTCTAAGATTCCCCTCAAGCCATTGTCAGCTGGTTTTCCAATCAGTCTTTTGACTTCTTTTTAAACTTTTACTTTTCTTACCTATTTTTTTTCTACTTTGGCAGAATTTTTCTAGTTATTTTTTTTTAACATTTTCATTGTGTACTTTATTTTTGTTGCCCTAACTTTATTTTCAGTAGCATTTGTTTTAATTCTCTGAATTCTTGTCTAGTGATATGCTTCGTGTTTTTCATGTTACACAAGATTTTGCTTGTGGATGCTATCAAGGACAGTGTGGTAGAAATTAGATCTTCTGTTTATTCTAGTTTGCCCTTTTCCATTTGTTTTGTTTTTGAACTTTTGTATTAGATGCTGTTGTCACCTCTCGGACCATACTGATTCAATGTACATTTCTAAGAATCAGGAGCTTAAACACTATTCAGAATACTCAATACACAGATGGACTTATTGATTAGAATTCCAGCCACGTTGTTCTAGGGAACCCACCATTAGGTTTATTTAAGTGTTTTTACATTGGCTTGATATGGTCCCTTAGAGATGGGTAGTGTTTCTCCAGTAGTGGTGACCCAGGAGTGAATGGTGGAGACACTTCATGCGTGCCATTGATTCCCACTATTTATTTGGTCCTTTTATTTCCTGTATAGTGTCCTGCCTCTGTTGTGTCTAGGCCCCGTAGGTGAGAGTTTATCTTTCCCAGAGAGGAAATGTTTGTCTTTGCTTGAGCAGGGAAGGGTAGGCACCCTGCAATGTAGAGACGGGTAGGAATATAAACATGTGTTGCATAACACCTCTCAGTAGTACTTCCTTGTTTTATTCATTTCTCTGCCACATGGTATCACAGATTGTTGAAGCTGGCAGCTTGTGAGGTTTAATGATAATTTGGTGCTGATCAGTATTGGTATTTCATTATCAGATTAGGATCTAGTTTTTGGAAAAATCATGGCGTTGATAACAGTTGTCCATTTCTCTCCAGTTTTCAAACTCTTATTGCTATTCTTTTACTTTTAACCCCCCCCCTCTTTTAACCTACTTTCCCCTAGCCCACCTTCCCTTCCTTCCTTCCTTTCTCCCTTTTGAAATAGACTTGCTGTATAGCCCAGACTGGCCTTTAACTCGTGATGATCTTCCTGGTTTAGCCCCCTGAGTTCTAGAACTAGAGGTTACAGGAGTGTGCCATTACATATGGCTTTTTGAATATTCTTTCTCTCTGTAGTGGTCGGACTGGACTCCAAGGCTTGTGTATGCGTGCTTGACAATGTTGCTAGTTCTCATCAGTCTCTCGCTAGTTTCTTTTAAAACATCTGAGCTATGATAAGTGGGTACAGTTTAATGTGTACACTTTTAGTACAGTCTACTAAAAGTGAAAGCTTAACTACTTGTCTAATATCTACAAATAATTGCATTGTGTATGTATGTGTGTACATATACATTTATGCATTTGTAACTGTAGCAACATTGTGGGGTGATATAATTCTATTTTCTTATATTTCCTAAAGCTAATGATATTTATATGTTTGTTCTGTTAATTATACAGTTTTAATAATTTGTTTTATATACCCGGTTGGTTATAGATAACTCTGTACTTTACTAATTATACAGTACATAAAGCTTATGTATATCTGTGTATATAAGCATAGGAATATTCATTATATTTACTGTATACATATGTGTATGTAGAATCAGATAAATGCAAAACTGTGACTGAATTAGTTTAATGAAGATTTTTATGAGCTGTAGTTTGGTTTCTATTTTAAGGTATTAATCTTATTTCTATTTGGATCCTTCCCTTGCTAGCAAAGTTTCATTATTTACCATATGATTTGAATAGAATTAGGTAATGTAATATTAAAATCAAATTATGATGACAAGTGGCTTTCTTCAGAAATAACGACAATTGGATTAATAGAGGCCTGGGCCAGAGAGATCTCTCTATCCCTGCCATTCCATTTCTTCATGCTACTTAGTTAACCTGTTAAAACCATTACATTTCTCATAAATCACTGTGATCGCTGTGTAATCTAATGAACTTAAGCTCTTCCACGTATCCTTCAGAAGTTTTCAAAACAGTTTTTTCTTGAAACTATGAATGACTTCTGAAAATTCAGAAGCCTACCATGCTGTATCCCAAGGTTATTTATTTTCTCACTAAATTGTAGAAAGTTGGCAGGCACTTTTGAGAAGTTAGAAAATAGATGTATCTTTATTACAATAGGATTCCAGTTCTTCTCTCATCTGCGTATTGACACATGAGACTTTGCTTTATGCCCTTCGTCCTGCTTCTGCCTGCTGGCCTGACAAGTCATTCAATCCTTTTAAGAGTGTGCTCTTTTTAGTAACATGGGCCATGGTGACTTTATGCTGCCACTGGCTTCTAGTTTTCGGGCAGTTCCCTAAATTGCCAATGAGCAAATGGAACAAGACCCACATGGTTTTTGTCAAGGCTCAAAAGACCACAGATGTCTTTATTTAGAAGGAAGCCTGACCAATTTCATTATGTGTGTATGTATGTATACATGCATGTATGTGTGTATATGTTTGCGTGCATGTATGTTTATATGCATGCATGCATGTGTGTATGTTTAGATGTATGTATGAATGCGTGTATGCATGCTGTATTCAGCTTTTTGGAAACAAAGGTCCCTGCTCTGTAACTATCTGCCTTAAGGTTATTTTCCCTTCAGGTCCTATTTTTTTTTTCTTCTGAAACAAATTACACCAGTATTTTTAGGTTCTGCTGGGGGGTTCGGCATGGGGCATGGGGAGGATGGACAGAGAGACACAGAGACTGTTCTAAACAAACACACTTTTAAAATGTATGAATCCTGATGCTTTTATATTTGCTGTGGTCCCTCCCCTTCCAACACACATGCTGTTGATTGACGATTGTTTCTGACACAGTGGGCCTATCGCTTTGGTGGCAGAGACTTTCCTGCTATTTGAATGACCTTCACTAGGGCTTAGCATCAGCTCTGGAAACTGCTTAGGGAAAGGTGAGTTAGCACATGCAAGCCCCCTTTTCCTCCGGGTTCCAGTGGCCTTGGCCCACACTGCTGTGTGTCTCATTTACTACTTTAAGTGCAGTACAGATAATTTAAGCTTCAGAAATTTGTACTCTAAGGGGCATAAAGCTAGGGTTCATGTTGATTGTACCTGAATGAGACTTTTAGTTTTATCATTTAGAATACATCCCCATAATGTTGTTTTATCTTAGAGCCCTTCTCGGTGCTTCACAGCAACTGTGAGGCCACGCTTTTTTGCTTTACAGCAGTTTCAAGCCCTCTCTGCTTCGGTTTAACCCTGGTTTCAGGATTTGGGTAGAAATTCTGTTATTGTCTTAATATGAATGATTGCAATACGTCTATTTTTTTTTTGCCTCAACTTTTTAGACATTTACTTTGTGTTTAGCCTGACCGCTTCCTCGTTCTGCAAGTTGGGCATGTAACACCCAAAGGAGCCAAGAAACTCACTTACTTGAAACCTGCAGGCGATATAAAAATGAGTAAGGCTTGGCAATTTTCAGCAAAAGAAACATAATTTTCATGGGAATGGGATGATATATGTGTGTGTATGTGTGTGCATGTAAAACTAAAATTTTAATCACGATTATATCTATAATTTATAAGAAAGTTATTAACGAAGCACGAAGGGTGCAGCTTTTCTTGGCTTTGTTTATAATAATGAATTTACTATTTTTCTAGGAAAATATTAGATAGCAAAGATAATTTTGTCAAATAATGTTGTTTTTTAAAAGATATTTGGTATTTTAAGTAGGGAAAATGAAATAATTTTGGAAATTATAGCTGTGCTTGCATGGTAGACATACACAGGAAAACAGCCAACCTTTTACAGCTCTGTAGTCTTAAAATTAATTTGTGTGTTTATGCATGCGTTTGTGTGTGTGTGTGTGTGTATCATGCAGGTGGAGGGCAGAGGTCCTCATTCCTCAGGAGCCCACTACCCTGTTCTTTTCAAAACAAGGTCTCCCACTGGGCTTGATGATTGAGTTAGGCTGGCAATATCCCCCTGTGTTTCCTTTGCACTGGCCATAAAGCACGGAGATAAAGTGCTGGCTACCCTTTTTGTATTGAGGATGGAACTTGGGTCTTCATGATGCTCCCTCATGTTATAGCAAAAGCTATAGCAGAAAATATCCAGAAGCGCTAGCCCTGGCACTGAGTGCTGAACTGTGCCCAGGGTATCCCATCGAGGGCCATTACCTCACCCTGTTGTCATGCAGGACTTCTGGAGGAATGGTGTTCAAAATGTTACCTTTTGGCCACCATCAGGACTCTCTCGTCACAGACACAGAGGACACAGGGCACTTCCAAGGGAATGTGATGCAAGAATGCAATGTCAGTGATGTTCCTAGGGTTGTACAATAGGGCAAAACCTTTCTGCTCCTCTTAGGGCTTAATCTGAAGGGAGCTGGTGTTTGTAGGGAGTTTTAGGAAAGAATTCAAGCCATTTTCTTTACAGGATCCTGGCATGGTGAAGTATGTGGAAAATTATTCATACATTAAGATTACAAATGTTTATCAATTCAACCCTTTGTTTCCTTTAACTTAACTTGCTTCAATCTAACATTTTATACTTTTCTAACAAATATGTATGTATTTCATTTCATAACATAAATCCTTTCTAATTGAACTTTGCCATATTAAAAATAATTGCATATTTAGATATTTCACAGTACTGTAGTAAAAAAAATTCCCCTTTATCTTAGAATTTTTGTAGTGTTGGATTGTCCTTTGAAATCCATGACTCTTGCGTGTACATGTTACCATGTACTCGTGAATCTCTTGTGATGTTGGGTTAGTTCATTTTCAAGTGCTGGTTATTGTCAAACCTTCTGTCAACTTTTGGGTTTGTTTTTTTTTTTCATTGGAACAAGGTTTCAAGTCTAGACTGGACTTGAATTCAAAACGTAACCAAGGCTGACTGAAGTCCTGATTCTCTTGCCAAAGGCTAGGGTTATAAACATGTGTTCCCATTAAGCTCCTTTTGAAGTTAGTAACTTAGCCATCAATCTGAAAGATAAAAATAAGGTACTTTAAATATTCTAAAATATCACCTTTTTAGAAAAAGTAATTTCTATACCCTTTCACAAACTTTGGCTTTTTTTTTTCTTTCTCTTTTACAATCTTATTTAATTTGTTTTCTTTTATGTAGATGAATGTTTTGCATGAATGTTTGTTATGTGCCCCGTGTGCTTGCCTGGTGCTTGAGGAGTTCAGAAGAGAGTATCAGATCCCCTGGAACTGGAGTTAGCTGCCAGTGTAAGCCGCCATGGGGTGCTGGGATCCTGGATCCTCTGCAAGAGCAGCAAGTACTCTTTCTTAGCTTCTGCATCTGCTCTTCAATCTCTTAATCTCTTTTCTGTATCCTTGATAAGCTGTGGTCTGAAGAAGGATAAGTGCCACTTTATCTCGTTTCTTCACATAAAAGCTGAAACAGATGGGGCAGTAACATCTTGGATTTTAGTCTATTCATTATTTTATCATAATTTAATATGGAATTGACACAGTCTTCCACATAGGAAGGCTTCTTTGGTAACAGAACCATGTGCTCCTTTAATTACAATGTTTTCTGGACAAGCTTTTCGCATTACTGTCTTTACATATTCAGTCAGAACAAAATATGTTCTATATAATGTCCTAGTGATGTTCCCAAGTTTTCTTAAACCATTGTCACCAGTAATTTATTTCCCTGCAAAAATACCATGTTGGGAAACAGTAAAGGCATTGATCTCCGGGTATTTAAATTTTAATTTGACATAAGATTGGCTTTTAACATCTGGAGATTCGTTACAGTGTAATAGAAATTCTCCCAATCTAATAATATTTATTTATTTATTTATTTATTTATTCATTCATTCATTCATTCATTCAGTATCCTGCCTGTAGGCCAGAAGACAGCACCAGATCTCATTACAGATGTTTGTGAGCCACCATGTAGTTGCTGGGAATTGAACTCAGGACCTCTGGAAGAGCAGTTAGCACTCTTAACCACTGAGCCATCTCTCCAGTCCCCCGATCTAATAATCTTTCAAACTAGTTTTTTCTCTGTCATCTGGCAAGTTCATGGTTATGGAAAATTTTGAGCCTTGATAGTTTTCAGCATCCTTTATATCATTGGTTCCCAACCACAATGTAATGTTACTATGAGTCATGTAGCTTGTCAGGATGTGATTTTACCGTATGAGATGCTTTGGTTGAGTATAGTTATTGCATGACCTAAGACTTTGATTTCCATCTAGTACAATCAGAAATAAATTCATAAAAATATCAAAGGCCCTTAAATTTCAGAGATTTTAGGATTTAATGGAGATGGGTGGTGGGAGGACATTAGTACAATTCACATGGCACCTGTGTCCCACTTGACATACCGCCCATGGAAGGAAGGCTTAGGGGAAAGGAAAGCATCGCTAGGTGACACAGAGTTGGATTTAATGTAAACCTCGTTTGTGACTATTATCTGAGAAAAATCTGTGCTAAGAATTAAAAGTTGCTTTTTTGTGGAAAAAAATCCGAAAAATTAAATCAATTTAGATATAGAATTCTAAAGGAGACTGGAAAAATTGTAAATTTGGAAACTCGATTTACAAAAGAAATCTGATTATGCTATTTTAAAAATGAAAAATAATTATAAAAAGAGGGTTAAGTTTAGAGGCCAGTGGCAGGCAATTTGCCTAATATGCAAGAGGCACTGGGTTGAATCCCTGAGCTGGGAAAATGACAATGATAATAAATAATATGTTTTAATTCTTTTATCTCTGCAAAAATGGATGGATGATCCTTCACTAGGGAAAAATTATACCCCTCTTCTTTGTGCAAGGATGTTTTCCCTTCTGGATCAGAAGGGAAATGGTTACTCCACTGTTGTTGTCCTCAAATGGTAGTGAATATATTTTTTTCTTTTTCTTTTACCATTCTCCAGAAATAAAGCAGGTGACAAGGTTATCAGAATCTTAAAAACAAGACAAAACAAAACATAATAAGAGTAACAGTAGTGGTAACCAATGACATAGTCTGTATTAATAAGAAATGTGTGAAAAACAATGACAAATCAGTTGTGTTAGACACTGTGTCTATAAAATGAAAGTTTGATAATATATTATGACAGAATTAATCTACTGACTGGATGAGGTGCTGGAGGAGGTCAGCAGAGATGTGATTTTGTGTTGGGTTGCACATTCTTTTCTTGGGCTGGTGAGTCATGGAATGCCCTCCGTCCCTCCCTCCCTCCCTCCCTCCCTCCCTCCCTCCCTCCCTCCCTCCCTCCCTCCCTCCCTCCCTCCCTTCCTTCATCTTTTTCTTTCTTTCCAAAATGACAACTATTTAGTAAAGTTTATGAAGACAGATAATGTTCAGACACAACTTCACTTTGTTAAATTTTTATATTAATTTTGATTTTGATTAATTTATAAGAATCAATATCTTTGTGTTGACTTATAGCACAGTTTGAGGACATGTGCTCCAGTGAACATATTAGGTGGACAGGAAAGCTCATCCACATCTCCTGAGTTTATTTAAGCATTTGTGTGCTTGTGTATGTATGTGTGTGTTTGTGTTTATTGTATATAAACACAAACACAAACACATACATAAAGCTGAGCTGGCTTTAAATTAGTCATCTAATTTTTGGCAGCCATGATTGTTGGCTAATGTATCCCATTTTAAAAACCAAGATCACAGGAAGAAAAAAAATCTTTTTTCACTCATAACTGTGTTTGAATACTTGTTTCAAAATATCTCAATTTATTTGATAATATATTAGAAAATGAAGATGTATTTTACCAAAATATGTTTCAACAGATAGTAAAGGCTAGATGAGTTTTTTTTTGTTTTTTGTAAGAGTTCTGAGCTTATAGCAAGTTTATAATAAATATTTGCTGAACTGTTGAATTATTAGGTGCTTGAAGTCACATCATAATTCTTTAAACTATGAGTCAGCTATTACTTTAAAATTTTCCTATTTGTGTACAGTTAGAATGCTGTTAGCTGATGTAATAATATTTTTAAAGCATTATGTGAGAGAGATGTTATACTTTATGCATTATAGAATTTCTGTGCTTGTAAATGTTTAAAGGATGCAATGATTTTTTCCTAGAAAAGTTAGCTGTGATTTAATTATGCCATATTACATTTCAGAGAAATAATGTTTTTGTAATATGTGAACAATATTAAATCTTTTTACCTCAGGACTAAGGTGGCTTTGTTAGTTCTTCTGTCTTTCTGTTTATGGTGCTGGGATCAAGGGTGAGGCCTTTCACAGACCCAAGGAGGTACTAATTGCCTTGATCTACTTCCAGAGCACCATTGGCCACTCTCTAGTATGGGAGGTCCTTCTCTCTATGTGTGGGCTTTTATTGGTTAATGAACAAAGAACTGCTTTGAATCTATGGCAAGGGCAGAACAGAACTAGGCGAGGGAAAAGCTAGGCCGTATGCTGAGAGAAAGAGGGTAGTTAGAGACACACCATGGAGCCACAGACAGAGTCAGACATGCCGAAAACTTGTTGGTAAGCCACTGCCACATGGTGATACACAGATTAATGGAGATGGGTTAAATTAATATGTAAGAGCTAGCCAATAAGAAGCTAAAGCTAATGGGCCATGCAGTGATTTAATTAACACAGTTTCTATGTGATTATTTTGGGGTTGAGCAGCCGAGAACCAACAAGTGACCTCCTTACTACAATTCTCCTGACATATCTCCCTTTAGAGATTGAAATTCGAGTATAACATCATATTACATATGCCTGTTCATCTTCCTTCTTTCTTCTCTCCATTCCACAACCACCTGGGCATGTGAAGTACTTTTTTCCCCCCACTTTCTTTGTATTTGCCATACTCAATTCATAGCAATGGGAGGAGTTATTATTTGAGATGTCCTATGTGGAAATAGGCTATGAACTTAATGTTATGTTACCATACAGTCGAAGGGGCTGAAGAGTTTATATATTTACCTAGAGAAGAATGCTTTATGAGGAAGAACCTTACCACCAAGCCAAGACCCCGCAGAATTTGTCATTGCTGCTGTAGAATATGAGTCATTGTGGTGGGCAATGTTCAGTAGTGCACCAGGGAGATTCCAAAAGCAATACAGGCATCTTTTGATCGTAAAAAATTTTCCTAAATTTGGACATTTTATAATCTTTAACATAATTCCTTACAGTATTCACTTTGATGTTAAATTATCTTTTTAACCATAAATATATTGCTTTTATCTATTACACATTTCTCTACCTTAATTTACATCTAAATTTCATACATCTAGACAAATATTTCAGGGATTAATGACAGTTAGGATTTTTCATTAAGTATCAAGGTGCTATTTATTTCTTATCATGTAAATAGCAGAATTATCCCCTAATTTATTAATATAAATGTGGACCTTTTGTTTTGTTTTTGTGTGAGATGGGGTCTCACATCTCACACTGTATTCCAGGCTTACCTGGTACTCACCGAGTATCCCAGGCTGGTCTTCATCTCACAGGTTTTCACATGCTGTGATAGCAGACATGAACCTGCACACCTGACTCGTAACTATCTTTAGTATGTAATGAAGTTTCTTAATGAACTTTGTATCAAGAAATTAATACATAAGATAATGCTATAATAATGTGTTCTAATATGAAAATTTTCAGATCCACTAGAACGGAAAATATTTAAGACTTTTTTATTTATTTACATCCTAGATAATCTTTTAGTTTTTAGCGTCTTGGATACCTTTTGAGTTTTCTTGGACATCTGTTTTGAACATCCAAGCTTCTGTGAGTGGAGCTAATGGTAACATCTAAATGCTAGTGGAGGGTGACTGAAGGCTCTTCCCTCTGCAAGTTGCTTTGGTCCTATGTCTGTTAATAGGTGGATAGTGGCTGAGATAGAGTCAGGCAGACCTTTTACCTACCAGGCAAAGTTTAGGAGCAAAGTAGATATCCTAAGGCTACGAGTACACAGCTCTTCACTGTTCAGTCACCAGATGGCTGTGTATTATGTCATGTTGGCTTTCTCTATAGACCAGCATTAGCAATGATGTGTTCTTCACAAGTACAGTACCTCTCTGCATCCTGCAGATAATCTGTTGTCCTCAGAGTCTTGGGTTGTGAGAGTCTTTTCAGTGGTTACTTTAATCATTTTAAATTTATGGTGTGATCATTATTGCATTATGTGCTTTTTTCTTTTAGGTGTGGTGAAAAGACATACTAGAAGCCCCCCACCTTCTGCAAGATTCAGGAAAGCTATTCCTTTGGTGGAATAGGTGGTACGCTTTAGGGAACCCCAGTTGCAGTTCCCTAGTCCCTGGGAAAATGTCCCATATAGTTATTTCTCATGAGAAATTTGCTGTAGATAGTAGTTGAGTTTTAGGTCTGTATGTTTTTCAAGTGATTTCATCCAAATTTTAAGGAGTAATTTTGGTGGAGAGAGGAAGCTTGATTTTTTAAAAAAATGAATTTAGTACTAGGAGACTGATTATTGATAAAGTGCTTGCCTTGCAGGGGTATGAAGTCTTGAGGTCAATCCCCTGGACCTCCCTGTAACCTCAGGGTTTGGAAGGTAGGGACAAGGGGATCCCTGAGACTTGCAGGCCAGCCCAATCCATCTAGCTGAACCAGCAAGTTCCTGGTTTAGTAAAGGTTATCTTAAAAATTGGTATCAAAAGCCATTGAGAACCCCCTAGCCTGTTGGAGTGCATGTGCACACACTAAAAAATACATAAATAAATTTGGATTTAGTTTTATACTCTGAATTGAATGTATCTGTCACCATCTATATCATTTGAAAAAAGCAATCAGTCATTCAAAGTTATAGCAAGGGAGTTTGCTGTTTGAATCAGTCCAAGCTCGTCCCTGATCTTTCTCTTTATTTGATTTAGTTGGCTGCCGTTCTTTACGGCATTATGTTCTCCATCAATTCCCAATCCTAACTGAACATCAGAAACCTTTCAGGACTTTAAACTAGACCTTCTAAGGCCACTGAAGTAGTAATCCTGAAATAGCAGGGACGTGTTGCTTTCTCAGAACATGTGGTCACCTGGGTTTGGTCTTCAGCCATTTCTTCTTTACTTCTTTAGTAATGGTCACACCTACCTGCTTCTTGGTAGCATCTCATCTATTTTCTGCTTTCAATTTTTTCCAGCATGGTGAGATCTGCTGTGGAAGTTTCCTTTGAGATTTCTTTTCATATAGCACTGGAAAGATGAAGGAGTTGAAGGTGACTAGCCCTCCGATATATCAAATTCTGTCAGTCAGAGTGTCTAGGCAGAGTTGCAAGACAGTCTGAAGAACAAAAAGAATATATTGATAAAGTGAGGGATATAAACAGAAGATACAATACAAATATGGCCTGCATTTTAAATAACTAATGGATGTATCTTAATGTCTCTAATAAATGTTGCCCGAGGTATACTCTTGTTTCATTTCAGTGAGTGTAAATATTCACTCTTAACTTTACCTGTTATTTAATAAAAACTCAAATTTGTCTGGAACTTCTACATCTAATGATGATCCCCACCCCTTATAGGATAGGAGAGATATATGGCTTACAATTCAGACCACTTGTAAAGTGTAGAATAGCCATTCAGTTAAGCTAGCTCATAAATGAGGAGGCTTTGCTTTAAAATGTTTTCACTTTTCATTTACTGTTTCTTTATGGATTATTTAAATATTTGCTTTGTAATTGACACTATCAACTCCAAGTTTTCAGTCCTTCTTTATGGGAAAATAGTTATATATTCTTTTTATTTTTAAACCTTCTTTGGTGAATAGATATGCTAAAAGTTTGCATATCAGCAGCAATGTGCTGTATATAAATTCAGAATTGCTTTTGGAATCTGAAAAACCATATGTGAATATTTATGTCATCCAGTCTAGGTGTTCAATTCTTTCAATGATAATCTTGAGGAGAGTTTTTATCCGTTTATTCTTTACAAACCCTGAAGTTTGCTAATATTTTAAATGTGTTTGCGGTGAGGTCTTGGGGAATATAGCATGCCTGCCAACTAAAATATTGATAAAAGAAAGAAGCAAATGTAAAATTTTTCATTAAGGGAATGATGCGCTTGCATTTTACCCATGAATTTATGGATATAAATGTGGTAATTCGTCAGTAAAATTTAAATTAATTTGAATAAGTTATTTTAAAAGTTTTGCTGCTAAGCTTTCTTCTTTAGGCACCAATCAGGATTATATTATCTGTTAGAGAAAGATTCATTCATCCAGGCCTTGACAGTCCTCCTGTTGGTGTATGGTTTGCCAGTTCAAGCCTCTTGGTAGGAAAGCCACACCCGAGGAGCAATGCTGGTCACCACCAGGCATGTCTCTAGCCATCTTCCATTTTTACCAGACCTGGGTGTCATTTAGATTTCCCACCCTGTTATTATTTGTTGGGAGGGAAGACTTGGTTTCTCTTCAGACCAGCTGATTGGTCAGTAATGATACTCCCTGATGGAGGAAGGTCATTGGCTAATAAAGAAACTGGCTTGGCCCATTTTATTGGTTAGAACATAGGTGGGTGGAGTAAACAGAAGAGAATGATGGGAGGAAGAGGAAGTGAGGTCAGAAGTAATGCAGCTCCTCTCAGAGCCAGACGCCTCAGACAGAGAGGCATGCTCCGCTCTCCTGGGCAGATGCATGCAATGAAGCTCCTCCAACCCAGGATGGACGTAGGCTAGAATCTTCCAGGTAAGCGCACCTTGGGGTGCTTACACAGATGATTAGAAATGGGCTAAATTAATATGTGAGAATTAGCCTAGAAGAGGCTAGATAGAAATGGGTCAAGCAGTGTTTAAAAGAATACAATTTGTGTGTTGTTATTTCGGGGCATGAGCTAGCAGGCAGCCGGGGTGCTGGGAACGCAGCCCTGCCGCTCTTATTTCAACAACTCCCTTTCCATTACCCCATTGATTTCATTAGGAAACATTACAATTTATGGAGAGTGATATGTCAGGCCAAGTGTGAGAGAAGCAAGGCTCATTTGGAAATGTTTCCTCTCTTTTTTCTTTGGCTTCACTCTCTCTTGCTTTCCTTTCTCTTCATGCAGAGATATACACACATGTGCATGTATTCATATATAAATATATAAAAGTTTTTCTTCAGCCTTTGGTACTTTCAGTGAGGATTCTTTATGTAAATTTAATGTAGATTTCTTAGAAGGACGAAAGCCAGTGTAGGGAGGATGAGATAGAAAAGTCCTTTCCATGATGACTTCTGTTGCACCTGAATAAACTATCTCGGTTGCCCTTTAGTTTGGGTCTTCTTGAGATATGTAATAATATCTTTATTATAAAAATGGGCCATGTGAAGTTGGAGTTCTGTTACTCTCAGTCAAAGTTTAGAGTCGGGTACAACCTAACGGTCGCATTGATATTCTGCTGCTGTTACTATCAGAGGAATGGTCAGAAATAAGGTGAGTTGGAGCTTCTCACTTTATTCCCTTTCTTTTCTTTTCAGAAGATAATTGCACATCTGTGATATCTGCTCAATTTAGAAAGAGCAACAACTTTCATCATTTCTGAGGAAAGTTAATTTCTAATGAGTTTTGTTTCTAAATTCACCCCGAGAAAGCACTTGTTACCTACAGGAGGAGGCTAAGCTTTTAGCTGGGCAAACAATTGTCTGCTGCTGCTAAGGAGCATCCTTCCCTTGAGTGCTTAGTGATGACTGTAAAATTTGTGTCTTGCAAATAAGACTCATCATAGGGAGCCTTGCCATGAAGTAGCAGATGGTATTGAGGCACAGAGTTCTTCCTGCCTGAGAACAACATCGTTGCAAAACAGAGCTTCTCAGCTGCAACTCCACAGAGAACTCCTTCACTGTTTCTTCCTACTTGTAGAGTATGGCCATGAGTATATTTGAACAACACCGAGTTATCTTAGAATTCTTTTCCAAGGCTTTGCCTGCACTCTCCATCCCACTCACTTATATACTCCACTCTACTGTCCTGAAACGTAATAGCAAATAGTGGTTTTCTTTTTCTATGGCAGACGAACTGCTAATAGCAAGCACCAGACTTAGTGTGGGAGCATAGAGATCAGGGGAGTCTGCATGCAAAGCATCTGCATCCTTGACAGGAAAAAGAGACATAAGCAAGTGATGCTTGTGTACATGGGGTACAGAAATGACACAAAAGACATGATGTCTTAATCTTGGGGACATCAGGAGAAAGTGAATTTCTTGAAGGTTTTATTGAAGTTAGGTTCTAAAGGGTAAAAGGTAATTCTAGTAAGACGTAATAAACAGTTTGTGCAAAGCCAGAATGGTGCGAACGATCATCAAAGGTGGTGTTTTGAGTTGTAAGGGGAAATCACTCACATTCGCATCCTAATTTAATCATAGGGTAAGCTGCTAATCTCAGCTGTTCCTATACATCAAGCTATAGAGAGTGTTGTTTAAGGGGTTCCATAGGAAACCTTAGGCATAGTCAGTGGGTACAAATATTTAGATATGCCAGGCTAAACCGACAGAATCTTCAAACTGGACCACTGTTGTGTAATCTCAACTTCCTCATTTGAAAAAGAAGGAATCCATCCTAGGGGGAGACCCTGATGTTAAAATAGCCCACCAGAATTAGTCAGAAATGTGTTTAGGATATAGTACACGTTCGGTAAGTGTTAGCTGCTATTTCCAGTTAAGTTATACATCTGGTGAGGGTAGGCAGGGAAGTCAATTTCTTTTAAAGTGTAGTTCCCCACCCTTGGCATAGTCCATTAGAAACACTGGCTCTGAATTGCCTCGTGACTTGGGACATGGTGTGTTCATGTTATAGGGTAGAAAGATGGCCCATCATACGCCGTTCTTCCTGTTCTCTGCTTCTGTCATGGCAGCTTTCAGAAAGAACAGCTCGTATAGCCTCTTTGCTTCAGTTAAACCTTATTGCATGACTGGACAAGGAGTAAATGTGATTTAATTGCTGTAAGAACTTCTTGTGATGGCTTTGGAGACTTGTGTTTCTTATTACCGCGGTCATCTTTGAACTGCTGGTTGCAGCAGAAAAAAATGTTCAGGATACTCTTTATGATAATTGGTTTGATTTACTTTTGATGAGCTTATGTTATTGGTGGGGATGATTGAAGGCTATTTTTATCATCCTTTTCACTCTGGCTGTGGGCAGTTAAATAGATGCTGTCAATGAATAAGACTGTTCTAAAGCAGATGTTTGGAAGATAATGACCAATAAGCTTGGCCAGCTTTCTTTCTTATCTACTTATCATCTCCTTCAGGGACATACGAGAGCCTTGTTGAATAACCCCTTTGCATTTAACTTGATTATCTTTTTAAAAGATGCAGCTGAATGAAGACACAGAGTCAAATTAGAACTGCTGGCAGTATGAGGAGGATGTAGCAATAGAGTAATGATTGTGGACTCCGAATGCAGAGACCAAGATGAGAGTTGCAGTTCTGAGATCTGCATTTCTATTTTAGTCTGCCACTGGGTCTTCTACTTCACAACACTTGTGGCAGTGTCGGTGTGCAATGATGCCTACCTTACTGTCTAACAGTGAAAGAAGACTAGGTAAACATAGTTTTCTCCTCTGTATCTCAGACGTATGTATGCCTGAGGCTCTCCATATGGATACCAACATGTACAGATGCTTCATTGTCTTTTTTTTTTCAAATTGTTTTTATTGAGCTATCCCTTTTTCTTCACTCCCCCTTTTTCCTCCCCTCTCCCCTTCTATACTTTCCCATGATTCCCATGTTCTCAGTTTACTCAGGAGATCTTGTCCTTTTCACCTTCCTATGTAGATCCATGTATGTTTCTCTTAGGGTCCTCTTTGTTATATAGTTTCTCTGGGGTTGTCACCTGTAGGCAGGTTTTTATTTGCTTTATGTCGAAAAGTCACTTATACTATATTTGTCTTTCTAGGTCTGGGTTACCTCACTCAATATGGCTTTTTCTAGGTCCATTCATTTGCCTGAAAATTTCAAGATATCATTATTCTTTATCCATTCTTCAGTTGAGGGGCATCTGGGTTGTTTCCATATTCTTGCTATTTCAAATAATGCTGTTATGAACATAGTTGAGCACATGTCCTTGTAGTATGACTGAGTGTCTTTTGGTTATATACCCAACAGCGGCAAATAGATCCATATCTATTAGCATGCAAAAAAACTCAAGTTCCAAAGGATCAAAGACCTCAGTGTAAAAGCAACCACAATAAACCTCATAGAAAAGAAAGTTGGGAGTAAACTTGAGCACGTTGGCACAGGAGACCACTTCCTAAATATAACCACAATAGCACAGCACAAAGAGTAACATTTAATATATGGGACCTACTGAAACTGGGAAGTTTCTGTAAAGCAAAAGACATGGTCAACAAGACAAAATGACAGCCTACAGATTAGGAAAAGATTTTCAACAATCCTACAACAGACAGAGGATTGATCTCCAAAATATACAAAGAACTCGATTGTCTTATTTCAGATACCTAGTATTTGCATCTCTTGTATCCTTTAAGTCATCTGTAGATTGCTCATAGTACCGAACACAAAATAATTGCTATGAAAATAGTTGGTATACTCTATTGTTTATGTATGTTAAGAAAAATTTGCCTGTATCAGTCCAGGGACAATTGTGTTTCTGGGATATTCTCTCTCTGCAGGTGGATGGCTGTAGAAGTGGAACTTGCAGATAAGGTGGGCATACTCTGAAGCTCTGCATTTGGTCCACACTCAATTTCTTAGGAATAGGCCATATCTCAGAACTTTGCCCTCAGCTTATATACAGTGATGTCTCCTTTTGTGATTCAGGCCATATCTGCTTTGCATGGGATATCAGGATGCCATTCATCTTCTCGTCTAGAGACATTTAAATATCACCCTTGTTTCTACATACTGATACTGAACAATTGAAAAATGTGAGCCACAGATGTAATTTAGACTTTCTGGGATCCTTTTAAAAATACATTCAAAGGAACAGATGAAGGTTATCTTAACTTATTTTAACCTTTATATCCATTTTTTCTGCATATAACTAATAAAGATTTTGGTGATGTGTTCTTGTTTTTTTTTTGTGTGTGTGTGTGTGTGTGGTATTGGAATTTAGAATGGGTTTGAAGCAACATATGAACTTGGATCAGCATAGTTCAAGTGCCAAATAGCCATGGTTTATGCTTATTGGGGTGAGTAGCATGGCACTGTATCCATCTATTATTAATTGTTCTTTGGCATCTATTCTAAGATTCATTTATTTTCCTGTGGTTCTTGAATTTGCTAAAGTAAAACAACCACATGTTTCTAAAGTAATAGCAGTTACAAACTGTCTAGTATGTTAATCTCTTCTGTTTGAGTATCTTGTTTAGTGTAACAGTCTTGTTAAATGTTATCACTGTTTTTGTTATGTAGATGAAGAATGTGAGGCACTGAGATTAATGAGCCCTCTTATTGCCATATAAATTGTGGGGATCAAGTTATAAAAAGAAATGAAATAACCTCAGTAGAAGACTCCATTGCCTTTTACTACTATGTAAACTGACTGGCTAATTGATGAAATATCTTGAGTGGATTATTTTCTGATCCATTGTGGTTGCTGAGTTCATTTTATTTTCTTACTGGGTAGGAAGAGAGTGGAGACTCAAATATGAGAATAAAGGATATGGCCATCCTACAAAGGCATAGTTTTATTAGCACATTATTTCTGTTTCTTAGCGCATTCATTAAAAAGGAAATATTGAGATCTTGTTATGTGATAAGCATTGTTTTAGTCAGAGTTATAGCAGAAACCCACCTCTAAAAGTACAAAGTTTCACTTATACAGAATGGAAAGTTCTAGAGATATCATTTTAATCCTGACAACTACAGTTAATAATATCATATTACATATATGAAATCCGTTATGCAAGTGCATCTTCAGTACACTTACATATGTAGACACACTCACCCACACAAGTTAACTAGAAAGTAATGAATATGTTAATTAGATTATTTATAGCAACTAATTTGCAGTGTATAAACCCGTCCAGAAAAGGTCAAATGATGACAAAACATCTCATTATAAATACCCTTGAATATGTGTGATTTTTTTATTTGTTGATGACAATTCCACAAGGAGAAAAAGAAAGAAAAACTAAGCATTTGAATATATGCTGTCTATGCCCCTTGGCAGGGAAATTAGTGAAATCCTTGGACTACACATTGTAGTTTCATTTTTCACCTGCCTCCCACATACACACCAAAGACAGCATCATAATGGTTTGCATTCTGACAAGAACATAGCTGAGTTAGCTTTGCCTAGGGTCCATTTATCTATAAGGCAGTAGGTGTGATTCTATACTCATTAGTTAGAATACCTTTTATTATAAGGTATGTTAAATTGCTATTGTTCCTTTGGGACTTTTTAATCTCCCTCATAATATTGTGAGATAATAACATTTCAATTTTCCAAAATAATATTATTTTCAGTCTGCCTCAGGCACTTTTATTTAGATGTTCACTGTTTATTGGGGCAGACCTATTGAATGATGATCTTCTATTGCAAAAAATATGAAAAATATTTTAGAATAATCTTACAGGAAATATTAGGCTACCTGTGTACTGTGATATTTTCCTCCTGGTTCTGTACTTTATTGATTTTTCTTTTTAATTCATTAGGATTAAGTGCCAGTAGCTACATATTGCCAATAAAGCCAAAATAAAAGTTGTCTGTATATGACGGTCAATTCATATACATAGTGAAAGTTGAGAGGTGAGGGGTCCAGGGTGGCATTGCTATTGTGGGCGCCAACTCTGCTTATGCTGCTATTTCTCTGTCTTCACAGTCAATGTGACACTTTCAGTTGTCATATAAAATGTCAGCTGCAGAGAAAGTGAGAAGGAACCGTTCGCTGCAGCATCCTTTCTGCAAGAATTCATACATATCTCCTATCTTATATCTCATTGGTCACATAATAAACCTGGACTTTGTAGTCTCTGGTGGGCATAGTCGCTATCCCAAGAACAGGTTGCATGTCCCTGTTTTGAAAGCCTTGGAATCAGGAATGTTTCAGCTTTCATCTTTTCTTTCCAGTTTTTGGAATGTGACATAAACTCTATGGTTAAACATTCTTGATCTGAAGGCTGTGAGGACCAAACTTACCCAAAGCCAAAGCTTAGCCTGCATCTGTTTGCATGTAAGAGGACACAAAACCTTATAGAATTGGATATGATTAGTGCTAATGTTTCCCATGTAAGAGGCTCTCTCAGGAGCTACTTTGCTCTGCCCTTTTGAGGGCCTTTGTGTTTTAGACTGTGGAAGGTGCCAGTATTGTACATTTTATTTGCCAACTACTGATACACACTACTCCTTTTCCCCTCCTGTCTTTTAATCTTTACTGTGTCCTTTGCTGTGTCTAATTAGTAGTGTGCCTTTGTGCATTTTCATGAACATTGGTGCCTGGAGTAAAGAAGCTTAACCTAGAAAACTCTGATTCCAGTCCCAAAGATATTCTACCCTGCGGTCATGTGCTGCTTTGCTATGGAATCTGTTATCTTGAAGCTGCTACTGTAAGTGGTGGGTCTGGTGACGAGAGCTGAAGGCCAAGGCAGGATCCACACGGTACAGTAGTGGGTGCTGGGTTCTTGGAGGCACATTGAGTTGTCTCTGGTCTAGAAGAATCCTGGAATGTGTCTTCAGTTAGTCCATGATTTAGCATGAAAAGTCTATGATCTAATTTGAGCTGGAAAACAAAATGCCAGAGATAAATAGAACATCTTTAAACCCAGGGTTTTGTTTTCCCCATTGCAGTTGTTATTTCAGCTACACAATTAGCACAGCTGGACTGGATCTATAAAATGCAGCCTTTACTGTCAATATTTGAAGTATTTTCATAAGCATGGTGTCTTGACTGTGTTTACGTATTTTCAAGGATATGTGTGTTCTTTTTAAGCTTCTATAATTTATTTTATATAAAGTTTGTTTTAAATCCCCACTAGATTGTTAGTTTTTTATTTATATTTGAAAGAAATGTTTTATTCATTGGTGGTGAAAGCAATGCCTGAAGATAAAATATGGGGAAAATACAGTTTTCAAGCACGGTTGAACAGTAAGTCAGCTGACCCTACAAAATATTGTTTGATGTTGTATGTGAGCACCAATAATGGTAATATCAGAATTCTTAATCATGAGTTAGTAAGGATTTTGTACTACTGCAACAAAGACTATGAAGAATGTCTTATTACAGTAGTGACTATAGCAAACTGGCAGAGCTTTACAGACCTGGGGGAAAGGAAATCAGAAGTTAAAGCAGAAGTCTTAATCAACTGTAAGAATGAACTGAATGGATTTAGAAAGATGAAACAGGGCTTAATGAAGAGCATGGAAGAAAGTCTTAAGTTTTTGTTGACAAGAAGTGTGCTGTGAGTCAGCTGATGTGTCTGCCAAGAGCTAATTATCTCTTGGGTTGAATTAATAGACACGGAGTGCTCATGGTGTGGGAAGCTATCTTCCCACCACTCTTTCTGTGTTGGCCGCTCTATCCTAGGAGAGATATACACACTCTACCAGTCTATATTAAGAGGGAACATTGCTATTGTAATACATTTCATTTGCCTATCTTACAGCTTTCCAGGAGTTTTTGTGGTTTTAGTTTGATTTAGCATGTTTATTTTCTGAGAAACTGCAGTGAAGAGTATCCAGGGGATTGGAGAAACCCGAAATTTTGTTCTAGAAGTGAAGACTCCTGAGCAAATGCTTGTGCTTAGATTCTTAAATTGTTATGTTGTAGAACCTAATTCTAGTATGTGTTGCCCTAGAAAGTACTGAATAAGGGATAGGTTGTACTGCAAAGTCATAGGATGAATATTTTAATGTTTTATTGGCATGGGAGGTCCTTCTATGTGTTGTTTTTATTGGTTAATGAATAAAGAAACTGTCTTGGCCTCTTGATAGGGCAGAACTTAGGTAGGTGGGGGAAACTGGACTGAATGCTGGGAGAAGGAAGGCAGAGTCAGAGAGATGCCATGGAGCTGCCAGAGATAGACATGCTGAAACTGCTGGTATGCCATGATGTCGTGATGATGTACAGATTAATGGAGATGGGTTGAATTAAGATGTAAGAGTTAGCCAATAAGAAACTAGAGCTAATGGGCCAAGCAGTGATTTAAATAATACAGTTTCTGTGTGATTACTTTGGGTCTAAGCTAGCAGGGCAACCAGGAACCAAACAAGTAGTGCTCCCTGCAACATTTTATTACTGCCCAAATTGTGAATAGGTTTCCTTAATGTAATAGATTCTCTCTCCAACCTCTGTGTGTGGGCACAGTGGGCTCAAATGAATTCCGAGAAGTCACTTGTTAGAGATTTTATGAGATTTATACATTGACCCAGGTGTAGTGGTACATGTCTATAATCCAAGTACTTGTATGACAGAGGCAGAAAAATGTGGAATTCAAGACGAGCATGGGCTTCATATAGAGTTTGAAGCCAGCCTAGGCCACATAGCATGTTGCATGAGACTATTTCAAAACCAAACAATATTAAAATCCAATCATCTAAAATGAATAAATTGTTTAGAATGATATGGGCATAAGATTAGCATAGTTTTTATTTCATTTTCTTTAACTACCATTCAGTGAAATCCTCATACTTTAAATGTTTAAAAAATAAAACAAAAAATAATACAATGCATAAGCAGAGGCTGCTTGTTCACTTCCTAACTGCTCAGACCCAAATAATCACACAGAAACTATATTAATTACAGCACTGCTTGGCGTATTAGCTCAGACTTCTTATTAACTAACTCTTATATCTAAAATGAACCCATTTCTATTTATCTGTGTATTGAAACGAAGCTGTGGCCTACTGGCAAGGTTCTGGCATGTCCTTCAACTTCTGTCTTCAACTCCATCAGAGACCCCATAAAGATATAGTATTTCTTAAATGAACAGAAAGTGCATTGTAAGCAACTTACAAACTTCTAGAAATGACAAAGACATCTCACTGTCTGGTCAGTCACCCAAAGTTCTTCTGTAACATTAGGGCATCCATCTTCAGCCTATAGGCCTCTAGTATCTGGCAGACTTTTCCATGAAGCAGGAAATTTGAAGATCTGTCTGACTTGTAGTAGCAAAATTTATCAGTTGCTTTCTTCTGTGTCCTGCAGAATGTCTGGCAGTTTCTTCTGTGAAGCAGGAGCTCTGAAGGACTGTCTCACCTTCCTTAGGCAAGTTCAGCACTCATATTTCTATGGGTCCTGTATGTCCAGTTCATACCACATACCATCAAACAGGCCAGGCAAGAGCAGTTTCTTGCCCAAATGGCTAGCCTTATCACATTGAAGACAAATTCCATAACAAGTTTCTTCGATGTCATCAACCTCTCTGATGTAATTGGTGCTGCCAGAAGCAGACATGTCTCACTGTCAAGAAAAGTCTAAATTTTTAAAACATTTTAAATGCCATATTCTGTAAATCTTTGGAGTGTTGAAGATTATTTATCTAACTGAAACATATATCTATGTCTTGAAAACCTAACTAACATAATTAAAAGTTTGCTTATTACAGATGACTATCTATTAATGTGTATTTCTTAACTATACATTACAGTTTTAAATGAGCTACAAAACACAATACCTTAAACAAAATACATATACACAGTATAACAAGATCAACCTTAAATTTGTGTCAACAGATCAAGATTTTTACCAGTACAAAGTATTCATCTCTATATCATATCCCCCTTTAAATGAAAGCAAACATAAACAACAATCATTTTGGGACCTTGGACATAGTTTTCTCCAAACTGTTTCCTGATATTTGTTGGATGAAGTATTTTTAGTGTTCATGGAGACCTTTCTGGGAGTCTTGTTCCATCAAACCACATTCGTTTGGAAGATATCCACAGGTTCCCATTCTCTGTGGAAACAAAAGCAAAACCTCTTTTCCAAATTAGATTGAAATTTTGAAGTCAAGATATCTTTATGTTGGTTTAGCTTAACAGACCCCATAATTAAATATCTCTTGGTCTTTAGGTATGGCTGGTACACTTACTGCCAGCGCTGCAAGCCATGCTTATTGCCCCAGCTGCAGGGACACAGCAGGTCTATGTTGCCACTAAGCAACTTGTAGCACTCTGCTCACAAATCCCATTTAAGTGTTCTGTAGCCAGACCTCCCGAAAGAGCCAGAGCTGTTAGTGCTGCCAGTAAGAACCAGGAAGCCTTCTTAAAAGAGCCACATCTCTGCTTGTCAACAGCAAACAGAGCCCCCAGAAGAAAATGCTGCTACCAAGGAGCCATGCTTAAACTCTGTTCTTTTGTGTTTAGAATCCCTTCCAATGCTTCTCTCAGTTTTTATGCGATGTAGTTGCCCTACTTTTGTACCATTTTCTAAGTGGAGACTGGTTTTTCATTTTCTTACTGCTTAGACTTGAATAATCACACAGAAACTAGTAATTGCAACACTGCTTGGCTTGTTAGCTCAGGCTTCGTATTAACTTTTATATCTTAGATTAATCCATTTCTATTAATCTGTATATCAGCATAAGGCTATAGCTTAATGGTAAGGTTCTGGCATGTCTTTCTCCTTTGGCAGCTACATTTCATCTCCTACTTTCTATATATATCTGGCTGTATTCTACCCTGCTATAGGCCAAAGCAGCTTCTTTGTTAACAAAGGTTAATAAAAAATATTCATAGCATAAAGAGGGGAATCCCACATTATCTAATT
The DNA here is from genome assembly GCF_014885135.2 of Alexandromys fortis. Lineage (NCBI taxonomy): Eukaryota > Metazoa > Chordata > Mammalia > Rodentia > Cricetidae > Alexandromys > Alexandromys fortis. Next base: position 2,817,228 of record NW_026067933.1, read on the forward strand.
TATCCTCCTGAAAGGATAGCTTAAAGTCACCCAGGATGGACATAGGCTAGAATCTTCCCGGTAAGCGCACCTTGGGGTGCTACACACATTATTAGAAATGGGCTAGTCCAGGTGCGAGAAGAGGCTAGATATAATGGGCCAAGCAGTGTTTAAAAGAATACCGCTTCTGTGTAATTATTTCGGATAAAGCTAGCCATGCGGGAGCCAGGGTGGCCAGAATGCAGCCCTGCCACTCCTTTCAACAATGGTAGAATCTTTGCTATGAATTTAACATCAAGTGATTGGCAGCAATTATGTCATGCTGTCTTATGTGGGGGAGATTATCTCTTATGGCAAGGGGAATATCAGGAAAATTGTAAGCAAACGGCCCAGTTAAATGCTCTAGCAGGTCAAGCTCAACGTGATTTAGATATGTTAACTGGGGATGGGGCTTATGCCAATTTGCAGCAACAAATTATTTATGATCCAGGAGTATTCGTCCAAATAGCTGCAGCTACCACTAAAGCGTGGAAGGTCCTACCTAACAAAGCAGCTGGGGATCAATTATCAAAAGTTCTACAAGGACCATCTGAACCATTCCAAGATTATGTAGATAGACTGTTACAAGTAGCAGGTATATTGTTTGGAGATGAGACAACAGCCATGCCTATGATAAAACAACTTGTATTTGAAAATTCCAATAGATATTGTAAGGAAGCATTATGCCCTCACAAAACAAAGAGTTTAAGTAAATATATCAGGAACTCCTGAAGGTTGCGTGCTCAGAGCAGCTGTAGGCACTCGGATCAGGGGATTACACGAAATTCAGGATCTGGGGTCTCTGCTCCCAACAACAGTGTTTTACTAAGGCAATATAAACTCTAAGACTTATAGCCTATTTTAAGTCTATATTAATAAAATTTGATTAGATAAAATGTGTGACTTTAAATCCCCAAATTAATAAAGCACTGTAAGTTGAAAAGCCTTTCTCTCTTATTTTCTACCTGTTATGCTTGTAAAACCATTATCTTCCTTAGTTTTTTTTCAGCATACAAAGGCAAATTCTCATACTCATTCTCATTTTGCCTATTTCTAATATCAAACAAATCCTATCTTAAATATCATTCTAAGTTGCTTTCTTTTGGAATTTTTTCATATTAGAACACAGAGAATTCTTATATTTTTATTGTGCAATTAATATAGTATATTATTTGAGTGTAGTATGTCTTAAATTTGTCTCCTCTTATTACATCATTCCCACTTTTATTATTAGCAATTTAAATAAGGTAAATGCTTTCATTTTACATGTGTTTAAATATTTCAGTATTGTCAATCACCAAGTATAATTATTGATATCAGGGACATATGTATTTATTACAAAATTTCCCACTGTTTTTGAGGTATTAGTTTGTGTGCTTCCAAACACTTCAAATAGCTTATTGGAGTTACATGGAGCTAGGCATGTTTTCTTAGACTGAGTGTCACTGCCCTGCAATGTGTCTTTTATTCATTTTCTTTCTGGCTCGTTAGTTAGGTTTACATCAGTTTCCAGGAAGTCTCCATGTCTTTAGATATTAGTTCTTTAGGATATGAATTGCTACCATCAGTTTTCCAGTTAGCCTTTTCATGGTCTCCTAGGGCATTTTTGCATGTAAGATTTATTCTGTTTTAAGGTCTTTGTCTTTCGTTACAGCTGTGTCACAAAACTCAGGGCCTACTATGTTGGCTTCTGGACTTTAGTGGTGGTGTATTGTCCTGGCTGTTATTGATTCTGGTTTTACACTATCATCTAGGCATCTGGGATTGGGAAGACTGCAGTTGTAAGTGCTCAGATCTGGTCTTGTCTTTGTTGGGTGGGCATTTGCTTTTTGATTTCTGTTGTTCTTTCTTGTTCATAGGGCAGCATGGTAGCTATGTGTTGTCTGGTAGGAAATTCTTCTGGGATCCTGATAAATGTGACCACTAGAGGGTCCAGGTAAAACATGTTCTTGTGTATTCGGAACTGACATTTAGGAATGGAGATGGGCTAAAAGAGGTGAAAAGGTCCACAGGAAGGAAGAAAGTAGGGTGTTCCCCTGGGAATTGGGCAGAAAGGAAGGGGAGGCCATAACAGTTGGCCTGCTCCAGAGCCGGGGATAATCCTGTGGGATTGGTCATGGATGAGCTGTAGGGCAGTAAAGACCTAAAACTTGAGTGTGTACCTGCTTCAGTGGCCTACTTGCTTCCTGTCAGGCTGAATGTTTCCTGGAATTGGGACTGTGATAACAGGATGTTTAGGGAGGAAGGTTTGCTGATCCTTTAGGGTTGGAGATATGGACTGAGGGTGAGGGGAGGACGTAGTCGGCAGTCTGCTACCAAGATGGGGCTAAGATTAGGGGATTGGATTTGGAGGAGAGGAGGAAATTTTAATTTAAATAAAGTCTAGTGCTAGTGCCTCAACATCTTTTCATTTTATGCCTTTGCCCTAGTACCTAAAAGTCACCAAATACATGGCCATATAAAATTTTTCGTAGATTAGGACATTCATAATTTTACATTTAGACTTGTGATCTTTTAAAGTTAATATTTGTAATGAAAGTAAGGTATTTGTCTAGACCCATATATTTTTCTTGTGACTGTCTAACTATTCCAGTGCCATTTGCTCTAATACTGTCTGTTCTTCATAAGTTGACTTGTTTCTTTGTTAAAGACCAGTTGATACTAGTTCTCTAGGTCTCTTTCTGGGCATCCTTTTTCACTGCATTGATCTGCTTGCCTACACGTCTGCTAATTTCAGTTTCTAGATTACCATAGTTATAAACATTGAAGGTGAGTAGTATCAGCCCTCCAACTTTATTCTTTTCATTCAATAACATGACTACTTTTTTTTTGTCTTTCTAGATAGTAAAATTAATGTGTTGATTTCCAGAAAATGACATGTCAGAATTTTGAGAGAGGGTGGTTTGTCGATCATATCAAGTAAGGAAGAACCAATATCCTAACAATATTGATCTGCCTACCCATGAAGGGGAATATCTTTCCAGTTTGTTTGCTTTGATTTCTTCATTGGTTTTGTGCTTTTTACTACATGGCTGTCTTTTGCAGTCTTATACATTTGTTAGATTTCTGATCGGGTTTTGCACTTAGAAGATAATAAAATTACCTTGTAATTCTAATTAAAGCTTCAACTTATTCATTGGTGTTGTACAGAAAAGCAGTTAACTTTCGTACAGTAACCCTACACACTATTGCCACACTATAATAGATTATTATGTCAGGGACGGTTTGTTGTTGATATTTTTGGGGCTTTTTCATAAATTTTTATTATGATCTATAAAGAAAGACTGTTTTATTTCTTCTTCCTTTTCCTCTACCTTTCGCCTTACTGCTTTATCTAGGATGACTTCCATTATTCTCTTGCTGAGCAGTGGTCAGCTGAGCACCCATCCTTTGCCATAACCTCAGGAAGAAAGCTGCTCATGTCCTGTCATTATATGTAACAGTGATTGTGTGGTTTTGTAGGAGGTTTTATTAACATATAAGTTTAGGGAGTTACTCTCCATTTGTGGTTCATGGATGTTTCTTTTTGAAAAATGATGAATGACTGGTGACTTTCCTAAACGTTTTTGCTATAGCTACTGCTATGATCATGTGTTTCTTTTCCATTTTTAGCTTGTTTAAGAGATGAGTCCCACTAATAGATTTTTGAGTGTTGAACCGCACACCTATGACGAATCATGTTCGGTTTTGCTTGAGTAATTGATTTTATACCTATTGAATTCAGCTTCCTAACATTTTCTTGAGGATTTTACATTTATATTCATGAGAAATACGGATCTGAAGATTTCTTTCCATTTAATGGAATTGTGGGTTTTGAGTCATAATTAGAGAGGTTTTTCTCACACTGATGGATAAAGGAATTCTCCTGTGTTTTCTTCTAGTTTCATTATGGTTCAACCTTTATATATTAAACGATTTAATCCATATCATTGTGACTTATACTGTAATCTATATTTTTCTGGGGAGATAGCCAGTTATTCTTATGCCATTTTTGGTATTATACTGTAGTAAAAAGTGCCACCGTAGCAAAATGTAAATCACATTTGACTAGTATTTTGATTCTGATTGTTTCTGTGTTGATTTCTTCTCTCTGTGTGCTAATCAAGTAGTATGTCTCTTAGTCTATAATAGAGATTGTATAGGTCAAAACATTTTAAGAAACTACTTTCTGAGAGCAGTCATCAGTGCTGTATTTGAAGATTGATTTTATTTTTCTTTCCCATTTTATCTGTATGGAAATGTAAATACTTGTTGTTAATTAAGAGACTTATTTAACTTATCTAATATTTGATGCTGTTTCATTTCTTAAATATAGCAACAGTATCTTTTGTCTATGTATTCCTATCTATGTATCTGTCTAGTGATCTATCATATATGTACATATTCATTTTCAAATTTTAAGTTTATAAACTTCTTATGAAAAACTTGCAAATAGAAACAGCACACACAAAAATAAACTAGATTCAAAATCTAATTTCTATACAGGTAGAGTAGGATTCAGACTAAAGCTATAGAGCTTTATGTTAAACTTTATACTTTACACTTTTTAAATATATTTTATCCACTTATCCACCACAGAAAAAAGCAAACAAGTGACAGAATTAAATTTTTTTTTTTTTTTTTTGGTTTTTCGAGACAGGGTTTCTCTGTGGCTTTGGAGCCTGTCCTGGAACTAGCTCTGTAGACCAGGCTGGTCTCGAACTCACAGAGATCAGCCTGCCTCTGCCTCCGGAGTGCTGGGATTAAAGGCGTGTGCCACCATCGCCCGGCTAAAATTCTTTTATTTATAAACGTTGGATCTTGATAGGTAGGTACATGCTTATGCATGTTTTTTATACTGTACTGGTTTTGTCTGGGATGATGGCTTGTTCCAATCTTCTTTCTTTGGTTAATGTCTTCGAATTTGCCATGTCATAATCATTGGAAAGTAATTCTAAAAACTAAACTTAAATACTGATAAACTAGAAATCACAGAGATAATATTTTAGAGTGGTTTTTAAAAGGAGTAACAAAATACTTTGGATAGAAGAAAGTTGAAGGAGAAACAAGTTATTTATTTTGAATGATGTTTCATCCAGTGGGGGAGCTTGGACAAATGATTATGAAAGCCCCCCCTGGTTCCCCACAAACCTTTCCATTTCTGTCATCTCATCCGATGCTGGATTTGCAAGGTAAAGCTTTTTGTTGTGACTCCCATGGCTCCGGAACTAAAACCTCTCAGCTGCCTTACACTAAGCAGTTGCTGTCCCTGTTCCATTAAGTCCTCTTTGTGAGCTATGCTTAGAGTATGAAAGTTGTGGACTTAACTTTGCCTTGCTTGTACATATGCCTACAGAAGGTGTCTTCTTTATTTTCTTCTTACTATGGAGATGTAGGTTGTAACATAATGTTGATGTTTTTTGTTGCTGTACTTCGTCGGGGTTAACTCCTTTTAAAATGAAGGAAGTAACCTTACTAAAGGAATGGACCATCTTCATCTTTCAGTCCTCAGAGCAAGTGCTTTTATTTACTCTTCTAACACCTAGGGACACAATAGGACACTTTTTTTATCAGCCTGGGAGCAACCGCAACAGTGTCATTTCAAGCTTCCTTGTTTGTTAGACTCCTAAATAAAATCCAGGTTTTGAAAGAGCTTGTCTCTCTGATATTTGCATGGCATTTTAATAAGCCTTTTGAACAGATTTATACTTATTTCACACCAGCTTTCTTCTTGAAGCCAAATCATACCGGTTTTGTTTAGCTTTCTAATCCTTTAATCATTTTCCCCCAGCATGGTTCCACCTCTATAGACTCCACAACTGGACTAGGTTCTTCAGGGAAGGCTCATCATGATGGGATGAAACAGAAACATCATTCCTCTGCTGTTTGTTATGTGTTCCAGTGAACACTGTTTCCAGACCTGCCTTGGTCTAGTGGAGCATGAACACAGCATTTCTATATGTCTAGACCTATTGCTTGTCTTAAGGGCGTGTGTGTGTGTGTGTGTGTGTGTGTGTGTGTGTGTGTGATAAAGATGAGGTTCATGGCATGAATGAACGCAGAGCCCCAAGACAGTGTTTTCAGGGGCCTAAACACTGGTTTAAATCTCTGTTTCTGCTATCATGGAATTATTTATACATTTTTTTTTTAACAAGAGACACCTGGTCTTTATTTTGCAGTGTAGCTTAAAACCAAAGTGACTGGTGCTGTTTGTAGTTGACTAGAGGACATGGTTGGTGAGTCACAGCCTGTGTCTGAGCCAGCCTGGGTTGTTATGACAGCTGGTAGTGACGGCAGCCACATTACACTGCTGATGAAGTTGGGTTGTAAATTTGTGTTCCCCCTCAGCCTCTCATCTCTTCCCCCAGGAGGGCTTGAGTAGGCGTTCCCAGTTTATCTGTGGGTCGCTCATCTTCCAGATCTGTCATCTGCTCATGTCTCTATTTATTTCATTTCAGGCCTGTAAAGCATGTTTGTTCCTGGAATTGGAACGTTTAGAAGCTAGCACTCATTCCTTCCAGAAGATTTTGTCCTGAGTCCCTTTTGCTCTTGTGTTCTGTGATATTACAGCTTATTGCCTCTTTCCCCAAAAGGTGTCTACTTGTCTCTAAGAGTTCTTACCCTCTGGCTTTGTTTATTCAGCACAATTTTGTGCATCAGTCTCTCAGCAAAACTTTAGCTTTTCCTGTCTCTGCATAGGGCCTGGAAGTTAACAAAAGGATTTCTGTCTAGGGCAGACATTTGTAGCCCAGGTCCACATCTGGATTCTGAGATTTGTAGGGAAGTCACTTGGGGAAAATGTTCATAAGTACGGAGAGGAAGATTTTTCAGTTTCTTTTCTTTACTATAAAGCTAAATCTATGTCTAACTCATCTGCCTACAACAAATATAACTTTTAATGATTGTTCTATTGTACAAATTGGCTGATTTATCAGCTTATTTATTTATGTATTTATTTATTTACTTATTTTCCTTGTAGCTCAACAAACAACAGTTGCAGTTACTGAAGGAACGGTTCCAGGCCTTCCTCAATGGGGAAACTCAGATAGTAGCCGATGAAGCCTTTTGCAATGCAGTCCGAAGTTACTATGAGGTGAGTTTGCAGAGCTGTTTCAGGAACTGTGATGCTTTCTGGGACCATTTAAAGGCTGTCACTGGTATGGCAAAGAGTCTTTGAGCTTTTGACTTTCTCCAAAGGATTGTCACTTCTACTTTGCAATTTAAAAACTCTAATTCCACAGCCTGGTTTTGAGAGATAAATAAAATTGGAAATTACATTGTTTGTGAAGAAAACTGTTTAGAATCATCTTCTGGCAGTGACTGATACAGCTGGGTTTAGCTATCTTCCTGTTCACATTCATAAATGATCCTTCTTAATCAGGATTTTAATAGTAAATTACTATCTTATGCCAGTTTGTTCTCTAAGCTTTATAATAATTAAGGCTACTAATTAATTTCAAGCGACTACATTTTCTTTTCTAATTGAATGAATAATACCAACTAGTCCATCTTGCTGTTGCTTCTGATTTCAGCTTGCGACTCAAATGGGAACTCTGTATGTTTCCTGTGAATAGCTTTCTCATAAGATCATGAGTTTGTTTCAGTAAATTGCCAATAGATGTTAAATCGGATAGTTCACGTATGTCCTAAGCATCTCAGAGTCATTTGGGAGTCAGGTTTCTTTCATTGTGCAAATGCTTTAGACAATTGTCTGAAGAAACGTGACATACAACATAGGCTAGAGCAAAATTGAAAGCTTGGAGACATAATATTCTGAACTGCCCTGAGGCAGGGAGCACTGTCATGTGCAAAACAAAATACTGGTGATTTATGAATGATATGCTATTTAATATTCCACTGCACAAGTATATATTGAGTTAAAGGAACATCTGGAAGTTATGGAAGACTTGCTTACCAAGTATTTATGACACAGATTTGGGAGCTATAGTGGATATATTGTCTAACTTGATCTCAACTCAGACTATCTTAATAGGGCTTCTATCTTACCTTGAATGTCAGAGTCTTGCATGATAAAATCTTTCCCTGAGTTTTAGAAGATGAGTATTCATATACATACATGCATACAAGAGTACATAGTGAAACAAAAACCATGGATTCAAAGGAGAGCCGTCTACAAAGGTGTCAGTTTTTAAAAAAATAAATTAATGAGCTCAATTGAGTTTTGATAAACATAGCATGGCACACTAAGAGAAAAGGGCTGATTGAAATTCTTGGATGGGTGAGGTTTTTAAAAGTACTTTTATAACTTTTGTATAAATCTAAAATTCTTATAAAATAAGTATTTTCTATTTCTAAATCACTTGAAAATTTATTGTAAAGCCTGCAATGGTCAAGACTGTGGATGTTTGTAAAATACAAATGAATTAAGGAAACACAATAGGGCACCTGGAAATACACTACTACAGTAAAAATAATTTTTGCTCAAAGAGCAGCCACAACAAAGTGGGAAAAAGATAAATCATTTCAATTCAAACTATGTGATGGCGCCACAAAACATTGATCTGTACTTGGAATTAACACCTTTTCCAAGTGAAATAGTGAATCATAGACTTAAATGTAACACTATCTAACTCCTAGAAGATGCCAAGGGAGGCCTTATTCCCTCTGAAGAATGGATGAGAGTGGGATGGGCAGGAGAAGGAGAGGGAGGTGGAACTGGGGTTGGTACGTAAAATGAAAAAAATTAATTTAACAAAAAGAAAAAAGGAGAGAATAATATAAATACAAGAGAATAAATTTTTTAAAAATCTAAATGAAGGGCTAGAGAAGGTGCCGTTATGAGCTCTGGCTCTTCCAGAGGACCCAGGTTCAAGTCCCAGCACCCATATGGTGACTAACAATCATCTGTAACTCCTGTCCCAAAGCATCCAGTGCCCCCCTTCTAGCCTCTACTGACACCAGGCACACAGGTGGTGCACAGATGTACATGGAGGCAAACTCATACCCGTAATATAAAAATACATAAATCTTAAAAAGAAGTTCACCAAAAATTTAGCACCACACTTATGGATTAGAGAAGTATAAAGACTATAAATTATTGACAGATTTGTAAATTAAAGCAATAGAACACTGTTCAAAAGGCCATGATGCAGAACTGATATCACCAAAGACTGGTGTGAAGTTGGCGCGACGGGAAGACTTTTCTGTTATAAACTCATAGTAATGGTTTTCTTTAAAAACACTTTTTTTTTTCATTGCTTGAGAATTCTATACATGCACTTAATGTATATTTATCAATCTACTGCTTATCCATTCCCTCCGGTTTCTCTTCTATCCCTTTGAACACTTCCTTCTCAACTTTATATGCTCTTTTTCAAAGAAATTCAGTGAGTCTACTTAATGCAATAGGTCTGTCCATCAACTGGAATATGGTTAGTCCCTCAGCAGAAAACAGAGTCTTCCTCCCCCAAGTAGCCATCCATTGTCAGTAACTAGGTGGGCTTTCGCGAGTCCCTCCCTTACCCATACAGGGATTTGATTGGTTTGTTCTTTTACAGGCACTGTACATGTAGTCACAGTCACTGTGAACTCAAATGTGTGCAACACCATTATCATATCTGGTAAACTATTTTTGGCAGACATCCACTATCTCTGGCTTTTAGCATCTTTCACCTCTTATTCTGAGTTTCAGGGTCAGGAGTCATGATCTATATTTCTCATAGTTGGGGATCTCTCTATTAATCACCATCTCCTACAAAATGGAACTTCTTTGATGGGAAACGAGGAATTCTTTAATCTTTGGGTATAAAATAAGAACTCGGAGCAATTTATTATTATGTCCATTTAGCATAAGCTGTTTTGTTTTTCTTTTCACTTTTTTATTTCATTTTTTTAATGAAAACAAACTACCTTTTTTTTCATTTTGCATACCAATACCAGTTCCCACTCCTTCCTTTCCTCCCATTCTCTCCCTCTACTCCCCTTATCCCTCACACTCCTTAGAGAGGGTAAGGTAAATTGCTTTGAGGAATAACCAAGGCTCTTCCTACTATATTTCGGTTGAGCAAAGTATCCATCTAAAGAGAATGGATTCCAAAAAGCCAGTGCAAGCAGTAGGGATAACTCAAAAACAACTCTGAGACACCAGTTAGAATGGCTAAGATCAAAAACACTAATCATAGCTTATAATGGAGAGGATGTGGAATAAGGGGAACACTCCTCCTTTGCTGGTTGAAATGCAAACTTGTACAACCACGCTGTAAATCAGTGTGGCCGTTTCCCAGAAAATTGGGTATCAACCTACCCCACGATCTAGCAATGTCACTCTTGGGTATATACCCAAGGACATTTGTTTAACTATGTCTATAGCAGCATTATTTGTAATAGCCAGAACCTGAAAACAACCTAGATGCCCCTCAACTGAAGAGTGGATAAAGAAAATATGACACATCTACACATTAGAGTACTCCTCAGTGGTACAAAAAAAAAATGACATTTTGAATTTTGCATGCAAATGGATGAAACTAGGAAAAAAAACATCCTGAGTGAGGTAACTCACTCTGACCCAGAAAGATGAACATGGTACTTACTCATAAGTAGATACTAGCTGCAATGGAATGGATAAGGAGCCTATAGTCCACGACCCTAGAGAAACTAAGTAACAAGGTAAACCCTAAGAGAAACATACATATATTCCCCTGGGAAGGGGAAACCAACATGATTTCCTGACAAAATTGGGATCATGGGGGTAAGGGAGAAGGGTGGGTAGAAGAGGAGGAAGAAAGGAGAAGGAGTGGGGGAGAATTGGAGGGAATGGGATGGTTGAGATGGGGAAGGATAATTGAGATGGGGAAGAACAGAGATGGAAAGCAAGGAAAGAGATATTTTGATTGAGGGGACCATTATAGGGCTAGAAACCTGGCACTAGAGAAATTCCCAGGAATCAGGATGACCCCTGACCCCAGCTAAGACCCTAAGCAATAGTGGAGAGGGTGTCCAAACTGGTCTTACTCTGGAGTCATATTGATGACTATCTTAAATGTCACCATAGAATCTTCATCCAGCAACTGATGGAAGCAGAGGCAGTGACCCACAGAGGAGCACTGGGATGAGCTCCCAAAGTCCAGTTGAAGAGTGGGAGGAGTGAGAATATGAGCAAAGAGGTGAAGGCCATGATGGATACACCCACTGAAACAGCTTACCTGAGCTAATGGGAGCTCACCAACTCCAGCCAGACAGGGAAGGAACCATATAGTACCAGACTAGTCCCTCTGAATGTGGGTGGCAGTTGTATGGCTGGGGCAGACTGAGGGGGACATTAGCAGCGGCACCATCATAAGTTGTTTTTAATATGCACAATATGAAGGAAGTAAAGTTTAGTGAAAGGTGTGCTTAAGCCATGCTGATGAAATTAACTGTAGTGAAGCATAGACTACAACCTTTGTGTTCAGAGAGCTGTATTTTCTTCCAAGCATAATAAATCAGAAGCCATGGACGAAACCAAGGTCTTAGGATATTGAATGTCTTCTGTTGTTCACGTGTTAAGACTGGAGATGCTTAGTTTGGCAACAGATTGTGCTCGTGTTATATGTGGTCATCAAAGTAAAACTATAGCAAAGGTCAAAACTGACATGGAGAAGATTTCCTCTGTCATCTTCAGAGATTCTGTTTTATTGAATAAAATAGCCTATTCCATGTTGTTAGTCTGGTGTGGGAGAATTGTCTGTAATCTGTCAATCATATTATAAATAAACGCTGATTGGCCAGCCAGGAAATATAGGCGGGAAAACCCAGACAGGAAGTTGAAGTGATGTAAGGAGATCAGGAGAATTCTGGGAAGGAGGAAGCTGATTCCTTCCACTCCTGCCCAGATCACCCACCGAAGCAGCAGGATGTGGTCTGCTCTACAGAAAAATGTACTGAGCCACATGGCTAACATAGATGAGAGAAATGGGTTAATCAAGATGTGAGAGTTAGCCAGTGAGATGCTAGAGCTAATGGGCCAATCAGCTTTATAACTTATAGAGATCTATGTGTGATTTTCTTTGGGGCTAAACAGTTGTAGGGTACTGGGCAGGACAGAAACCCAGACAAGCAGGCCTGGCTCTTCATGTTACATTGTCTACACATCAGACAGTTATGTGTCAGTTTGTTGTGTGTGCAGGTATTTACTCTGCAAATATTTCCCTTTAATATCTGCAGTTTTAGAAGAAAAACATCACCATTATGGGTGCTACAATAAACTCTTTCTTCCAAAAGTTACGTCAACAAAAGATAACCAATAGAGTATTAAACATATCCACCATTACTATGACCATAATTACTAGCCATTCAGTTTTCCTATTTGTATAGGGAGAAAAAGGAAAACCCTGCAACAAATTAAAAATAATTTTAGGGTCTTGTTAATATAAAACGTATAAATAAACATTTACACCTCAACAGTTTAGCTCTAATTTTTACTCATTATTTTATATGCACCATGCAGTCAAAATTTGAAACTCAGAAGATTTCTGTTTAGGTGTGTCTTTAATGACAGCTTTCAAAAGAATCAGAAAGCTGGGCAGTGGTGGTGCACGCCTTTAATCCCAGCACTCGGGAGGCAGAGGCAGGCAGATCTCTGTGAGTTCGAGGCCAGCCTGGTCTACAAAAGCTATCAAGTTCCAGGACAGGTTTGATAGCTACACTGAAACTCTGTCTCAAAAAAATAAAAAAAAACAAAATAAATAAATAAATAAATAAATAAATAAATGCTATAGTTGTCTGAAAAGAGGGGAAATCAGTTGATAAAATTCTTCCATGAGATCCAGCTGTAAGGTATTAATAGTAGGGCTTGTAGGTGGTGTTATATCTAGGCTGGTGACCCTGGGTTCTATAAGAAAGAAGGCTGAACCAGTCATGGGAGCAAGCCAGTAAATAACACCCATTTGTGACCTCAATATCAGCACCTGTGGAGGTTTCTGCCCTGTTTGGGTTCCTGTCCTGACTGCCTTTGATGATGAACAGATAGAGAAATATAAGCCAAACAAACCCTTTCATCCCCCAAGTTTTTTTTTCATGGTGTTTAATCATAGCAATAATAACTGAAGCTATGATTAAACATAACATAATAAACATTTATTATAAATAAAGAAATATTTAGTAAAATCAGATTTTCTGTAATAGTAAAATTAACTAAAACAAAATAATCAATTAATAAAAGGAGGAAAAGAAAATTGATATTTCATGTGCAATTCCAACAGCAACTAACAACAATTTCTTGTTTCTTTTACATATGAAATTGGAATCATTACAGGTTTTTATATACTATAATAAGAACATCCTTTAATAGCAAATATTTTATGTACATAATTTTAAATTACTGTGCAACAGTCCATTAAGTGACTAAATATAAATATCATTTCATATCCTAATTGTTAGTATTTATGTTGCCTGGATTTTTACTTAAAATTTTTGAAAAACCCTGAAATACCTTTATCTGGGGCAAAATTTCCCCTCTTCCTGTGAACATGTCCAGTGTTCTTCTCTTGGTTATGTTGCTACTTTTATGAAAGATTGTTTGATATCAGACTTCCTGGTATTCTGATTCTTAAAATCTTCGTTTCTTCTAGATTGTTCCTTGCTTCATATATGCAGGAACTGCAATATAGATGTATCTGTGGGAGCTGGACTTCCCATGATCAGTTAATCTGTACGTTGTGTCCAGTTGGGGCTTTCTACAATAGTCTCTATTTGATATAAGAGAGCCACAGGCATGTAATGACTCCTGATGGCAGGTTAATAATTAGCTTCTCCCAAGTATAAGCCCCCTTATTGGTGGTCCCATCTAGAGTGATCAGCCTTGAAATCATATCTACAACACCAAAAAACCCCAATAAGTTGTATTTATATACATCATTGTATACACATACATATATATGTATATAACAATAATGCCCAAAGAAAAAGAGGTTATCAACTTGAGAATCAAGAGGACATAAGAGAAGTTGGAAGAATGGAAGCTGAGAGGGGCTGGAGTGGGTAGGAAAGAGGAAAAGTGCTGTAATCCTACTTCTGTTCAAAACATACTTCAAAATGTCTGAAAGGATTGCATATATTCCTAAATTTGCCATCTTGGAAAATCACAACAAATGGGATAAAGAGCCTTGTTTAAGCTTTTAATGCAGACTGCAAGTTTCCTTGAAAAATGTAGTGTCAATTTGTTCTATCATAATAACATGTAACTATGCTCCTCCTATTTTGGTATTGTTAAAAAATGCCAACTATTCTTATTACTTACATTTTTTTTTTACTACTAGCGAAGTTTCACTTCTCACCAGCTGTTCATATTTTTAAATACTTTTTCTTTGTCTGTTTCTCCACTTGGATGTTACTAATTTAAATACTGATTTATAAGCCTTTTTATACCCTTTTTGGACTATTAATACTTTAAAGCCAAAGCCAAAACTTCCTTGTTTCTATTTGCATTTTGCATCCTTATTTGGTGAGGTCTTTTTGCCTCTGATATGACCCTTTCTTAGTCCAGTAAAAATGAAAACCCAATTCACATTTCAGGTTGGTACTATACTCCATTTGGTTTCCTTTGGTCTCTATTTTCTTGTCCATGAGTCACTGTTGACAGTAGCTCTCCTCCTTTAGCCCTCTTGATTTCAGTCCTCCTCCCCATTGGACTGGTAGCTCTGTAGAATTCAAGTTCCACTCTGCCCCCCCTCCACTTCTGTAACTTGTGTCGTTGCCACGGTCCTGTTGCTCTACCTAGGGCAGAAGAACGATGATCTCAAAAGCTCCCTCCAGTTGTCTAGGACTCTAGAAGCTAAATACAGTTTCTGTGCATTTATCTTTTTTCTTTGTTGCTGAATGACTTTGTATCTCTAAAAAATGAAGAACAAAATAGTACCGTGGCTCAGTTCTCTACCTCCAGAGTGGATGTCCAAGCCAAGCTGCTTGCCTCCATATACGCACTCTTAATTCTTAGTTCAGATAACAAAGGACTTGACTTTAGCAGCTGATGCTTTTTCTAAGGAAACAAATGTACGACCCACCTCTTCTCCATCACCGGCACCCTTAGCACTGTTGGTGCAAGAAAAGTAGGTGCTCTTAAAGCCTTTTTGTGTTTTGTTTTGCTTATGTGATTTCCTTACCTTTTGCAGACTATATCACGTTTATTTCTTAGTCTTTCGTATGCAAGCTAGAGGGGGCCCTAGTGGCTGTAAGATAACATTTAAATGATCTAATGGGACTTCTCTTGTTTATAGACATAGGAAGATTTGCTTTGCATATTCTAGAGAGTGTTCGACCTGTCAAAATCTTTTTGAACTTTGAAATAATGCCATGGAAGAGGCATTCATAGAGAACTGATAATCGCTAAGTAAATGAAGATTGGCAGCTCTGGCAGGAAGGGAGAGAAGAAAGGTCAGCACACTAATAGATGAAATCCATTGCCAGTAATAAGAAGTGAGATTTCAGATTTGCACTGAGCTCTGCAAATCACTTTGTATTTGTTATTTTTGATATTAGCTATTTGAGTTCACATATTTTTGTATAGGCTAAGAGTGACATTTGAAATTAAGCATTCTGTAAGACTGTGTTTTTATGTCTGAGATTTCTATTGCTGTTTAGAGCATCTGGGTCAATGTTACCTCTCAGTGGACTATGTAAAGTCACTTGCATGCTCTATGACACCTGCTTTTGTTATATATAGACCAACTAATGTGCATTTAAAGAATAATATTTGAGAATAATTGAGAAAGCCAATATTTTCACAATTGTCCTCCAAGCAATTTTAGAACTAACTGAGCTTATAAGTATTCCATGTTCATCTAGCAGATTGGCGACAGAAAGAAGGGCTGAGCCTTTATCTAATTCATCTCTTTTTTGACATTTTTGTAACAGGGACATAGGCTGTTCAACCCTCCATTTACTCTACAGTATAGACATTTAGGCCAAATAGCAGTGAAGAGCAGAGGTATATGCTTCCCTAGTTCCCATGTTCAACATATTGGTACCTTTAATATGTTTGCTGATTGTTATTGTGATATCATACTTTTCATGCTTTGGCATTGCAACAAAATGAAGATTTTTTTCACTCATATGTACAATCCTTTCAAGAGAGTTTGTAACCACTGGATTTTCAGACCTTAATCATTAACTCAACTCAATACCAGCAAAGCCATAATCCCTCTTGAATAGAAACTCCACACCATTGTTCAGAGGATCTCTAAGCTGCAGGTCTCTTCTAAGCTCCTGTAGATTTCAAGGGGGCCCATTTGGACACAGGTTTCATTGATTCAGGGTACTCCTTAATTTTTCTGGAAAGTGCTCTGTAACTTTGTATTTTTCCTTCGGAAGTTGTGTTTTAACTTCGGAGCTTAGTTGTCTTCCACATCTACCAACATTGTCTTAGGTAAGTAGTTTTTTTCTGCCTAAATTTAGAGTTAGAATTTCCAAGATTTGAGTTCCAATAGCAAATAATCCCATTTTCTTGATCCCCAAAGTGTCATGACGTTTTGTATTTGCTCAGCTGTTACACCTGGGCTTATTCAAAGATTTCTACTGTTCATCTTCTATGGCATTTATTCAATGGTGCATTAAATCATTAGAGTTCTGTTTTTTGTTGTTGTTTTTTTTTTTTTTTCCGAGACAGGGTTTCTCTGTATCTTTAGTGCCCGTCCCGGAACTAGCTCTTGTAGACCAGGCCGGCCTCGAACTCCCAGAGATCCCCCTGCCTCTGCCTCCCGAGTGCTGGAATTAAAGGTGTTCGCCACCACCGCCCGGCTAGAGTTCTGTTTTAAAAGACATCCTTGTTCTTTAATTTCATAGGTCAGAATTGTTATACTGTTGTTGTAAAATGAAGAAATTGATTTAATCTTTCTTTCAAGACATATCTTCTGTTGACATTATCTTTTATTTAGTTTGAAAGAAATCATGAGTACTCCAATTAGCAGTCATAAGAAGACCTAGTCTCCCATTACTATATTTAAATCTTTTCTATTCCATCTTCATAAAACTAAAGATAGAATGCTCATGAGAAGATAAAATAAAATCTTCAACACTGTGAATATCTAAGATAGTCATTGGTCATCTATCTCTTATAATTGATTTCACTACATAATTTAATTTTTTATATAGATTACTATCAAAGTACTGACCAAAGTCCCTCTTTTGATATGACACAGCATAAAACAGATTAAGGACATATTCTCTTTACTTTGAACTTTGTTTGGATTAAAGAATGTAACTTTGTATTTTGCCTGTCATTATTTGTATAGACTGAGGCCTCATGGACCTTTCCCCATTCATGTTGCTGTTTTCAGAGAGTGATCTTCTGCCCTAGTTTATTTAGAAGTCTCCACAGGGCACTCAAAAGGAACATAGCCCAGTCCCACCACTGGAAGCCTTGCCTGGCTACAAAGGATGTCCAGTTCAGACTCTTTATCCTCTATTACTAGGAGTCCTCTCTAGGGTCGCCCTCACAGATCGCAGGAAGTTTCCACTACAGCCCCTCCCAGTGCTCCCCAGTTCCAGCTGTTTCTTCTTGTGTTCTCTTCCTGTATCCTTACCACCTAATCCTTCCAGTTCTAGTCTCCACCTGCCCCTAGTCCACCTGCAAAATTTATTCTATTTTCCCTTCCAAACGAGGTCTGTGCATTTCTCTCTAGATTCCTCTTCATTACCCAACCTCTCCGGGTCTGTGCATTGTAGCTTAACCTTTACATCACAGCTAATATCCACTTATAACTGAATGCATATCGTATTTGTCTTTCTGGGTCTGGGTTACCTCATTCAGGAATTTTTTTTTCTAGTTGTGTCCATTTACCTGCAAATGAGTACTTATCTAAGAATGAGTCAAATACTGCCTTGTGTCCTAGAACTATATAGGTGAGTAAGAAAAGGGAACAGACAGATGTGCATGGAATTGCTCATTAAAATTGTGACCCACTTTGCCAGCCGGGGGTGTGTACCGACTGAGCCCATTTCCCTTTCTAAAGTTTTTATTGTATGTTGCACAAATGTATAAATTTTTGAGGTTTATCTACTTATTTTATCTAAATGTACACGTGTATTCCCATGCGTGTTTTCCACATGTATGTGAGTGCTGCGGAGGCCATATTAAGGTATCAGATCCCCTGGAGCTAGAGCTATATGCAATTGCCTATTATTTGTCCTGGGAACTAATCTCGGATAATCTAGAAGAGCAGCAAGTGCTGTTAACTGCAGTTATCTTTCCCTATTATGTGATTTTTTATGAAGTTGTGAAAATAAAATTTGATTAAGCCTCACACTCTATGTTCAACTCTATGAAAGTGCTGATCTTTTGCCATTTTGATGTAATGAAAAATGTCTGCTTCTCATCACTAAACCCAATAGTGCTTGAAGCAACTACCTTGAATTCGATTTGATATCTGGCCCAGGTAGCTTGGTATGTGGTGGTAATCTTGTGAGTTTTCAGTCAGTATCTGGTTGCCTAGCTGGAACATTGTAGACGGTATGTTATTG
Source organism: Alexandromys fortis (assembly GCF_014885135.2). Classification (NCBI taxonomy): domain Eukaryota; kingdom Metazoa; phylum Chordata; class Mammalia; order Rodentia; family Cricetidae; genus Alexandromys; species Alexandromys fortis. Next base: position 2,835,678 of record NW_026067933.1, read on the forward strand.
GGTTTTGCTGTTGTTGATTACAGATGAAGATTCTTAAAGACCTTGGCATATAACTCTAAGAAGTCATTGTTCGTCCTTTTACAGTGTTTGAATCTTTACTTTTATGATATATTTAAGAATGTACATTTGTATACATGCATTATGGTGTATTTTAGTATATATTTAATTTTGTATCCATTTGTGTCACTAGTTTAACACCTTTGCCCTGGCAACACTATCAGATGTACATATAATTATATACATAGGAGAAGATTATCTGGGCTGGGCATTAAATTTGTCTTTCAAACATAGAAACTCCTAAAGCTCCGCGGTCACACTATAATCTCAACAATGTCTAAAGGGTTAATTAAATGTGTTCCGAAGTGACTGGGGAAAAAAAAAACTACAAAAGAAGGAAATCCACCTGCCATTTAGAATGTCCTCTTAAGCAACAGTTAGAAATTGACCAATCCTATATTTTCATTATCGTATACATTTGCCTTTATTTTTTAAAAGACTCATAGGTTTGATCGATACCTACTATCATATTCAAACTTGGTTTACTTCTTCTCAGCCAATATTTGAGCATCTATTTACCAGCAACTGAAAACATTTTATTGCTCCAAAGTTATAGGGCACCCAGAGTGTTTAAGTCAATCATAATATCTTTCAAACAAATATTGAATAATTCTATCTTTCTGTTCAGGAACACCCCTGATTTGATCAAGTTCTAGCCCTAGTTTTATTTCTCAGTTATAACAGATATTTGAAAAGAGGTCAGTTTTCTTTCTCTAATGACCATCAGTGTGTGCAAGATTTTGAGGAAGTAGTCAGTGATTTTTTCTATTTTTGTGATTTTTTTTCTTTCAGAAACTTTATAATACGTATTATTCTTTATAAAAGTCTGAATTTGCAACATAACTGTTGAATTCTCTGTTTTAAAATTTATATATTTAGTAGAGGAATTTAATTAGCATTCTAGGTCGTCTAGTTTTCTTACAAAGTCATATACAGATCCAATAGTGTTGCATGTATAGAAGGAGTTAAAGTAGAGCTGCTTGTAGGGGGATGTAGAAGACCTTTCACAGGAAAGGCATTAAATATACTTAGCTTCTACTTGTGTATGTGAAAAGAAAAAGACCAGCTCCCTAATCCTTGTCCATTGTGGCTCTAGTTGTTTTATGTGCATTTGTTGATATTTAATATGAATTGGCTTCATGCATGGTTTTATGTATGCACAAGTGGTGGCTCCTGGTATGAACTTGGCTCTCTAACTAATCTTTTAGCAGAAAAGAAACAGATAGATGATTTGTGCAAGATCATAACATAGAGAAAGGGGACCTTCAGCTTCCTTTTCCCATTCATGGTTTATTTTTTTCTTTCTTTTTATTATTTTTTTCTCTTTTCTTTTTTTCTCTGATCACAGTCCAAGCCCCACCCTGCTTCCCATCTAACCCCTCCTCGTTCACTCCTTCTCCTCCTCCGTTCATAAAGGGTCAGACCTCCCATGGGCTTGAGCAAAAAGCATGATACATCAAGTTGAGGCAGGAGCTAGGTCCTCCCCCTTGCATCAGGGCAGGACAAGTAATCATCCATCATGGGGAACATGCTTGCAAAAGTCATCTAAGCACCAGAGCTGGTTATGCTCTCACTGCTTGTAGAGTTACAAAGAGACCAAACTATTCAACTGTTACACATGTGCATGGAGTACCATGGAGACTCCATAAGTATTGGTCCAGAGTCCAAGAGCTCCTACGAGCTCAGGTCAGCTGTCTCCCTGGGCTCAGGATTTCTCACACCAGGGCAACTGACTCTCTTACCCCTCTTCCTTCTCCATCCTCCATGTTTCTCCTTTGTTTCTTTTTCTCCTCCCCTCCTTCCTCTTCCCTCCTCCTCATCTTTCCTCATCTTCCTTTTCTCTCTTCTTCCATTTCCTCTCCTCCCCATCCTTCCCTGCCTGCTTCCTCTTCCACCTCCTCCCTCTTCCTCTTTTCAGTCTCTGTCTCCTCTTGAAAACATTATATCATTCCTCATCTTCCTCCTCCTCCATCCTCCTCTGTTCTCTCCTATTTTCTCCCTTAGTCCTTCCCATCTTTTTTCCTTGTTGCAGATTTATCTACGTCATCCAGAAACACTCTCCAATAACTGGGGATTGCATGTACCTCCTTACATACCTGAAAACCCTGTTTTGCCCTTGCTTATAAGTAAATACCGAAAGACAGCCAGGATTTTAGATTGTGAAGGAATTGACACTTTGACTTTTCTTTCTTCTCTCTCCCACAGTCTATCTAATTGTAAGGCATGGCATAGCAGTCCTTGAAAGAAATTTCATGGAAATATAGTGACAAATGATTAGTATCATTGATGAAGTTCTGCAAAAGTTACTTTTGCTTTATCCATATAAGAAGAGAGGTTTATTGAAATTATAATTCTGGGTGTTCACAGGTCTGACATTAGTATCAACTGAGTGAAAGTCCATGTGATAGATATCAGCATAATGGGAGAAAGCGAGCATATCACAGTAAACAGGAAATGGGAAGATATTGTAGGAGGTTGCTAGTGTGTTCCCAGCCACCCTCCACTTGTTTTTTTTTTCCCAGCTACCCAGATCCTAAAATAACCACATGGAAATTGTATTAAGTCACTGCTTGGTCAGTTACTTAAGTGTATTGCTAGCTAGCTCTTACATGTAGAATTAACCTATCTCCATTATATTATATTTTACCATGAAGCTTGTGGCCTACTGGCAAGGTTTCAACATGTCTATCTCTGGAGGCATATCCATGGTGTCTCCTCACTCCACCCTATTCCTCCCAGCATTCAGTTTAGTTTTCCCCACCTAGTTCTACTCTACCCTATCAGGACAAGCCAGTTTTTTTTATTCATTAACCAATCACATTCACAGCATACACATGGGATCCCACATTAGGAAGAACCAGGCTTGCTTCTTTATCACAAGCTATTCTTGAGAACTATTCAGGGGGTCTCATAAGAGTGACCCTAATCTCTTAAAGATTAGTGGTCCCTATGAGCTAATAACCTCCCACTAAGCTTTCCTTTGGGGGTTACACTCAGGACATGTCCAAAACACAAAACACAGCATCTGAGTAGGACAAGAAAGGATAAAGTCCATCCTGAGTGCTAATTTTGGTAGATTCTCCATGAATGAAAATAGGTTAATTCTCTAAAGCTGATGGTCAGGTCTGGCCTCTTCAAGCCCCCCCCCCCACACACAGAGAGAGAGAGAGACAGACAGACAGACAGACAGAGACAGACAGAGAGACGGAGAGACGGAGAGGGGGAGAGGGGAGATGGGTAAGAGAGATAGAGAGACAGAGAGAAAGAGATCTAAAAAATATATATGAAGAATATAGAGCATACATTCTTAAGACAGAATAACAGGTGTGGGCTGGATACATAGCTTAGTGGTAGAGTAAATTCCAAAAATGAAGAGACCCTGAGTTTAGTTCTTGGCATAACAAATAATAAGCAATGTGTAGAGAATTGTTCTGTTCTGTGAGAATAATCTGATTCAGTATTTTCTGCCCAGTAACTTTACTACATAAAGGAAATATTTTGCCTGTTACAAGATACCTTCTTAATTTTAGGACCCATTAGCTTAAAGATAAGGAAGATAGATTTCCGTTGTTGAATGTTATAAATAATTTCTGCGCAGGAGAATCCTCTGCTCTCCTCGTAGTGAGGTGACTTTACTTTCGCTATTACTTTGGTCTGTGGAAGTTGATTGTTACCTTTCCAATTCCAAGAACACATCAAAGATCAATTCAAGCAATACCATATATGTCATTTGTAGTCAGTACTCATTTAGATTAAAAGATACTGCTTTTTATAATGCCAGTGTGTCTTACACTCCCTGTGAAAGTTCTAAATGGTTTTATCTTTTTATTCTATTTGTTTTACACCTTAAGAATTATTTATAGTATGTTTATGTGTTTGTACCCTCAATTTACACATTTTTGAAGTTGCCAGACAACTCAAGCTTTGCTACTAAATATCTGTCACCTTTCCTTGCTAAGTCTGACCAAACGGAGAGGAGAAGATAACTTTCTAATTGGGTTTCGACAGCCTATTTGAAAAATTAATTCAAGATGATAAAAAGTGATAGAAACTGTCAGATATGCTGTGAATAAGTTGTGTAGGATCGGATGTATCCTGAGTTTGAAAGTAGGACGGTCCACAGCACATGTATTAGCAAGTCTCCTTCATGCTGAATAAAAGTCTTGGTTTTGTCATTTCACTTGTTATAAAGCCCCATTAAGGTGACAGATTTTCTTGGCATATTACAAATAGGAAAAATACATATAAATGCTGTAGAGAGTTTATTGTGTTCTATAAAGTTCTAACAATAATATGTATGTTCTCTGTTTTCTGTAATAATATGTATATTCTCAGTGGATACTTTGCCAATTTTTTCTTTTTTTTAATTGATTTTTATTGAGCTCTACATTTTTCTCTGTTCCCCTCCCTGCCTCTCCCCTCCTCCCTTCAACCCTACCCCAAGGTCCCAATGCTCCCAATTTACTCAGATCTTGTCTTTTTCTACTTCCCATTTAGATTAGATCCATGTAAGTCTCTCTTAGTGTCCTCATTGTTGTCTAAATTCTCTGGGATTGTGGTCTGTAGGCTGGTTTTCTTTTCTTTATGTTTAAAAACCGCTTATGAGTGAGCACATGTGATAATTGTCTTTCTGTGTCTGGGTTACCTCACTCAAAATAATGTTTTCTAGCTCCATACATTTTCCTGCAAAATTCAAGATGTCATTATGCCTATTTTTCTTGTAGTTAATTTTCCCCTTTTCTGGTTGAACTCTTTTTCGCTGTTGCCCCCAAGGAGCACTGCTTTGGGATAACCCATAGCCCTGGTCCTGCCTCTCACCTTGCGCCCTTCCTCCAGTATGTTCCCTGGGGAATGCAGTTGGGAAGAAAATTCAGGTGTGTCTTGTTTTCCCACAGCACTTTCTGCTGGCAGAGAACACTTTGTGGAGAGCAACCTATAGTCTTGGCAGCAGCCTTGGTTGTTTGGAGTTCTCATGGGAACCATTTATCCAACCACTCAATTAGATGCAACCTAATCCTGGTAGTGGCAGGTTCATTTGGTCACAAGAGATGGCCACTTCAGGCTCTGTCTCCCCTGTTATTTGGCAATAACTTTTCATATATGTGTATACTTAGGAAGTTTCTACTGTAATGGGTTTCTGTAATTCCCCTCAAATGGCCCTTAATTTTAATTATCTATCTTTATATTCCTTCCCTCATCCCCCTCCTCCCACCATCTGTCCTCTTGACCCTCCTGTTCAGTCTCCCACATATCCACTCTTAACTATCAATTCTATTTCCTTTTCCTAGTGAGAGCTATCTATACCCTCATTCTATATCTAACCTCTGTGGTTCTATGGGTAGTAGGTTGGTTATCATATCATATCATCAATTAACATCCAATTTCCACATTTAAGTGAATAAATACCATATTTATCTACCTGAGTTACCTCACTAAGTGTAATTTTTTTCTAGTTCCATCCAATTTGCCTGCAAATTTCATGATTTTATTATTTTTAACAGCTAAGTAATACTCCATTGTGTAAATGTATGACATTTTCTTTATCCATTCATTTATTGAGGGTCATCTAGGTTATTTTCAGTTTGTGGCTATTCTTTATAGCAATGAACATGATTGAGCAAATATTTCTGTGAAAAGATGAAGTGATCTTGGGGTATATGCCCAAGAGTGGTGTAGCTGGACCTTGAGGTACATTGATTCCCCTGTTCTTGAGGAACTAGTGATTTTCATAGTGGTTGTACAAGTTTGTACTCCTACCAGTGATCAGTTTGTGTCTATTTGGGTTCTTCTATATGTATCCATCCAGTTTGACCAGCATCATTTCTTAAAGATGCTATTACCTTTTTTTATTTTTCAATGTTTATTTCTGGTATCATAGTCGAAGAAAAACTCACATCTGTAGGTGTGTGGATTTATGTGTGGGTCTCCAGTTGATTCCATTGATCATGTCTATGTTTGTGGCAACACCATTTAGTTTCTATTACTGTAGTCCTGTTTCTAGTACAACTTGATTCAAGTCTCTTGCCAACCTTAAGGTGGCTCCCTTAACTAAGATATGTGCTTCCCTGCTCCCTTATCCAACCTTCCTTTATCCCAATCATCCTATTTCCCCAAGTTCCCCCATCCTCCCCTTCTCACTTTTCTCTCCCCATCCCCCCTTATCCCCAACCCACCCCACCCCCGAGATCACAATTTTCTCCCCGGCAATTTTGTCTACTTCCCATAGCCAAGAGGATAACTATATGATTTTCCTTGGGTTCACCTTCTTATTTAGCTTCTTTAGGTTCACCAGGTATACACTCCGTGACCTTTATTTATGGCTAGAAACCAATTATGAGTGAGTACATCCCATGTTCATCTTTTTGGGTCTGGGTTACCTCGCTCAGGGTAGTGTTTTCTATTTCCATCCATTTGCATGCCAAATTCGAGAAGTCATTGTTTTTTACCGCAGCATAGTACTCTAATGTGTATATATTCCAAACTTTCTTCATCCATTCTTCCATTGAAGGGCATCTAGGTTGTTTCCAGGTTCTGGAATATAATCAGTGTGGTAAAGCCTTTGTATGTATCAGTAATCTTATGATACATAAAAGAACACATACTGGAGAGAGAAACCCTATGAATGCAATCAATGTGGTAAAACCTTTGTATGTCAAAATAGTCTCTGGGATAAAACCGGACTCGCTGAACATAGTGGACAGCGAGTCCACTATGAGGACTACTGAGAACTCAAGAACAATGGCACTGGGTTTTGATCCTACTGCACGTACTGGTTTTGTGGGAGCCTAGGCAGTTTGGATGCTCACCTTACTAGACCTGGATGGGGGTGGGTGGTCCTTGGATTACCCACAGGGCAGGGAACCCCGATTGCTCTTCTGGCTGATGAGGGAGGGGGACTTGATTGGGGGAGGGGGAGGGAAATGGGAGGTGGTGGCAGGGAGGAGGCAGAAATCTTTAATAAATAAATTAATTAATTAAAAACAACAAAAAAAAAGAAGAAGCTAGAGCTAATGGGCCACGCAGTGATTTTAAAAAAATAGTATCCAAACACATGAAAGAAGTACAACTTGCAATTGGGGTTGATGATACCTCCAGCAGTTCTTCTGTTATTTGGGATTTGGGATGAAGAGGTAGAGCAAGGATAGAGATATCTTCATAGAGGGAGCTATTATGGGGTTAGGGAGAAACCTGATGCTATGAAAATTACCAGGGTAACCCCAGCTAAGATTTCTAGCAGTAGTTGAGAGGGTACCTGAACTGGCCTTCCCCTATAATCAGATTAGTGCCCACCTTAACTGTCATCATAGAACCTACATCCAGAAACTGATGGAATAATATGCAGTGATCCTCAGCCAAGCACTGGGCTGAGCTCCTGGAATTCAGTTGAAGAGAGGGAGGAGGAATTGTGTGTGAGCCTTGAGAGGGGGTCAAGGTCATGATAGGGAAAACCACAGAGATAGCTGAACTAGCTGTTAGGAGCTCTTGGACTCTGGACTGACAACTGGGAAGCCTGCACAGGACTGAACTAGTCCCTATGAATGTAGGTGACAGTTGTGTGGCGTGGTCTATTAGTGGGGCCCCTGGCAGTGAGACAAAGATTTATTCTCAGGGTATGAACTGTCTCTTTGTAGCCTATTTCCTATGGTGGGATACCATGCTTAGCCTTGATGCAGAGGTGGGGAGCCTGTCCTGTCTCAACTTGGTATACCAGACTTTGTTGACTCCTCAAGGGAGGCCTTAACCCCTCTATAGGGTATGGATGGGGGATGGAATGCGAGGAGGTAGGGAGCAGGAGAAAGAAAGGGAGGAAAACTGGGGTTGATTAAACAAAAGAAATAATTCTGTTTAGATATGTACCCCATTTTTAAATTGGATTGTTTGGTTTGTTTTAGTCTGGTGTCTTGAGTTCATTATATATTTTTGATATTAGCCCACTATCTGATGTGAAGATGGTAGACATCTTTCTCATGCTATAGACAGCTGCTTTGTCCAAATGACAGTGTCCTTTGACTTATGGAAACTTTTCGGTTTCATGAAGTTGTTGGGTATTTTCTTAATTAGAGATTGACAGAAGAGGGCCCAGATGATTGTGTGTGATGCCACGCCTGGATTTAATAAGAAAGCAGGCTATGAGGAGTAAGTTGGTCAGCAGCACTTCTTCATGGCTTCTGCATCAACCTCTCCTTCCAAGTTCCTGGCCAGTTTGAGTTCCTACCTTAGCTTCCCTCAATGGTCACTCAGTGTTTGTAAGCCAAATAAACATTTTCCTCCCCCAAGTTTTATCGTATCAATAGTAACCCTAACTAAGCTGTCTGCATTTATGGTAGGGACTGGGGCAGTGACTGGCAATAGAATGTAGACCCCCATATTTGTGATTGTGTGCAGTTTGGATGTATGTCAACTAGAACATTACAGATAAAGGTCATAGTCTACTCTTTTTTTTTCAGTTATGGAGTTAAGTTGTTGGAGACAAAGAGTAGCATAGTAGGTACCATAATAAGATCAATAATGTCTCTGTAGCAACATTTGTGAGTGGCTGTACTGAGTGAGTATATAAACTATAAATGTATTTGTTTCACATAAGATATCTTTCACACAAATCTAAAAAAGATTTGTGTGTGTGTGTGTGTGTGTGGTGTGTCTAAGAGAGAGGGCTGGGGTGATGTGTGATGTGTGTGTGTGTGTGTTTGAGAGAGGGCTAGAGTGAGATGTGTGTGTGTGTGTGTGTGTGTGTGAGACAGAGGGCTGGGGTGATGTGTGTGTGTGTATGTATGTGTGGTGTGTCTAAGAGAGAGGGCTAAGGTGATGTGTGATATGTGTGTGTGTTTGTGTGTGTGAAGAGAGAGGGCTGGGGTGATATGTGTGTGTGTCTGAGACAGAGGGCTGGAGTGATGTGTGTGTGTGTGTGTGTGTGTGTGTGTGTGTGTGTCTGGGTAATGTGTGATATGTGTGTGTGTACCTGCAGCAGCCAGAAGAGGACATCTCATTTCCTGGATCTGGAGTTTTAGGAACTGGTGAGAAATCTGCTATGGGTGCTAGGAACTGAACTTAGGGCCTCCACATTTTATTGTTGTTTGTTGCTTGTATGTTCTGTTCTGACATAGACTCACCATGTAGAAAGATTCAGCCATTTTAATTTGTGTATCCTTCGCCTACATACTTAGCTGTGTGTGATGAGAACATATGACATGCATTCTTTCAGCAATTTCAAGGAGTCAAGTTTAATCCTTACTTTCAATGAGTTTACTAGAAATGTGACAGAAAAATATTTTCGAATTTATAGTGAACCATGTATAAAAGGACCGTGATCCTTGGGAATGAAATCTTGGATAACAAAATGTGCAATTACGATTTCTATTAGGGCCTTAGGGGGTGATTTGAAATTTCAATCATACCTAAATAAAAGCAGGCAATTTTTTTCTAATTATTATTATTAAACTGGAGTTTTAAATCAATGTACACAGTTCATTTTACAGTTGCACAATTTGTAGGGGATTTTTATTTTCTTCTGTTTTTATTTGTTTATTTGGTTTTGATTTTGGATTTTATGAGAGGATTTGAGCCAGATGCCAGTTAGAAGCTTAACTGTGAAAGATAGTAAGTTAAACAGTTTTGTTTTATTTTTGTGTTTTGCTTTGCTTTGCTTCTATTCCATTTGATTTTGTACATATTAGGGTCTAACCCATATTTAAACACATATTTTAGCACCTGCGGACCCCTCTGTGCCAGGTCAAGCAATCCGGACATTGTTTTTAAGGCAGAGCTATACACTCTAGTCCTTATTCAAAGGAATAAGATTGTAGCTGGGATTTAAGAAAAGTTTTTAGTATAATTTGTTGCTTTTGAATTATAAAGCTCAGAAATCCTATGATCATAGATTCTTTATAGCTGTACAACCTCCATCTGGGAAAGGAGACTCCTCAAGGATGCAGAGACCTGTGGTCCAAACAACTCACCTAGATAGAAGTCAGCCAAGACTAGAGAGATGCTAAGATGTCTGTAAGCAACACAGGCTTCACATCTAAGATGCATGCACAAGCCCCGTACCTCAGTGTGAAAAGGCAAATGACCCCCGAGCAAAGTGAATAAGGATCTGAATAAGAATTCCAAGCATAGCATAGTGCACGACATTCATGCCTCCCTGTGACAACTGCAATGACCTGAGCCGCTTACAGCAGCAGAAACATGCTCCGAGTTCCACGAGAGAAACCCAGATTCATGTCAGGAAGATTCCATTTTCATGGGGAACTCTTGGCCTCTTCCAGATGGTGATTTCTCTGGCTGTCTTGACCTTAATGGGAGTTAGTAATATGTCTGTAGACCGATGGACCCCAGAAACTGCTGGCAATGCCAAATGCTGGGAGTGAAGCAGGAAGATGCTTGCTTGGGGCTTGTGGTAGGAGCCAGTTCTGCCAACTTTGCCGTTCCCCTAAAAGACACTGAATTCTCCTATCAAGCCATGTATTCTGTGGTAATTTTTCGCAAAGCCTTGGGAAATGATTTCTATCTAACATGTTTAAGAATCACTAATATTGGGTAAAGAATATAGCTAGTATTTGTTGGAAAACATTTGAGTTTAGTGTAATGAGTTAAGGGACTTAATTTTTTTTTTTTTCAAAAGGGGATGATAGATTTACTAGGCATCTAAAATGTTCTTGGCCAGAGTTCTGTGTAGAAAATAATCACTTACCCAACTGGACATAGTGGTTTGAAGACTTTTAATTGTGATATAAGACATTCAGATAATTACTGGAGTCAAATAGTGGTTGCACCCCTTATAAATGGCTGTGAGGTGCTGAGGAGATAATTCTGTTAGTAAAGCCCATGTGAAGAAACATGAATCCCTGAGCTCAATCTCAGGATCCATGTTAAATCTGAGTATGGGGGCTCACACCTGTAATCCCAGCACTGGGGAGGTGAGGCTGGGACTATTTGGGGGGGGCTTGCTGGATAGCCAGTCTAGTCTTATCCATGGAGAGTGATTAAGGAAGACAGCCAGTGTCAACCTGCAGCCTCTACACATATGTCAAGCACACCTACCCACATGCAAGTATGTATTTATACCACAAACATGGTATATAATATAATATAGATAGATAGATAGATAGATAGATAGATGATAGATAGATAGATAGATAGATAGATAGATAGATAGATAGATAGATAGATAAATGTTGTATGGTGTTAACAGATAACTTTGTTCAAGTATTACTTCATTTCTGTGTAAACTTCTTATAGGATACATGCCACTGCATGCATTATGGTGAATTTAAAAGTAGATAGGACACTGGTCTGGAAAAAATGGCTCAGCCATTAAGGCCAGGCTCATAGGAAAGAAGTAGATGGGATAAAAGTACTAGGCAACAATCATTTGGGAAAGGCTAAGTCATGATTGCAATGACATTTTTGGTTTTACTCTTAGCTAACAATGATAAGACTATAAAAGTTGTAGTGTAACAAGAGAAGTTCATAAGCATACAATCAACTTGAAAGTGAACAGACTTATTCATATATTGGGCAGTGAAATTTTTTCTGTCTGCTCTGTTTATCCCTCACTCCAGTAACACATTTTATGTGTGTGGTGTGTTTAAATTGAACCATAAACATGAAAATTAAAATTTTGTGTAACCCATTCTCAAGCTTACTATAGATTCCTTCTTTAGTTTCTTCTACGACCCTTATTCTTATTTAATTTTATTGAATTGTTGATAAGAATGCCAAATAACTTCAATGCAAATGTAGATCAAGTGTCCATAGACGTTCAAACTTAAAACCATGGTCAAACAACCTAAAAATTGTAAAGCCTTTAGAAACACAAAGTACTATGTCTACTTTATATACGTTTATGTGGTGTCTACCACCTGTAAATTTTCAAACTAGCTGTTTTCCTTTTCTGTTGATGTGCATGGCCTGTCAATCATTACATTCTGGCACCGGCTTCATCTCTGTTAGTTTAACATTCTGCGTTAAATAGACAAGCAACCCAGGTGTTACCCAGAAGCAATTTCTATGTGTGAATTATAAACTTATTTTTTTGTCTTCTCACAGAACTGTAGCCTTATCTGTTCCTTAAATTTCAAATCAACCTTTGTATCATTGGTGGCATGAGTAATTATTGCAATTTTATATGGATTTGTAATGTAACAATTAGTCAAACAAAGCTGTTGTCATTAAATTTAACATTCTTGTGCCAAGCGATTTCACCAAAGTTTTACTTCTTTTTTAGTTTATAATGGGAGGTTTGTGGGCGTACGGATTCAAAAAACAATCTTTTTTTAAACTTGACCTGGACCTTCATAGTAACTGTATTCCAACTATTTTCATGCATTCTTTACGAAGCTCAGAGTACTTTGTCTCTAACTGACAAACATTGGCTCTGTAGCTACTAAAGGATGTCATATAAACAGATGTTTAGTAGTCGAGTAAATATGTAAAAGTGATAAGTGGTATTTGTGACCGTACAGAGACTTTTTCAGAACTCTAAGATTAGGAAATTTCTTGAAGACCTTGGAGTCATTATCATCTGGTGTACGGAGTGGGCTGGCTGCATTCCACCGCCCAGCTAGCTTAGCCCTAAAATAATTACACAGAAACTGTATTCATTTAAACACTGCCTGGCCCATTATTTTTAGCCTTTTATTGGCTAACTCTCGCATCTTGATTAACCCATTTCTATTAATCTGTGTGTTCACCACAAGGTCATGACTTACTGGCATGAGTCTAACCAACATCTGTCTTGGGCAGGAGAAGCATGGTCTGCCACAGTGCCTCCTTCCCAGCATTCTGTTCTGTCTACTCCGCCCACTTAAGAGCTGCCCTATCAAATGGCCAAGGCAGTCTCTTTATTCAACCAATGAAAGCAACACCCCCTACACCAATAACTAATACTGATGTATGCACAGTGATGGTACTGATGCTAGGGAACAGATGGCTTGATGGATGAGCTAACCAATGTTCTGTGTACTTGAAATGTTATACTAAATCTCATTTAGTCTTCATAGATGTCCTAAGAGTTTGGGGCTCTTATTACACTCCTTGTGCATAAAAGGAAACTAAGACAGGTATCTTTAGGCAACCTGCAAGGGTCACAGAGCTAGTGGAGATAAACAAAAACAAAAGACAAAACAAAAACAGGAAGAGCCAGTCTGGCCTAAGTATTTGTGAGATGTGACACCATCTATTCCTTGCAAGCCTCAGGAGTGTGGTGTTTTATGACTGCAATCCCAGAACTTGGAAGGCGGGGACAAGAAGATCATGACTTCTAAGCCAGCTCAGGCTAGAAGAGACCCTGTATGGGAAACAAAACAAACAAACAAACAAAAAACAACTTAAGGAATTATTGATGAGATGTTAAATAAATATTTGTCATTAAATATAAACTTTGACATACTTGAAGGAACCATTGGCTATGATCATTGGGGTGTTTTGTTTTCATTTATGTGATATGCAGCAGGAAAAGTGTGATCATTTTTTATTTCTCTGAAACTAAATGTTAGATTTTATGTCCCTTTTGGGGTGCTGAAATCACAACCAAAATAATTGAAACTGGAGGTGTTAGGGACAAGGGACAAAAGCCACGAGAACAGGGCATGTGCCTTTAAGAAAGTGACCTAGGTACATTCCTCATTCTTTCTATCAAGTGATGTCACAGTAACCTTGGCACATTCCTCATTCCTTCTATCAAGTGAGGTCACAATAACCTAGGAACATTCCTCATTCTTTCTATCAAGTGATGTCACAGTAACCTTGGCACATTCCTCGTTCCTTCTATCAAGTGAGGTCACAATAACCTAGGAACATTCCTCATTTTTTCTATCAAGTGATATCACAGTAACCTAGGAACATTCCTTGTTCCTTCTATCAAGTGACGTCACAGTAGGAAGACTCCATTCGTGAGCCAGAAAAGTACTTCCCTCTAGACTGACTTCATTTATATTTGGTTTACCAGACTCCAGATTTGTATGAGTTAAGTTTTATTTTTAAACCACCAAGTAAGTGTTTTTCTGACACTTTGAAGCTTGGTTAGCATTTATCACATCAGAATGTCAGCCACTTGAATAAGATACAATCTTGACCTTGCCTTTGAAGTCCTGGGTACATAGAAAGATCATGAAAACAGGAATTGTCTTTTTTTTTTAAATTCTATTTCCACCACCTAGACCTATGTCTGTGTTAGATTCTTGATTAATAACTTGAATTAGTGAATGATAGAATCAGTTGTGTAGGCACTTAATAGGGAGTTAGTTTTGGATTATGTAACAGAATAGAACTGGAAATCATGTCAATTAGTTGACATGAATTCCACAAATATATCAAAAAATAAATAAATGAATTTATATATTCTAGTCTGCTAGGCCCCAACAGGAATGCAAAGGAATATATTAAAACCTTTCAATTAGAGATAAAACCTTTGTAAGAGAGTAAGAAGATAAACAGGTTTTATACCTGTAAAAAATCACAAGGAACTATGCAAACCGTTTACTAAGAAACATATAAAATGAAATAATTTCTATTTCCAGAAATACTCGAACACTAATTTTTACAATGTGGACAAATATTAATTGCACATTGTGGGGCAGTCCTATAGTACAACACTGGTGGGAACAGGGGCATAGGAGTTCAAGGCCAGCCTCCTGTTGAAAGCCAGTGGGCTACACAAGACCCCGTGTCAAAGAAGATAATAAAAATGTGTACATTAATATTATGTATTTTTGCTATATTATGAATACAATTTATATATATGTGTGTGTGTGTGTGTGTGTGTGGATACACAAAGGAAATTGTGTGAAGACTGCTAAATTTGACTATATATGGATAGGAAGCATTCTGGGTTGAAGAAGTTTATAGTTATAGAAATATTTTCTCTTTTACTGCTACTACAATATTTGAGCCTTCCTCAGGGTACTAAGATGTAGGTATCTATTATTGATATGATACAGACTTCTGATCATGACTCATTTTTGTTTATGACAACATATGGCTTATAGGCCTATATAAGTATCTGTGCCCATAGATCTCTTTCTGCATGTTTTATGATAAATTGGTAAAGACAAATGAGTGTATATTAAAAGATATATTCATGTTAAAGTTAAAGTGTGAATTTTCATCAGTAAAGGTGGATTGCTGTATATTAGAAATTCTTGGTATTTTTGGCTGTATTTGTATGTCGAGTACCTATTTCAGAAACAGATGTGAAGAAATTTGTTCTTAGAGTTGAGAGTAAAGCTATTAGACAGATGGCCCCTGATCCTTTGATATTAAATAACCTCTTTTCTGGACAACTGTTGTCATTGTAATTCATAGCTGAGGGAAGAGTTGTCAAATGTTTGCCTCTTTTGTTTCTAATTGGTGGTCATATAAAGCAAAGGTTGTGAACACTGCTGCTGTATCTTAATGTTCTGAAGAGTAGAAATTTAGAAAGGCAAGCATGTGTCAGAATTCTTGAATAGCTTTTCTTGTGGTAGTATAGAGATGGAATGAAGAAAACAGAAATTTTAAAAAATAAGGCAATAACTGTATTATTCATAAGATGTTCTACAGGATGCAAAAGCGCAGACAAATGTATCAGCATCTCATTATACATAATGTGAGACAGAATGAGTGCAAAATTATTATGTCACAGGAACAGACTGTTTTGACCAGACAGACTGAGTTAGATTGATGTTGGGGGATGAGATGAATTTGATTAGGTGGGAAATAGAAAAAAGAAATTATATGGGACAAGGAATTGTGAAGACCCACTTAGGGAGCATCTGCCAAGCTACCAGTATTCTTGGGGATTTATAAATAGGTATGACATATGCCATCTGATATTCCCCATGACATCTAGAAGCAGGCATTACTTCTACACCCTACAGGAACAAATACTGATAGTATGGTCCTCTCTCATCCAGAAGATAGCAGCGATGTAATTTCTATATAGTTGTCATACAGCCTTGTGTGATACACAGTACAGTTTCTGTGAATGTGTGGGCTCTATACTGTTCCCTTCTGTCATGCATCCTTGGTGAGATTACATTAGCTAAAAATGAGAATGAGATTTTTGACCTGTAAATTGAGAAAAAAAAATACAAGGATTCTAAATGGGAAAATTCCCTTCATCTCTTCTGCTGCAATTCCAGTTTGTGACAGGTTCACTTGGAATTTATGCCCACTTGTAGAATTTAAATATTTTAGGAAGGCAGAGCTTGTGAAAAGCTCCAGTGGTTAATGGTGGCTTAGGAAGGTTCAGGACCCACTTTAGGTTCTAGAATATCTTAGATGTGTTGCAGCCCCAGAATAGTGCCCATACCCAGTAGGTCTTGGTACCACCAGACTTTAGTGAGAAGAGGGCAGAATAGGTTATCAGGCGAATGGGAGGAGTTCTCTTGATAATTCAAAGTATCCTGCTTGGGTATAGTTAATATTTTTGTATGTTTCCTCTTTTTCACTCCTGAACTAAAGATTTGATCTAAATGGTTAATATAAAGATGATTTTGATCTAACTTCAAACAGATATAATAGCCTTGTGTTTATTTTAGATTACTCAATGACTCCTATGTCTTTAATGGAAAAAAAAAGTACCATATTAAATTTTCCCCAGTTGCCTGGTAGGTGTCATAATGTTTTTCCTGTTGACTGCAGCACTATCTTATACTTGCTAGGATGAAGGAGAAGAAAATATTTGAGAAATATTGTAGGTTTTCCCTTAGGCTGAAGAGCTATCTTGGCCTTTTTAGTAGTGTCAAATATGGGTTCCATCTCTTGGAACGGGCCTTAAATCCACTCACAAAGTGTTACCCAATTCTTCCTGACTTTTGTGCTTTTCCTGGTCCCATGTTTGAACATGGAACAATGCAGAAGTTCACATGTAATCTTTTAAAGCTACTGTATTGTTCCATGTTTAGCATGTTTAGAACTCACTGTCTTAAACTGAGAGTGGTTTAGGATGTTTAAAACATGTTTTTTTTTTCTATCACGTGTATCTTTTATTGAATATGTGAGTATAATGATTAACTTAATATAAGTTCCAGGAAAAAAAAGAGACAACATTGTTAGGTATAAGAATTATAAACTTGCAATCAAATATAATACAAAGTAAAATTTTATTGTAAAAACAAGGTTTTTCTTTCAGAAAATTCTTTTGTTCATTTTAGCAAGCCACTTTGAATCAGCATTCTCTTACCCTCAAATCCCTTTATGATGTTTCTCTTCAGAAACAAATGAACATTCAATTGTCATTTCTTGAGTTTACATGCAAAGTAACTGTGCTTTATGAAACCTAGGGAATTTTTGTGATTCGTGATCTGTGTACTAGAACTTGTGGCTTACTTTGATGGCGTTTCTTCTGTTTTCCCTATGTTGTAGAGATGCTGTTAAGAGCAGAATGTTCTTGGTTGCTTTTCTTTATCACAGTTGGGGTTTTCGGAGGCATGAGTAATGATCAAAAACCAGGAAGAGTGGAGATGAGTTGATCACATCCCCGTTACTCCATGATGGTTATAGTCCTCAAAGTTTCCCCAGAGTCCAATTGTTATATACTAGCAGTTTCTCTGTGATTGTTTCTCTTATAGTCATCCTAAGGACCAGGACTGTGTTTAGTCTGTCACCTCAACAAGAACCCTGTCTTATGGTGGTACCACGTGTGGATTGTACATTGTGTTTGTTCTGGTTAGTGGTTATTCAAATATTTCTTTAAGTGTCTATCAGGGATTTAGGTCCTGCAGCTGCCACTTGTCTGAGTCCTTGCATTTTGCTTCCTAATTTTCTCCATTGGTAGCTGAGAATGGATAGCTTTACCTTCTCTCCACTCAAGTACTCAGCCAGGCATGGGCTCCTCCAGAAGACAAATTGCGATTTGCCTGTGTCAATCATAATGCCCAGACTCACTTTATGTATCCACTAAATGTGAATTTGAAAAGTAGTTCTAGCCACAGACATTCAGAGAAGGTTGATAAATATCTGGGGGAATCTTTTCCTCTTTCTTAAAGGGAAATGTAGGAGTAGAAATGTTGCATTGTACCTCAGGGTGCTGTGTGCATATGGGTAATTGGAACAGTAACCATCCTGGGAGCTCATCAGGGGAGCCAACTTAAGGGGAAAACCAACATACTTTAAAGGCAGAAAGGAATGATGTAAACAATCAGGAACTGCTGAACTATTGGATCTTCCAAACCCTAGTTGTATGTTCTGTTTCCCTTAATCTACCTGCAAGCATCAATAGAATAAAGAACAAAATCTTCAGGTGCTCAGAGTCCATACATTGAATAACTATTTTTAAACGAACTGATTGCAGTGGCATCAATTATCCATTCCCTCTTTCTGCTCTATTTAACTGTGCCAGTCCCAGGATTGAAGACTCTTTGCTCTAGTTCTGTTAAAATGGATGCAATTGACAACCATCCCTGATGGGATAATAATGACTAGGAGTTCAAGGTTGTCCTACACTACGTATCAAGTTTGAGTCCACTGTATTAACCTATCTGAAAACAACAAACAAACCCACTAAAATATAAAGGCCATGTAAGAATCAGATTGTTTTCAAATCACCTTGCAGGGCCTAGAGACATGGCTCAGGGGGTAAGAGCACTTGCTGCTGCTCTTCCAGAGATGCAGGTTCAATTTCTAGCATCCACATCACAGTTCACAATGGTATGTAACTCCAGTCTGATGCCTTCTTCTGCCCTCTAAAGACACTGTACACACATGGTGCACAGACAAAAATATAAACATTCCTGAACTAAATCACTTTCCAAAAGCAATCACCAATTAAACAAGTACACCCTAAGAAACACCAAACTTAACTGGCTCTCACATTTTCACTTTTAACAGAACCAAACAGTAGTTTACACTATGAACATGGAAAATTCCACCTTTGAAGGCAGTTCAGATGCAAACTGAATCACACATAAATAAAATTGTGCGAATTGAGAATTTGATCAATATCCACCTTGCAAACAAATGTCATCTAGTGTTGTTGCTCAGTGGTACAAAGAATGCTTTTGTCAAAATCATACCCTCTCTTAACACTTGCATTTTCAGTGGAAGGGCCCAGTCTGTACATGAACCTCATAAACAGACAAGGTCTTTTCTGTCTGTGTCCCAAAAGCTTTGCTACACACCAGTCACAGAGAGCTGTCTTATACCCAGGTGATACATGTTTGGATGAGTATTGTCAACTTGCCTATCTCTGTGCAAAGATTTCAGACAGAGATTCATAGTAAAAGCAAAGGGTCTGAAAGGTGCTCAAAGGCACAAAACTGGCAGTATGTTTCTCACGTCTTGGGACATAACTCCGAGTCCTCAGGATTATGTGCCTCCAAACCCACCAATTACCCTTTGTCTTTTCTCCTTCACTGCCTCCTCATGAGTCTGCATTCCATCAGATCCTTTAACTTACCATGTGGCTTTCCATCGTAGAGGACAAAGTTACCCTTTCGTCTACCTCCAGGCTTGTATCAGGCTATCATTTCTTAGACAAGTTTACCTTGAGACGCTAAGAGTGGTCTCCAGTCCATGTCATCTTTTTCTCTGTACTTAGTGCTTTCTGTTCAGAGTTCTTACAGTTACTCTTATCTGTATTTATTTGTTTCAGATCTACTCACTGTGTCATGTGTCATGTTTTTGGCCCAGTATCTATTTTCATCTTTTTTCTTAGCACATCGTAGGTCTTTTAGTAACAGACTCAATGAACCAAAATGTGTTTACCTTGTAGGATGGGTCTATATCAGAAAAAAATACATTTTTTTCTTTTCTTCCTCATTCCAGTGCTAAATCTTTGGTCTTGGTGTTAGCATTTAGCACCAGCAGAGTGTGGGGTGATTTACTCCTAATGTCCAGAGTGGCCAACTGGGTAGCGTAGAGCATAGTGAGAGCTGACACCTGACCAGAAGCATTCACTAATATGAGTGGGTTTTGGAAAGGTTCATGATATATTTCAGTATATCCGTATATATAAAAAAAAAAAAACTCAAGTTGTATTCTTTCTAATGCTTACCACTTTTATTCAGTGATTTTGAGTATGTTCTAAGTGGTGTGTGTATGTGTGTGTGTGTATGTATATATATGTTTATATAATATAAAATAACATGTAATCTAATTCATATACTAATACATAGACATATGTATGAATACAAACCTCTTGACTTATTGCTTAGTAGCCCTTTTGACCAATGGGATTTCAGTATACATTGCATTACTATAAACTACTGGATTGGCTTAACTGCCTCTGATGTCACAATTTACCCATTAGGAAGTCATAAGTTTCCTGAAATCACACTGAACTAATAACATCTCTTGAATTTTCACTATAAGAAAGATAAAGTACCAAGAGTAGAAATGCTGGAAGGAGCAAGGTGTCTTCCATCCAGGCAGAACTTCGTCATTTCTGGGCTTTAGCAATCTGTTCTCGACAGCTCAGGCCAGCTCCTTTACCTCCTTTTAAAGCAGCTGTTTTGTTTTTCATGTCTGTCAGTTACTGGAGGAATGAGCCCACTTGGACGTACACGTTCAGCTCATAGGTCTGTTTCATCTCGACTGTTGAGGCTCATCATCTTTCTACTGCTTAGCCTTCCAGACTCCAAAGGAAAAGCAATATGGACTGCTCATCTGAATATAACATTCCAGGTGGGAAACCGGATCATATCAGAACTAGGAGAGAGTGGAGTGTTTGGGAATCATTCTCCTCTGAAAAGGGCATCCGGTGCTGTGGTACTTCCCGAAGGATGGAATCAAAATGCTTGTAATCCCCTGACCAACTTCAGCAGGCCTGATCAGGCGGACTCTTGGCTGGCCCTCATTGAACGAGGAGGCTGTACTTTTACTCATAAAATCAACGTGGCAGCAGAGAAGGGAGCAAATGGGGTGATCATCTATAACTATCCAGGTACAGGCAACAAGGTGTTTCCCATGTCTCACCAGGGAACAGATAATATCGTTGCCGTGATGATAGGCAACCTCAAAGGCAGGGAGCTTTTGCACTTGGTCCAGAAAGGTGTCTACGTGACAATCATCATTGAAGTGGGGAGAATGCATATGCCATGGCTGAGTCACTATGCCATGTCTCTGTTCACCTTCCTGGCAGCCACAGTTGCTTACCTCTTCCTGTATTGTGCCTGGAGACCCCGAGTACCCAATTCTTCTACCAGGAGGCAAAGACGGATAAAGGCCGATGTGAAGAAAGCTATTGGTCAGCTGCCACTTCGAGTGCTCAAGGAAGGGGATAAGGAACTAGACCCAAATGAAGAAAACTGTGTCGTTTGTTTTGATATGTACAAAGCACAAGATGTAATACGCATTTTAACCTGCAGGCATTTTTTCCACAAGACGTGCATTGACCCCTGGCTTTTAGCCCATAGGACATGCCCCATGTGCAAGTGTGACATTCTGAACCCTTAAGAAGCTCAAGATCTTTGCACAGATTAAAATTAGATGAAGTCTCTCACTGTACCGTACACACAGAGAAAACTTGACCCTTGGTTCCTCTGTCCAGCCACAGAAGATGAAATTCGTGTGCTTTGAAAATAAAACTCCATATCATACTCATCAACTGTTGTCTTTTTGGTCAGTTTAATTGCTAGATATTGTTATGCTTCGCCAAATAAGAAAGAAGGTATATTTTAAAAGTAATAGCTATTCTGATCTTCAGATTTCTGTTTTATGACACTGATATAGTGGGGAATGGCTGGGCTATTATACCGTTTCATTTTTAAGATATTCATTTGGGGGCTTTGTTTTCACCGAACAGTTTACATCCTAACTTCACTCTAGAATTAGATTTGGATTTAAATTGTCATGGTTAATTAATTTTAATAATATCCATGAAATTCTGTTTTCCAAAGCTATGGGTTGAATATACTTTATTCTTACTATTTTTTACAAGATAGAATTTGTTACATACATAAAAGTTTTAAGGTATTTTAGGCATTGCTTAGAGCAGTATTGCAAAATGTCACCGGTGTGTTATGGGTCTTTAAATCCTACCATAGTGAAACAGCCATGGTGACAAGAGCTTTTTCTAGAAATATCCCTTAGGGGCTGTCATTGGCTTCTCTTCCCAGTTGGTAGTGAGAATCTATATGGCCTTTGACACTACAGCAGAGCTAACCATTTTGTTCAGTTTCAATTCCAATATTATATTTGTCTCATTTTCACTCTCATTTCTGGTGAGTGGGTAAGCTGAAAGACAAGGTTTTGTGGATTGGGGGAAAATCTCTCTTAGCTTTTAATGTTCAATGCAGATGGCATTGGTGGGGTCTTTGCAAGTCTACACGCTGTTTACTGCGCTTATCCCGAGGAGCTGTTTGGAAATGAGTCAGCCATTGCTTCAACAAGAGAAAATCAACCATGGTAGATGAAAAGTTTCATACTAATATTTTTTGAGTTATGCAACTTATTTGAACTTTTAATTTATTTTGTTAATTGACAGTTTTGTGCATATATGCAATGTATTCTGATTAATCTACCCCAGATACCCTTATCCCCTTTCATCCTATCCATCTTCACCCCTCACCGCCACTAATTCCCACTAATTCCTTCTAAGTTAGGACCTTTACAGTTTAAGCAGGACTATCTGGGTGACTGTTAGATCAGAACTACCCACTGGGGTCTGGTGCAGTCATCAATGGGTTTACAACTGAAGGCAATGGCTCCCCCTCTCCCTGAGTCCCATCAGGAAGAAATAGTTCTGCAGTCGGGAGTAGACTCTTATGAGCCTTTCCTGCAACTATGCCTGACTCTTGATGTATCCATTCTTGTACAGAATCAGTCTGACGTCCACAGCTTCTGTGAGTTCATAATTTCAATCACATGCCTTTTCCAGGAGATAGTATTTTCAAGTCCTTTCTTCTAGTCCTCCAGCTTTTACGTTCTTTCTGCATCTTCTTCTGGACTGGCATAAATGTCTTGTTTGTAGGACACTTAGTTCAACACTGTGTAGTCAGGAGTCTCTGTATTTACTACTGTTCACGACAAAGAGAGGCTTCTCTGATGAATACTGAGGGTAGTCAGTGTCTGTGAATATAAATAATACTTGGATCACAGTTTAACACTTGTCACCTTGCACTAGGACCTGTGATATCCTTAGCTGTGTATTTTTGGCCAGGTTTACAGTACCAGACACAGATTACCTACCATGTCATGGGTGTCCAATTCAATCATAGCTGTTGCTCACCAACAGTAGTGCTACTATTGCACGAGTGAGTGCATCGTGCCTGGCAAGTTGGTTTTGTAGATCATAGGAGTCACAACTGTGTAAGATCTTTGATGTCTTTTCTCTATCAGTAGCCTGCATAGCATCTTCCAGAGTTGAGAGAGCTAGCCATAGGGAGCCAGCTTCTAGCTCTGTTCCAGCCCGATTTCTCTGTACCATGAATCCAAGGTGTGGCCCGCCTTTAACAATAAGGTCGTATCTTCTAATTCTAAGCAGGCAACCAAGAGGAATGGCAAGAACCTATATTGCTCTGTGAGCTTCTGGAGCATTGGTTCCCAACCTGTAAGGTGGTGATCCTTTTGGCAAACCTCTAGCTCCAAAAAATACATGCATTGTAACTCACAAAAGAAGAAAAATTAGCTATAATGTAACAATAACAAAAATTGTGATTGAGGATGACCACAACATGAACTGTAGTATAGGGTGAACGCATTAGGAAGGCTGGGAGCTGCTGTGGAATTTCCCTGGCCGAAACCTTATATGCTAATTTTTGTTCTGCATGTAGAAGTTTCTTCATTCCTGCCTCAGCTTGTTACTTCATAAACTACAAAAAGTACCAGTTTTAAATGACTTGTTTTCTAAACCCACATAGAGAGGCCAAAAACGTTTGTTCAAGGTCAAAGTCCTTAGCTTTGGCTTTCTAGCTAGCAAAGTAGAAACATATTGATACCTACCTGGGAACACATATAGCAACATTTGCCACTACCGGTGTATGTTAATTCTATACATTTAAAGTTATTTAAAGCCATTGAATAAAGGTAGTAAAAATGGAGCCAGGGATGGCAGGGTGTATAGGATCTTCTAGGAGAGGTATTAAGTTTGGCCAAAAATTTTATCAGCATCATCTCTTAATGACCTGTCATTATTTTTACTGTCATTTTGGTTCATTTTAATCTTTTTTAAAAATTAAGTTACATTTGTAAAATAGTTGCACTTGGATTATACAGGTGTGTTTAATCTTTACTCTTCCACCCTTTCTTCTCTTCATTCAGAAGTCGGCTAGACTGGTAATACCTGTCAACGTCTGCAAAGAAATAAACTCCTGTAAGATGTTAAGTTTTTTTTTATATTTATTCCTACTCACCTGTAGGTGCTGCAGGGCTGTCTGTGTAAAAATGAGACAAGAAAATTGAGCTGGATCCTGTACTTTAGCATTGGTTTTCAACCTTCCTAATGTTGTGGCCCTTTGATACAGTTCCTCATGCTGTGGTGACCCCCCCCTTCCCTCACACCCCCACCTTGACCAGAAAATTACTTTCATCTACTTTATAAATGTAACTTTGCTACTGTTAGGAATTGTAATATAAATATTTTGGAGCTAAAAGTTGCCAAAGGGGTCAGGACCAGCAGGTTGTGTACCACTGCTTTAAAAGATCAAAATAAAACAAAACCAATAAATGTCTCAGAAATTGTATGTCATCTATTTCTTTGCATGGTGATAAGAAATTGACAGGGACCAAATATGAAAAATTAGTGTTATAGATCTCATTGCCTTTCATTCTCATTTGGTCACAGTCCTAATTTGTGACTTTTTGTATATTTCAAACCATTTTGTCAGATTAGGAAATGTGACAATTGTACAGTATTCTTATATATGTTTTGAGTTTTTAAAAAGAGTCAGTTGCAGAGACTTTATTTTAAAAATTTAATGTGCTACCTATTACCATTTTAAATGGTTCAATGATTGAAATCATCTTATAAACATACCCAAACTACCTATAACCACATTGGAAACATCTAGGCCAATACATTTACAGTGTGCTCTGAGCTCTTCCCTAATTGGCTGCTTGGTCTTTTATGTCACAATCACCTCATGCAACAACAGTAAGCAGTTCCCAAAGTTACAGTAGTGAGGCAGGGATTTCTTTACTATCTAAGTTTTTCTCTCCAATCAAACATCTGAAACTGAAGACATCTTTGGAAATCTCTTGCTGAACCATGTTGGGAGACAGCGGATCGTGTTTTCACCCAGAAGCTACTTTTCCCTTCCTCCTTTGGAATTGATTGTCAGCAGATGTGGAAGCCACACCCTCTGTTTGGGTGGGCTCTTCAAGTCCTTCGCGAAAGGCAGAGATGACTCTCCCTTACACTGGCAGTTGGCCAAACAGCGCTGCATCCTTCTGGCTTCTGAAATTCGGTTTCATTTGGCTCCTTGGTCAGAACTGTTGCGCAGCAAGTGCAGTTTGGACGGCTTACATGAACATCTCATATCATGTGGGGAACCGTATGCTGTCAGAGCTGGGGGAGACGGGGGTCTTCGGGAGAAGTTCCAGCCTGAAGAGGGTAGCAGGAGTGGTGGTCCCGCCACAGGGGAAGACTCAAAACGCTTGTGATCCCAACACCAATTTCAACCGGCCGCGGAACAATGAGCAGTGGATCGCGCTCATTGAACGAGGAGGCTGCACTTTCACGCAGAAAATTAAGGTGGCATCTGAGAACGGAGCCAGAGGAGTGATCATCTATAACTTTCCAGGCACTGGCAACCAGGTTTTCCCTATGTCTCACCAGGCGTTTGATGACACCGTTGTAGTTATGATTGGTAACCTGAAAGGCATGGAGATTTTGAATTTGCTCCGGAAGGGAGTTCACATTACAGTCATGGTTGAGGTGGGGAGGAAACATATCATCTGGCTCAACCACTATTTTGTCTCTTTTATGATCGTCACAACTGCTACTTTGGCATATTTCACCTTTTATCATGTTCGGAGACTTTGGGTTGCAAGGATTGAGGACAGGAGATGGAAGCGGTTAACAAGAGAACTCAAGAAAGCTTTTGGCCGGCTGCAAATTCGAGTGTTAAAAGAGGGCGATGAGGAAGTCCATCCTAATGCGGACAGCTGCGTCATCTGCTTTGAGCCCTATAAACCTAACGATACAGTTCGCATTCTCACTTGTAACCATTTTTTCCACAAGAACTGCATCGACCCCTGGATTCTAGCCCATGGCACATGCCCCATGTGCAAATGTGATATTCTGAAAGCTCTGGGGATTCAAATGGACATTGAGGATGGAACAGATTCTCTGCAAGTTCTGATGGCAAATGAACTGCCCGGAACCTTTTTACCTGTGGAAGAAGAGACAAATAATGAACTTCCGCCTGCAAGAACTTCAGGAAAAGTGACCCATGTACAGGAGCACCCTACTTCTCCAAACACTGGCAGCCAGCCTCCTGCAGCAGAGGAAACTGGTCATCCTTCACTTGGACAGCTTGACCTTTGAGCAAGTGGATTAAACCTGTTTGTCAAATCAGGTCCTCACACCGACAAGCAGTTTGTCTGAAGTGCTTTTTGTGTGTGTGTGTGTGTCATTTGCTGTCTGCTCATTTTCCAAATTCACTGTCAAGCTTCAAATACAGGGGAAAGAAAACCTGACAGGGTTTTATGGCTTTTTACCTCTGCCAATTTTAACTTTTTGTGAATGTGTTATTCTTGTGAGTGTGCCTGTGTTTATTTCTAACCAGCCTGTGTTAAAACCAGGGTCAAACTTCCCCCCCTAAATTATATTTATGTGTTTATACATGGCTTTATTTTGCTAAGAAAATTGGTAAATATATTTTTGCATTTTTCTTATAAGAAATCATCGGTTAACTTTCGTGTTTTAGCAGTAGTAAAAATTATACTAAACTATTGTAATTTGAAATCATTATGTTGCAGTGTTCTTTTTCCTTCTTTGAAATGAAAATTTGTGATATAGAATTTTTTATTCATCCTTGATCGAGAGTTCTCTTCTATCAGTAAGTTTTATATAGCAGGTGTCTGCATAACAAAAAAAAAAACTTTAGAAATAAAGTAGTAAAACTCTATGAAAAGTAAATATTCCAGTGCCCAAGATTACTTATAGGCATTATATGATCACAATTTGTTGAATAAAGTTATATAATTTCTGTGTTCTTTTGTCCTGTCACATTTAATTTCCAGGAGATTCGATCCAAACCCCAATTAGATTTTTTTTTCATTTTTGTCCTTAAGGAAAATGTTTACACCATGCCAGCTTATTTTGGAGAAAGTAGCACCATGTGGGGTGACCGTTCTGACATAGCGGGTTCCTGTTAGTTTTGCTCACTGGATGTAGTCTTGCACAGTGTATGGCACTCAACGGTTTTTTGATAAGTGAGTTTAGGGATAATAAAGTATGGATATTTTTCATAATATGTGACATTTTAATCTGATAAACGAAGCTTTTTATTCCCATTGTAAGAAATAATGGAAAACTGATTCTGAAATTTTACTTCCAAAATCGACAAAAATAGCAAATTTTGATTTTAGTGTTGAATTCAATATAATTCATATTGACTCTCATAGTAGTTTACCATAATTTCAATGAGCCTTTGAACTGTCTGCGGCCAGTACTGGAGTTTGAATTATTGGGCAGTGCTAGAGCAGACTGGTGAGTGTGAATTTCGTGAATTGTTCCTGCCGAAGGGCAGTGCTCAGCTGCAGACACAGCCCAGTGGAAATTATTAAGGGAGGAAGGGCATTCCTGCCGGGGCAGGAGAGCCAAGATACAGCAGAGCTTGGACAGAGGCCAGGAGGCCACAGCTTCCTCTTCCATGCCTTTGTGTTCCTGACCCTGGGAAAGTTTGACAACTGATCACACACAATACCAGGTTTACTGGCGGATTTAGCAAGAACTGAATTTTCAGTGTCTCCAGGTTTTTCTTAGGACAGTAAAGTTGTTCCTTGGAGTACCTGTTGTCATATGAGAGAGAAGGACCCAGAGAACTCTACAGGAACTCTTCTTGGGTCACTGAATGTGGAATAGATGAGCTGCCATCCTTAAGACTTTATGTTGGCCACTGGGAGCTGGGGCTGATGGTTTGGCTCCAGTGGTTTTCAGCAAAGCTGTGGAAATGTTGGGTTGGTACACTGCAAAATATTTGTACAAGGCTTTGAAGACCTTGGGTTCCATTTCCATCACCACAAACACTACCATAAAAAAGCAATATATATATACATACACACCTGAAATGTGTATGTTTCTTACTGTGGCATTTTCTCCACCCAAAGTTATAGATCATTATAGCGCCTCACAAATTTACTTGAGGTTCTTAATCGGCATAGCTCATGAAGGTTTTTCTTATCCTTTCTGCTCAAAATGCCACCGTGTTCTCCTTTTCCTCCTCTGTATCCTCTTGGCTTCAGTTTTCCTCTTCTTACCCCCCTCCCCTTTGTCCATCACCGCCAAGCTTAGACTTAACTCCCAGGTTTAAGGAATTACCATTTGTTCACTTACGTAACAGGTGTCTTTTGCTAGTAAGCACAGTGAACATTTAACATAGGAGACAGGAAAGAAGGGTCAGGTCTGTGAACTTGGGAATTGGGGGCACTGAGTGCCTTTGTGTACCCGACAATGAGAACAAGTGATCTGCAGAGCCGCTCTCTAAGTCAAAACAAAACAGCAGCTTCAGCCCTGCCCTTCTAGTGAGTAGCTGTAAATAAATCAATAAAGCACTTTTATTCCAGGTTTATTTTACTAATTTGTGGCTTAAGTAACCTGGACCTAGAATTATCACCATGCTATTAGATATTTATATAATATTGAGTATTTGTTGTAGTATTTGTTGTAGTTGAATTATTTCCTGCACTATAGGCGATGGCGTTTTGTATTGGATCCAGTAATGCTAATATATTTTGCTTGATGATATGGAACTGGAAGCTATATTATTTTGGCACAATGCCAATGTAATGAGTTTCCTTTTGATACTCTTCTCTTTTTTATAGGTTTTAGTGTTCTTCGGTGGTCAGTGTGTGGTTTCCTGTCCCCATGCCCCACGATGAGTAGGGTGTTGATTTTTTTTTTAATGAAAATAAAATCTCTTTTCTCGTCATTAGTGGGGCAAGTTTTCCCTGTGATCGCATGACTGAATAGCACACATTAAATATAAGCTGCAATGGTAAAATCTTTGTGCCTTGCTGTAGAAGGGCTGTAATGATCCTAGAAAGAAATGCTGGTCAATAACTTTGAAGTCGTGTGAGCCTTTCATAAGGTCTAGTGAGCCAGGGACCCGCCTGGCCTGATGAGCACACTGTGTACTTAAAGTGGCCTCTTTCCAGACATCTGGATATTGAAACAACAGACAGGAACCATGAAGAGGACTATCAAAGTCTGGGGAACTGTGAGTGGCAAAGGGGACGTCGTCCCATGTTGTGTCTGAGTCGCAATCATTATGATAGAGATTTCAGTCTTCTAATTCATCGCTCACCAATAAGCGCCACCTGAAATTTTAAAAATGCTTTGGTTTCTTTTGTAATTACTGTGATTTTCAGTGTTTAACAGGTTTTAACTGTTTAGAAATTATTGCATGTGCTATCAAAGGAATTTGCATTCAGCAAAAGATGGATTTATTTGGGGGTGGGTGGGTGTTATATAGAGAGAAGGAGATGAACTTCTAACCCAGAATTGTTGAAACTGTTCCAATATGTCATCACAGACATCTCATTTACACAGTTATAACCAACTGGTTACACCTCTCTCCCCAGGTCGCTGTATGCCCGATCAGCTTAGGTGCGTCATCTTGATCACTGATTTAATAAGCTACCTGCTTTTGTTATTTCATCTCTATTTCAGCAGTTGTCTGCTCGGTGTGAGGTGGGGGGAGGGGTGCTCGGGGATAGGTGGCTGCATATATGTGCACCTGCATGGAGAAGCCAGAGGTGAATGTCAGCTGCCTTTCTCAATCGCTTTCCCCCTTACTTTGTGAGACAACGTCTCTCACTGAACCTAGACGTCATTGATTTGGCTTGACTGGACATCCATCAAGCCCTGAAGATTCTCTGCCTCCCCAGCTGGAAATAGAAGAGTAGACTATGGTTCAGTTTTTTTTTTTTTTTTTTTTAACCCAGGTGCTAGGGTCGAATGTAGGTCCTCGTGAAGGTATGACAATTACTTTACTGTCTGGCTCATCTCGCCAGCTCCCATTAACATTGTTTTCGCCACATATCAAGTTCTGTTGTCTTTGAAAGCTTGCCAAGTCAGAGCACCGGTCACAGAATTTCCACTTGAAGTCTGGTTGGTCCCATCCCTACATTTCCATCAGGCTTGCTTTTGACTCTCATTGTAACGAAAGTTTCCCTCAGCCGCCAGTGCTTCCCTCCCCTCCAGTTCTTTTCCAGCATGAGACAGACTCAAATTTCAAGCTGTTTTACCATCCAGTACCATGTCTTGCTTCCCCTTAAACGTTTTCTTAGTATCATTTACTCTTAATCAAAGTACCTGCTTTTAATACCTCTGTTCCACAGAAGGCGCTCATTATTTGGGTTGTAGTGGATCTTCATTATCTACTTTTCACAAGATCTTTGCTCCTATTTAAAATTTATAACCATTGAATCCCCCTCTCCATTTTCTGCAGGGCAGTATTTCTAAGCCTAGGCTGCATATCCGAATAGCCTGGTGAAGAGTTAAAAGGCTCAGTGCGCCCACTTACATCTCTAGACTTAGACGCAGCTCCAATCTCTACGAAGTTGATCAGGGCAATTCAGCTGTACTCTAGATTGGGAACTATGCATAGAGCTATGACAAAGAGCTTCGGCTATTTAATTTCCATCGAGATTTTAATTTATGAAATATATTTATGTAGAAATCAAAGTATCAATTTTGAAAGACTTAAGTTTCACTGAAAAGAGTTAAAATAGGCTTCTGGAAATTAGGGATCGGTTTCACCTGGAGAAACGAAAAATACCTTCTGAAAATATTTGAAGTGGAAATACCTCTGGGTTTAGAAAAGCTGTTCTCAGCACCAGCAAGATGGTTCAGTGGGTAAAGGCTCTTGCCATCAAGTTTGACAATCTGAGTTTGTTCCCTGGGACCCCAGTAAAAGGAGACAACCTACTCCACAAAGGTACCCTATAACTTACACATTCTCTCTCTCTCTCTCTCTCTCTCTCTCTCTCTCTCTCTCTCTCTCTCTCTCTGTGTGTGTGTGTGTGTCTCTGTCTCTCTCTTTTTCTCTCTCCCTCCCTCCCTCTCCTGTCACACATACATACACACACTGTAGTGGTTTGTGCACCATACACGCTGTGGTGGTTTGTGCACACACACACACACACACACACACACACACACACACACACACACTGAAAATGTGATAACATCGTTCTACTGGAGGCAGCAGTGGGAACAAATGTTTCATAAAGAAGTTCAAGTGGCCAGTATAGTTTTATTTGAGGACTTGATAAGACAGGACATTCAAAATGCAGTTGGTTTTTAGCATAAGCATTGGTATTCAAGTATCTGCCAATTCAATAATAGGCGAATTATTCCATGTTCTTATTTACTGGTACAAATTTTTCCGTATTCCTTTTTTATGACCAAGACAACACTGATTTGAAAGCTTTCTGTCATTTTTATTTTTTATGTATCACCAATGTAGCAATACACCAATCAAATAGAAGAGGTGGAGATGGGTCAGGAGTAGTTTGAGGAATGGTGAAGAGTCAGGGATAATGTCCCTCTTCTGGTGTGTGCCTCTAGGTTATAACAGTAACATTCACCAAAATGGAAACTAACAGATGGCACAATGTGTGGTTAAAAAAATATGTATTGAAACTCAGAGAATGCCAAATCGAGAAACAATAGAACTTCTAAGTGATAATAAAGAGCTGGAAATGTAGTTCTAGCCCAATTAAATTCATTTAAATTAAAATTAAACAGCCAAAGAATGATACATAGTAAGTAGTAAGTTGTAATTAACTCACAAATTTTCACTCAAATTCTACTTATATTGTGATGATTTTCCTGTTTTATATTATTTTGGCTGCCTTTCTATATAGTATTCCTGTTTTTTATGGTCCATGACTTCCAACGCTTCACACCTAGATGGCACTGGCAAGTAATCTAGGAATGGTGGAGGAATAACTATAGCTACAGTGTTGCAGGGAACAGTTAATTCAATTGTACATTTCTTAGGTAGGAACTCATGCAGTCATCGCAGAAACTGCGAGATTGGCATCAACACTAAGTACCCTATTCTTTTTTATCTTTAATTTACATATTTTTAGGGATTGAACCTAGACCTTGAAGCACTTTTGGTGGGTGTTCTATCCATGTAACCTTAGAAGGTCTTGAAGTTGATCCACCCAGAGCAGCTGCACTGCAGTCCCGTGTGACAGTCTGCCAGTGTGTCTGCTCTCATGGTCAGGATGTCAAGAGCACTCAAATGATGCTGCCAGTTTCATGTTAGCCCCATATTTGTATGTAGGATAATTCCATAGCTGATTGTTTTAGCCTGTACACGACAATCAGCTGGATACTTGAGCGTTTAAGCGAAGGAGAAACTATTAGCATAAGTGCAGTTTTGAAAACTGAAAGCATAGAACCATGTAAGAGAAATCCCAGCTAAAGACATTGGTGGTGCTGTGCTGACTGAGGAGCGGACAGCTCTTCTGTGCAAAGCACTTATTTGCTCAGAGGCTTTTGATGTGAGGTGCCTTTCTCAATGAAGTTCGAAAGACTAGCAATTTTCATAATTCCCTTGCTGTTTGATATTAACTGTTTTAAGTTCAGTCGTAAAACCCAGATCTTCTTTTCTAAAAGAATATGTGTCATCTCTATGAAGTCACCTGAATTTATTTTCTGTCTCCAGTGAACACCTCAGAGCCATGGTGAGTCCCACTGTGGCAACAGCAATGAGCATCACCTGCACCCCCCCCCCCTCTCAGGTTTCACTTAGGTAAATGCAGTCAGAAATCTTGAGGGATCCATTGGCTGTTTTCAGGGAGTCTTCCACTGGCTCTGCTGCACATATAAGAATCTCATCTAATCAGAGGATCTGTTCCTTTTAGCTAGAATTCATCATACACTTGTAATCAGAACTAATATTAAGTGAAAGCAATTATGAATATTAAAGCAGTTGCTATCAGTGCCGTAAGTTCTGAGATAACTTTAAGCACATTTCAAGTGTGCAATTGGTCTGATTTATGCATATAAATGCTTCTTCCAGCTCACATTGCTGCTTCTTTATTCACCACCACTATCACGTCTGCTGAGGAAGTTGTGAGGAAAATTAATGGGTTTTAGACAGATTGAAATTTCCAAATCAGAATGATAGAAAATAACGCAAAAACAAAATGGAGTATTACACTCAATTCTGCAGCCACCAATAGAAGAGGATGCTTTCCAATTCCTTTGTACTGGGCTTTTAAGATGTTATGCTTTGGAGCCAGGAGCCAGCACTTGGGGAGCAGAGTCAGGCAAATCTCTAAGTTTGAGGTCAGCCTGGTCTACAGAGCAGGTTCTAGGACAACTAAGGCTACACAAAGAAACCTGGTCTCAAAAAACAAAACCAAAAGATGTCATGGTTTGGATCTTAAATGTCCCCCTAAAGACTCATGTGTAGGTGTTGTCCCCAGTTGATGGCATTGGTGGAGGGTGCTGTCACTTTCAGGAAGGAGAGGCCAGATGGGCCAGATAGGTATGCCCATGGAGGGAATCCTGGGATTCTAGCCTTTTCCTTTCTCTCTCCTTCACCCTCAGCCTCTCCCTCCTCTCCCCACTCCTCTCTGTCTCCTGCTCTGCTGCAGGCTTCAAAGCAACACAGTCAAGAGATCGTAGACAGAGACTTAGGAAACTGTGAGCCAAAATGAACCTTTCCAATATTGCATGAATGTTAAAGCAACAGGACGCTCTCTTGTACAGATACTTGAATGCTTAAACAGTGGCCGAAGATGACATTCAGAAGGAAATCATGCAAACTTTCCCCTGGTCCTAGCTTCATACAAACTGGCTGGTGTTTAGTTCAAATAAGTGCAAAATGCACCATTGGGAGTGTAAATCACCTGATGAAGGTGTGTAGTGTCTTCTCCTGCATGAGTAACAACACTGTTTCTCTAGTAGGAATTAATCACTACTCTTCCCTTGATTGTTAGATTTTTCCCTCTGTTGTTGGTGGCTCATGGGTCCATTCAGACAATACTGGGTTCCTTAAAGAGTTCTCTGCTGCCAGTCCAGCAGTCAGTTCTCTCTTGGGGCTCACTTTCTAGTGGGAAGAAAATATCAGTGCTATCTTAGATAAATTATATGATCTATGGAAAGAAAAATGGTCACAAGAAACTGAGGATAGAGTTGTGGTTTTATAGAAAGTTATTACCAAGAGATGAATAGTTGAACAGATTTCCCACTTAGCTTCAACTGTCAATATGACACAGACAAGTGTTATCTGGAAGGAGTCTTAATTGGGGAATTGCCCTTATCAGATAGCCTGTGGGCATATCTGTAGGGTGTTTTCTTGAAATTTTTAAAAATTATGATTATGTGTGTTTTCTCTGCATGTATGTCAGTGAAGAAAGTGTGTGTGGTGCCCATGGAGTCCAGAAGAGGGCATCGCTTCAACTGTGACTTGAGTTATAAAAGGTTGTAAGCCGCCATGTAGGTGCCAGAAATTAAACTTCAGGTCCTCTATAAGAACAGCCAGTGCTCTTAATTGCTGAGCCATCTCTTCAGCCCCATTTTCTTAATTTTTTTTATTGGTATGGCAGAACCTACCTAGCCCAGTGTGGATGACACCACGGACTGATGGTCCTGCATTGTTTAAGAATGCTAGTGGCAGAGTCCATACCCATAGCGTTCTGAATACACACGATCTCATCTGATCTTGGTAGCTGAGCAGATTTGGTCTGCTTAGCCCTTGAATGGGACAAAGCTGGCTGAGCCTGAGCCATGGGAACAAGCCAATCAACAGTATTGATCCATGATTCATATGTCTGTTCCTCCTTGAGTCCCTGCCATAACTTTCTTCGATGATAGGTTGTGACCTAGAAATCTAAGCCAAATAAACCCATACTTCCCTAAATTGCTTTCAGTCATGGTGTTTACCACAGCAACAGAAAGCAGACTAGAACAGACCTGAAAGAAATGATCCCATTCACACAAAACCAGCTATGTGCTGCGAAGAGAGTCAGAAGGGTGAGGAGATGTTCTTGTCCCCTCAGAAACACCTGAGGCCTGTTTAGCCTGGAAGCCAGAGGAGTGTGTTAATTGCCATTAAACATTTGTAGCATGGCCTTGGAACAAATGTACCGTTTCTTTGTTACTCTGGAGGTTAGAAGTAGTTGGGAAAATATCGGCTAAGGGGAGAATGTTGCCACCCGGAAACAGGTTTGAGAAGTTAGTCCTGACCAATGGTTATTCACCACACACAGTCTGACTTTCGCTAAGGAGCCTGATAAATGTTTGAATATTATCTCCATGGTGCTGGTGATTTTGGTGATTGGGTGATGTGGTGGTGGTAGAGTGGGGTGGTTGGGGTTGGTGTGGTGGTGATGTATGTGGATGTGGAGTGGGAGAGGGTGAGGGAGGGTGGTTGCGTGGTGATGGTTGGTGGAGGTGGGGGGGCACAGAGAAGGAATTCAAATTTTATAAGGATGATTGAATTTACAACTTCTGGGTCCCTCACAGTTTTGAGAATCAGATTCTAGGATTAAAAAACAAAAATATTGTTTTTCATGCATAGTTGCCATCTGGTGGAAAAACAAATAACTACAAGATTTAAGGCAGGAAAGCCATTCAACAAATATTGACAGAAAGGCACAACATACTAGGGAACTCTGTTCAGTGAGTCTAGAGTTCATTTCTCTTGAACTTAACAGACTGTTTTCCTTTAAGATCAATTTACTTTACCAGCCTTTTTCATTTTGAACTTTGGGTCTTCATTCCTCAGCTACAGATCCTTAGCTTATGAAGTGTAAATAACTTGCCACCTTCACAATTCATGCTTTATAAACCTGGGACTGGAGAGAGTAGTAACATGCTTTCTGGTGTCCTGGTAGTAGTGTGGAAATGCAATGATTTGGCTTATAGACTGTCATCCCCTGCTTCGCTGTCAACATGGCCACAATATCGTCTTCTAATCTTCCAAAAGGGGAATCTCTTGAGACATTGATTCTCAAGTGAAAGGCCAATATTCATTGTATTTCCAATTAACTGTGGAATATAGTATAATAAAAGATCGTGTATTTGGCTTACCCTACTAAAAATTTTAGCTAATGATGATGGATAAAACAATAAGCAGGGTGAAACATAACTTGCAGATTCTAGATTGTGGACATANTATATACTCAAAACAGCTTCATTCACTTTTCCATCTATTTCAACATTCTTATAATAAAATATTGGTGGAATTTGGTTGTTGTGGTGATGTGTTTTCAGACTGTTTACTTATGGAGGCCCAGGTGAATGTATGGACCACAGATCACGTTTTGAGTGTCAGCACACATGAGAACTTACAGCACTGAGTTGCCCTTCCACATCTCTGCATTTGCACACCTGGATTCAAACAACCTTGATTTGAAAATGGGGGACCACATTTGTTTTGAATCTATAAAGAGCTATTATCTATATCCCTTTCTACAGAACAGTGACTATTTACGTAGTGTGTACATTGTATTAGGATGTGTAGTACAGAAGTGAATAGGTATTTGTTACGTTCAAGTGGTGCAGCAGATTTGAGCATTGCTCATGGATCCCAGGAGGAGTTCTGTGAATACTCAGGGACAACTATTTTTATCTGTTTATCTTATCTAATATTAAATAATAATTCTGAAAAAAAATTTTAAATCACCCTGTTCCAGCAATGAGAAAGCAGAGCCACAGTGATTTTTGTCCCCCCTTATGGTTCATGCCACGTCTTGAAATCTCAGGTCCTCTAATTGGGAAGTTTTTACTTCCCGAATGGTGAGAGAAGTAGAGTGGCTCAGAATGTAAGTGAGAACGAGGTGAACAGAAAGACACGGTTGGATTTGGAACATGCTGCAGGTTTAACGTGGAAGAAGGGGTGACATATTTAACTGCGTGTAATAAAAATTATTTAAGAACTTATTGCAAAGTGCATATTATGGGAGTCTAGCTATTCTATATTTAAAACTTATAAAACAATAATATTTAAAAAAATCTATACCATTACAATGAAGACAACAAAAGAAAGCCTTTCCTTGATAGAGCGTGTAGAAGAATGTAGCCCAGCACAAAATAGCTCAATGTGTCTGTCAATATTTAAATGCCATGAGACACATTGGATTAAATATGAAAAAATGCAGACTATTGCTCCTTACATTCCAGGGGAAACATGGATTTTCCTCCTTTAAGGATCCCATTCTTGTATGTTTTACATGAATTGGAAAACCAGGTAGTGTTCAATGACATATTCTTTTTTTTTTTCTTATTTGAGACAGGGTTTCTCTGTGTAGCTTTGGAGCCTGTCCTGGAACTCACTCTATAGACCAGGCTGGCCTCAAATTCACAAAGATCTGCTGCCTCTGCCTCCCAAATACTGGGATGAAAGGCATGTGTTACCACCACCTGGCCATTGACATAGTCCTGTTTCAGGCTTAGTAGCTAGTAGTGGGTCAAGGAAACTTTGTCATTAGCCCAAGCAAGACTTAGGCTGATCAATAAGTTGAGAAATACCTGAAATAGCAAATTAACAGACTTACTAACAGCTGGCACTAGAAGACAGCTTTGGAGCAACTCCCTAGCATCTGTAACATGATGAGAGTTGAAGAAGGATGCTTAAAAGAAATCCCACGCTAGCTCAGAATTGAGAATAATAGTTACTTATTTAGGGGTAGACTCAAAAATCGATATTCTCTGCTGGAACAGAGAACAGCATCCAAATTTCACAGCCAGAAAAAAGGCCAGATGCACGCTTTACATCCACATGAATAGTATAAGAGGCCACGTACAATTGGTCAGGTAACTTACAGAATTCCTACAGCAGAGAGTGCTCAATTTATTTCTTTTTACTCTTTATATTTTTCAAGTAGTTTCTTTCTTTGTATGGATGGAGACTCATCTCAGTCAATATAGCAAAACTTGGTAAGCTTTTGGCAAGTTTTGGCTTTAGGTTTATTTCAAGGGCTTTATATTTGATATGTCAGATTTAGGTTAGCTCTCGGAAAGGCTCCTTTGATATTAACTCTTTTCTAGGTCCCTAATAAATGTCTTGATGTATCACTTATTTAAAGTAACATTTTTAGTCAGGAGGTTATTTATGATCAATTTTAAGAGAGTTCCTTCACCTTTAATAAGGAATGAGATTGGTTGTCAGTGGTTTCCAGGCCTTTAGGATTCACAGATCAGTAAAATTCTCTGCTAATATCTGCTAATATGACTCCTTCTTTTACACACACACACACACACACAAACACGACAGAAATATATAGAGAGATAATTTAATATATATATATTACATAACTATAGATAGCATTAACCCCCACTAGGTACTATAACAAGCATTCGCTGCTAGTGAGTGTATATGAAAAAGTTATTTGTTTACCACTAACAGCTGCCATATTAATAGAGTCAACTTTTATGAAAAAGTACTTTCACTGCAGAAGAGAAGCCTCTGTATTCTCCTTAAGCTAGAATTGATGGTTTGACTACACACTCTCTTGGGACAACTGTCTCAGTGTTTATCAAGGTAAATAGCTTGTGTGCCTGTTTTTCTCACTATATATAGGATATAATATATAGGATAAGCAAATACATGTCATTGTCATGGCAGTGATGATCAAACTCAGAACATGATTCCCTTTGATACATATTTATTGGGGAAGGAACAATACAGAGAATATTGAGGACCAAACAAGTGCTTCCCTTTCTTAGAATAGAAAATACCTTCTTCAGGGCCATGAAGAGAGATCCGGGAAGAGGAGGTCAGGATAACTTTGTAAATGGAAAAAAATGAAGTCAAATAGTGCTAGCAGAGAAACCTCTGGCTGGCTTTGGTTATTCAGAGTGACCCAATGCAAATATAATTTGTATTTTGCAAAAATAGATATTGTTTAATTTTTAGCGATACTCAATTCGCCATTGTTACAGCATTCACAAATTGATGACATTTGAAAAAATAGTTTTTTAAGAAAAAACATTCTAAATTGAATTCTTCAAGGACATTACAAATTATAACACTCATGAGACAATGTTTTCTTTGGCATTATTGAGGAGAAGAGGCATCTCTTATAAGTGGGACTCTTGTACTTTCTTAACATCCTCCTGCCTGAAGACATGCTGGCAGTCTTCCCGGGAAACATCTCATAGATAGCCACAATGATTTGGCAAGAAGATAATGTTTTTCTAGTCATTATGAAATCCTTTTGAATAAAAGAAGCAGTGTGCAGTTCAGATCGGCAGCACTGTGCATCTTAAGCGCTTCTATAGAAAAGTGTATTTGAAGTCTTATTTGGACAGTTAGGCAGATTTGGCCTTTGAAGATATTGTTTCTTATAGTCATCACATTCAATTTTGTTATTGGTTCCCTGTAACTTTGTCAAGATTTCAATTATCTCTTTGGTATATGAGCCAGACAGATGAATAGGAAGACTGGCATTCCAAGAGGACCAGGTAAAATTAAATTTCCACCAAAATGTGGAGAAAAATAGCACACAAAGTATATGGAAAAGTTCTCTGGTGGTAGATTGATAACACCCATGCTGAATTGGCTATGTGGAATTTTCACATGAAGATCACTGATTGGTAATTACACAGGTGTTAGTCGGTACCCAGTAGAACATCTTTGGGTACACAATGGAGGTGTGTAAGAAAAATAAGTAAAACAGAATTATCATTGAATCCATAGGCCAAGTTTCCCACTCTTTTCACAGAGGAACTATGTCCTTAGTCTAGCCACTTCTTGGTTTACACCACTAAATCTAAAAGAGAAAATTATAATCCAGAAAACTGATGTGGGAGTCCCCTCTGTGTAATCTGATTACCATTAATGAAAGAAATTGCCTTCGCC
Source organism: Alexandromys fortis (assembly GCF_014885135.2). Lineage (NCBI taxonomy): Eukaryota > Metazoa > Chordata > Mammalia > Rodentia > Cricetidae > Alexandromys > Alexandromys fortis. Next base: position 2,875,652 of record NW_026067933.1, read on the forward strand.
TGATAGGGTAAAACTTAGGTAGGCGGGGAAGACTAAGATGAATGCTGGGAGCAAGAAGGCCAAGTCAGAGAGATGCCATGGAGCCGCTAGAGACAGACACTAGTAGGAACTTTAGCGGGTAAGCCACTGTCCCATGGCGATACACAGATTAATAGAAATGGGTTAATTTAATTTGTAAGAGTTAGCCAATAAGAAGCTAGAACTAATGGGCCAAGTAGTGATTTAATTAATACAGTTTCTGTGTGATATTATTTCATGGCTGGAGGTCAGGTCCAACAAGCAGTCCCCTTCCACAACAGGAAACAAAGAGTGATTGTGCCAATTAAATGAAATCACGTCAGAGATCACTAGAGAGACAATACCTGTTCAACCAGTGCATTTTTTAAAAAATATGCTTAGTTCCCATGCAGGCTACATCTGGATACCTTTGACCTTTCTCAGACAGAATTTCACAAATGATCTTCTGTTGCAAATCGGAGAATTATTTTCTGGAAAGCCCAAGATTAGAGATCAGCCTTGACTGTAGCCATAGTTTGCCTGCTTATAATAGCTCTTGTTGTGAAAGGACATATTTAATGAGACTTGACATATCAATGTCACATAGATTCTTAGCTGTGTGGCATATCGTGTATGAAAAGCTGATTATAAAAACTACATGTGCTTCTTTCTATAAAACACTACAAACAATGGGAATTGCTAGAGAATTTGAATCTCTCTCCTCCCTTTGAACAATACTATAATGATATTTTGTTTGTGCTGTAACAAAGTTTGCATGAGGATCGGAGTTGGAGCAAGCCACTAATTAGCCATAGAGGCCAGGCACTTCCTTCTGTGTGCGGAACCACGAGAACTCTTCTCCATGAAGCTCTTGAATTCTGGAGCTTGTGCCTTTGAGCATAGCTTTCCCTCTGCTTACAGTTACGGATTTTTGGGACCTTTGGTGTCTCCTGCAGCCTTCTGTACCTTAGGATGCCTGTAGCTAGGTTAGTATCTGATCTTCTTCATCACTGAAGCGTCCATCATCTTCAGGCCGTGACAGTCTCTTTTTAGACGTTAGCTCATCAGCAACGTGGAATCAACCCCATTGGCAGCTACTTTTTACTCTGGGGAGACATAGAGTCAATAGATGTCAAAGAATATTTTGTGCAAAAGAGACAAAGGATAAGAAGGTAAAGTATGATGAATGAGAGACAGAGGGAGGACAGGACTTGCTCTTTTATTCTTTTTTCTATAATTCTTCTCTCATCTATTACATCGAAACTACAGTTTCCTCTCCCTCCTTTCCTCCCAGTCCCTCCCCTATATCTCTCCTCTCTCCCAGATCCACTCCTCTGTTTTCCTTCAGAAAATATCAGGCCTCCCAGTGATATCAACCAAACATGGCATAACAAGTTATAGTAATACTAAGGCTTCCTCTTAAGAGATGATGATAGTGAGACCCAAGTAAAGTAGGAGGATACACCTTGTGGATGGTATCTTCGTTTATAACAAGTCATTTCAAAAATACCAGCATAAAAACTATGAGTGACTATCTTGTCTTTTCTCAATTAAGGATCTTTGAGGCAGCCTAGCTGGGTGTTCTTAAGGTTTCTGAAAAGGATGCTATCATGTTGTCAGTTATTACTGCGGGCACCTTGAGGATTAACAGGGACTGAAGAATTTACTTCCCGCTTCACTGATGTAGTTCTGAACAGACTTCTGTTCATTAAGGATTGTTAGACTGGGGACCTCGGGTCCTTGTTTCACAGCAACTTCCTTCCCGCAGGGCACACGTTAAGGACCAAGAGCAAGAAAGAGTGCCACAACCTGTGACGGTCTCATCTTAGAAGTGGCCCAGTGTTGGTTTTGCTGTGTCTTCTGTGCTACTGAGTTGCCATTCGTGCTGCTTGAGTGTGACTTCCCAGCTTCGCTTCTCTTGGCTTCCCTCCATCATCCTCTTCCATTCATCCTTTCTAAAAGCACAATCTAAGGTTGCCATCTTAACTTTATTGTGCCTTGTCTCCTTTGCTCCCTCTTGTAGCTGGCTCTTCATCTTCAATTGGATAAATGTCCTCTGCCCAAGGTGACATGGGAACAGGAAGTAGTAAACCGATCTACTTTCATTTGATCTGTTTGTTCTAGAGGCCTCTGGTTCTTGTTTTCTTTGGAAGCATCTCCTGCTTTTGCTGCTAGTGTGTGTGTATTTTGCTTTTTGTTTCCCTGACTCTCCTGACCGCTACTAGACAAAATTTTGTTGGTTTCATTTTATTTAATTTAGAATCATTTAAATATAGATTTTTAGGCTTTTGTTCTTCACTGTACTTTTATCATTTTGCCATCACTGTGCTTTTTTTACTGACCACTATCCAACTAAATTAGTTATCTCTAACACTCATAACATCATCTCTTTGTTCAAAAAAAAATGTGTAAATATATACACTTTCCCACCTTTATTATTAATTATAGTTACAAAGAGAATGAAAATCTTATTTTTAGAATTAGTTTCCATATCTTGCAGCTCATCAAAACCCTTCTTCATTCTATCTTCGCTCCTTCCTGCCTCCCCCCCCCCCCCCCCGCCCCCTGCTGTACTTGTTCTAATTCCTTCAAGGCTACTTTCTCCTTTTGATCACAGGTCTCTATCTTAGCTCCAGTAGTTTTCCATCTAGCCTTGTTGCCGGCACCACTGTTTGAAACATACCTCTCAGTATGTTAACACTAGGTCATCTAGTCAGCATAGGCCCTTGAATTAACAGGATTCGTCAGAGCAGTGGTTCTCAACCTGTGGGTCAGGACCCCTTTGGGGCTCACATATCAGATATCCTGTATATTAGATATTTATATTACAATTCCTAACAGTGGCAAATTACACTTATGAAGTAGCAATGAAAATAATAGTATGATTGGGAGTCACCACAACATTGAGAGCTGTCCAGCATTAGGAGGGCTGAAAACCACTGTCATTGAGGAACAGAACTGATAAAGTATTGTATATCGCAATGGGGATTTAATAGATTGGCCTACAAGCTGTAGAATGGGTAATCAGACAGGCCATGGAGGGATTGAGAACCTGGTAGCTGCTCAGGCTATGAGGCCAGGTGTCTCAGCAGTTCTAGTTTCACACTGAAAGCCTGGAACATTTTCAGGAAGCTCCTGGTCTAGTCTTTGTTGGGAGGCTGAAGAAGCTAGGTTCTAATGTCAGTGAAATTTATCAAGAGCAACACCAGTAAAGAGTGAAGGCTTACAGAAAAAATCATCACTGGTTTTTCCTCTGACCTCTTTATGTATTGAATGCCCCCTTGGGGACATGCTTCCCACCCAGTAGGATGTTCTTTCTCATTTTCTGTTCCTAGGCAACATTCTCCAGACACATCCAGAGTCATGTCTCTTAGTTGGTTCCTTATCTAATCAAATGGGTGAGCAAGGGTAACCATTACAGCATCATCAACTAGAATCTGGACTTCTCTCCTGCACACTTGTTGCTTTCCAATCTTTTTTTTTTCTTTATGAAATAGTATTTTTATTTTTTATTATTTATTTATTTATTTATTTATTAAAGATTTCTCCCTTCTCCCCGCCACTGCCTCCCATTTCCCTCCCCCTCCCCTAATAAAGTCCCCCTCCCTCATCAGCCCAAAGAGCAATCAGGGTTCCTTGCCCTGTGGGAAGTCCAAGGACCACCCACCTCCTTCCAGGTCTAGTTAGGTGAGCATCCAAACTGCCTAGGCTCCCACAAAGCCAGTACGTGCAGTAGGATCAAAACCCAGTGCCATTGTTCTTGAGTTCTCAGTAGTCCGCTATGTTCAGCAAGTCCGGTTTTATCCCATGCTATTTCAGACCCAGGCCAGCTGGCCTTGGTGAGTTCCCGATAGAACATCCCCATTGTCTCAGTGTGTGGTTTCACCCCTCGCGGTCCTGAGTTCCTTGCTCGTGCTCTCTCTCCTTCTGCTCCTGATTTGTGGCCTTCCTGGCTACAATTTTTTTGACTACTAACACTCATATTTAATATCAGCCTATAATAATAGAGTTTTCAAATTTTCCTTTGAAGAGTCTAATGTTTATTCTTCTATTCATTTTACTTTTTAAAAACTGTGTTTATTCTCCCTTACAGTTCACACACTGTTCAAGATACAGGTCCTTGTCTCTGTTCTGGGCTCTCCCCTGTCTCACTCACACTTCCCACCAGAGTTGTTAACTCCATTTCTTTTGTTTTCTCTCCTTTTATATGAGCATCTATTATTGTTCTTGCCCCTAGGGATCATGAGCTTGTCAGGCCTTGATCTTTGATGGATCCATCTGTACAACACAAACACTTAGCCGATTCCTAAGATTTAGTTACCATTTAACATCTATCAATTATGTAGCCGGAGGAGTCAGTGCAGCCTTGGTTATGACCTTATGAGAGAAAACAATCCAGAAACAATGTTCATTCATGGTTTTGCTTCTCAACTAGGGTCACTTAAGGGGACCTTACTGTATGTTAGACAGTAAAGTGAAAAAACAAAATAACTGCTCACGTAGAGTATTAGAAATCAATAGTTTTCCTGTAGTGATATA
>NW_026067933.1:2880274-2889159 GCF_014885135.2 Alexandromys fortis
ATATTTGCTGGTCAGGTTTTTACACATTGCACAGTTTCTAAAAGATTCAACTTTAGGTACTTTCTAGAGAAGCAACATTACATAAAACACTGGTAGTCCTTTTCCTGAGTCAGCTGAGAAGCTACATATAATTTAACAGGAAATACACGAGCAAGAGGCAATACATAAATGAGAGTAGATGACTACCTATAGGCAAAAAAAACACAATAAGGGAAATAATAGAAATAGGAGGCAGAGCATCTAAGGATAGAAGGAGTCCCATTCTACCAGCCCCGGATATCAGTAGGCATATGTTTCATGGCATAACTGTGAAGTTATTACATTGCCACAGTGGTAGATATGAGTTCTGAGGTAAAGTCCACAGGGAGATGCTAGACTCTGGAAGTACCAGGAATCTGCCAGTGTTGTAGGTGGTGCTCTGAAAAGGCTCTCTTGGGGGTATCTAATAAAGACCCGTCTATAGTGTTACCTGACTACAAGTAATAACAAGTCTTTGTTCAACCAATGTGTCACCTCTGGCTCACTATTGATACTGCTTAAAGTGATATGAAATAGTGTCGGATGGATGTGCCCCTTTGACTCCTTGGCTTCTGTATATCCAACTTAAGAAATACTTATAACAAAATATATTTACATATGTATACAATTTAGTATACAATATAATTATTATATGTAATAGGTGTCATTAAGTAGTTATGTGATTTTATGTATAATGTAAAAATATAAAATTTCTGTTAACTGCCAATGCTGCATGAGAAAATCAGTATTAGATGAGAAAAAGAAGAGAAATAATTCCATCCCTATGAGTTCTCAGGTAATATCATTTTCAGACAAAGCATATTATTAAACATCTTAATTCCTTTCTCCCCAACTTAGAATTATTAAAAAACACTACTAGTTTTACTCCTTTTTAAAAACAAAGGTATTACTTTACAACCAAGGGTACCCTTAAATTAATTACATGACTGCCCTTGAACTTGGAATCAGCTTTCCATGCCCTGGGATTATAGGTACAAGCCACTATTGTTCTTATACCTGTCAAGATATAATTTGTTTGACTTGGAAACAAACAAACAAAAAAACAAACAAACAAACAAACAAAAAGCAAGATATAGAGACTTTCTAATCATTAGTGATTCATAGCTGTAAAGAGATAGCATGCTATGTATATATTATATATTGTATATATTATGTATGTGCTTGCCTCAGGTAGAAGTTACTAATGTAGCATTGAATCAAGGGTCCAAAATAGCTAAGTGTCATTGGCTGAGATAGAAAACTAAGCAGCTTTTTCAAATGACCCAAAAGAAAACTAAAAGCAATTGGGAAATTTTGGAGTCAAGAGACCACACATGTCAGATAGTAGACAAGTGATATAGATGGAGGTTTTTCTCTTACCTGGTGGTTCACGCACTTTGAAAATAGCCACGCAGAGGCTTAATATTAATTATAAATGTTTGGCAGATGGCTCAGGCTTACTACCGGCTACCCCTTACATTTAAATTAACTCATTTCTATTAATCTAAGTATTACCACATGCTGTGGTGTTTACCAGTACACTGGCATGTTGTTCCTTGGGTGGCTGGATGGCATCTGCCAAACTCTACACTGCTTCTCCAATATCTTTGCTTGGATTTCCCATATGGCTCTATCCTGCCTTTCCATAAGACAAAGCAGCTTCATTTATGAATGAATGAAAACAACACATATTCACAGTACACAGAAAGACATCCCATAGAAAGTGAGTCACCTGATATTTGGGGTACATGTTTGTAACTGGTTTACACATATACAGATGTAGTTGGGTAGTCAAATGGTGTAATCCTAACTTAAGAGTATTTAATTATTCTGAGTCAGTTCTTAGGAACAAACTTGCCCTTTGGGGAGCTGGAGACAGAGCTCAGAAGTCAAGAATGTGTACATCACAGCCATGAGGTCCCCACACCCATGTAATAAGCCAGGTATTCCCTACATGCCAACTCCAGTGCTCAGGTGCAGCAGAGACTGGATGACTAAGATTTTCCAGCTTCCAGGCCAGCTAATGAAGTTAAAGGCACAGGGTCATGGAGAGACCAGGCCTCAGAGGATAACTGGAGTTGACTGGTTTTCAAGCTAACTAAGAAAACAAACCACCAGTACAGAAAGACCTGGCTCCAGAGGACTAGGTGAAGAGTGATAAAGTTATGTGATATGCTCTTCTTTTCTGTAGATATGCACAGATGCTCACAATTCACACATTATATCTATGCATCCACACATGCACAGACAAACACACACACACGGAGACACACCAACAAACAAAATAACTTAATTGACATTTTTGTCCCATAGCATAGTAGTAGCAGCATATAATAATACATGGTAGTTGCATTAGTTTTTCAGTCTCTTCTGGAAAAATCTATGTCATAGAAGAAAAAAACAGGAACAATAGTAGTATCATGTGATAAGTTTTGGTGACAAAATAGTTGTTGGGTTCATAGGCATATCATTGACAAAACAGTTGTTTAATGAATCTGTTGTATCTCTTCAAAACATTATTGCTACCCATCTCCCCCTATTTCATTAGTTTATCTTTTTGTAATTGTTATTGTTTTTCTTTTTAGTTGTTACCTGGTAAGAAGGAATATTAGATATGTTATATTCTTATCTATTTTTAGTAGAAATTCACAAATATCTTACAGATACTTTCCTCTCATCACATGTATTTCTTCTAGTTATGGAACAACTATTAAGAACGTGGGGTAGCTGTTGAAATCAGAGAAAGGACCAAGTGTTGTGAGCCTCACATTGAGGGCCATCTGTTGGGGTCCGGCATTGATGGGTTTGCTCATTCCAGGGTAGGGGCGTGTGGGTTAGAAATATTAGCCAGAAAAAACACACACACAAAAGAAAAAGACAGAAACACATAAAAGAGTTGGGAGGGCAACCCACTGAATAATGAATTCACCCATGTTTATTTTCCATATGCTTTATATACCCCAATCCAAAACAAAAGGAGAAGACTTCTTTACCATGGCACAACCAATGAGCAAACAAAGTAATTACACAGAACATTAAGTAACTATATTCTGAGTTAAGTATTCTGTTATTTAGGCAGGACTTGCAGCAACCACAGCCTAGAACAAGCCATCCTGTAGGTAGCCATATTCTGGGTCAAATCTCCTATCATAAACTTGAAAGAGCAAAAATGGGCCCTGAGCCAGGCAATGGTGGTGCACGCCTTTAATCCCAGCACTCGGGAGGCAGAGGCAGGCGGATCTCTGTGAGTTCCAGACCAGCCTGGTCTACAGAGCTAGTGCCAGGGCAGGCTCCAAAGCCACAGAGAAACCCTGTCTCGAAAAAAAAAAAAAAATAGGCCCTGAACTCTCTGAACTTTGGTCAAGGTGGAACAAATCCACATCCACAGAACCCAACAATTCCTTGTCCTTGAGGAGTATAAGGAATGCCTGGTTTATAATCAACATTCCATTGGGAACAAGTCGCTGAAATGATTCACCAATGTATCTAGATCCATTATCCATCTTTATAATTTTAGGAATTCCCATATATGAAAAACACACTAAGAAATGTGTTATCACATGCTTAGTGGTATGCCCAGTCTGTGCAGTAGCCATTAAGAATCCTGAATATCTATTGATTTTCACATGTATATACCTTAATTTACCACATTCTGCAATATGAGTAGCATCCATTTGCCATACATGATTAGGAAGCAGGACTTGAGGATTTACTCCCATATAAAATTCAGGTAAATATTGAGGGCATATATCACATTGCTTCACAATCTGAAGAGCAATTTCTCTCGTTAATCCAAATTGTTTTCTTAAACTTTTATTTTGATGATGGAAAGAATGAGATTGCTGAGCGAGCTAGAGTTGAGATAAAGAGTAAACTTATCAGCTAAAGCGTTGCACCCAGCCAGTGGACCAGGAAGATTTGAATGTGCTCCAATATGATCCACAAAGCACGGCGATTTTCTTTGATGAATGGCATCTTGAATTTGCTGAAACAGACCACCAGAAAACACAGATATATACATTATAATTCATAACAGTAGCAAAACTATAGTTTTGAAGTAGCAATGAAAATAATTTCTTGGTTGGGGGTCACTACAGCATAAGGAACTGTATTAAAGCGTCGCTGCATTAGCAAGGTGGAGAACCACTGCTCTAAGTCAAAGTGCCAGGGGATGTTGTGTTCACTGAATGACTCTTGCTTCTTAGGCCATTGTGTTTTAGCACTGTGTTCGCAGGCAGCAGAGGAATGAGACAAACTATAGAGTCTCCTTTCAATGCCCCTGTTCACAAACACCAGGACTCCACTTTTGTGTGTGCATCCTTGACCTTCAGTTGGGACCTGACTTGTAGGTTATCTCAGCTTCCTCAGGACTACATACTGCCTCTCTCGAGTTTTCAACAGTTTCCAGAGATTTGCAACTCCTTTCATATGTTATCATGTATTGTATTATACTTGTGTTATGCATTTTGAGCCATGGCAGAACATTTTGTGCCCAGGCTAGATAGTGACCCTGCCTAATTACAGATGTGTTTGATTTTGTTTTTCAGGTTTTTCTAAAGAGTGACCGAGTGGCCAGAATGGTTCAGAGTGGAGGGTGTTCTGCTAATGATTTCAGAGAGGTGTTTAAGAAAAACATAGAGAAACGTGTACGCAGCTTGCCGGAAATAGATGGCCTGAGCAAAGAGACTGTGCTGAGCTCGTGGATAGCCAAGTATGATGCCATATACAGGGGAGAGGAAGACTTGTGTAAGCAGCCGAACAGGATGACCCTGAGTGCCGTGTCTGAGCTTATTTTGAGCAAGGAGCAGCTCTATGAAATGTTCCAGCAGATCCTGGGTATTAAGAAGCTGGAGCACCAGCTCCTTTATAACGCCTGCCAGGTAAGTGATACGATGCCTGTCCTTGCCATGTCTGATACATGGAAGGAACATTTTTTATCACCCTATGAATAAGTGTTTTTCATTCTACAATCAATTCTCTTGAATAGCTGAGTGAGACTGAATTTTAATAAATCAAAGAGTGGTATTTGAAAGAAGTTTTGGAAGAAGTTGGGTGGAGGGAGAATGTCAGTATCATTAGCCAGTCAGGACTGGTCCCATGTGCCCTATTTAAGGACATCACGTTTGTGGCTACTAGGCATATTCAGGTTGGGCCCTGAATAGAAAAATGACAGTCATATTCAGCCACAACAATGTCTTTAATGTATAATGAGCCAGTGTTCCTCAGTGCAAAATAATTTGTCATTAAAGTATGATGCTAGTTTTCAGAGTGTTATCAAAGTAATTGAAATTTCAAATTTTTTTCTTAACCTCAGCCAGGAAGAAATGAATTGAGGATGATTGTTAAACTGGCTAATTTAAAGCAATGACAGCTAATAATATGTTTTCTCTTAAGTTGTTATTCAAGTCATGCATATGAAAATTGAATAAAATCTCATATGGTTTTCATTTTTAGACTGATTTGTCTAATAATATATTCCTTATGTATTTGCATTTTTTGCTTTTTTGGGTGTATGTATTATTTAACTCAGCCCTAATATACAATTCAAATTACCAAAATTCTACCATTTTAAAATTCATTAAGAATTGCACTTCTATATTGTACACCTATTTATTTTAATCTTTTTGCAAGTTTGTTTCTCTTACTTTCTGTATCCTTTTGTGTTCCTTACTCTTCATCACTAATTTGTGAATAATTTAGATTAATAAATTAAGAATTCATTAATAATTACTTAGTATGTCACCTTAACCCTACAAACAATTCGTGTGCTCACTGTCTTTGTTTTTGCCGTGTCACTAAGCCAGGTGGTGTTTTGATAGTGGAAGATGACAGCAGATCACGAGCTTATGTATTAACAAATGTGTACAGCTAAGACATTGCCTCCCATACTGTCCGTAGTGGTCCTTTTGTAAAGTTAATGTTGATGAGCAACACTAAGTAATAAAATTGAGATTCAGTCATTCGGTAGCTATTTAGTGAGAATTTATCAAAAGACTCACAAAGTTAAAAAAAAAAAAAAAAACAAGCTGAACCAACTGCTTCCCTGTTCCAAATGCAGGGGGTGGTGGAACCTCCCAAATAGTTAGCTACACATTCCAATTTATATTGCCTTTAAAATACCTGCCCACATATTATACAGGTTTATGGTTATTAACACAGAATCTTTTGTCTTCTTTTTAAAACTATTCTTGCATATGAGGTTTGGACCTTATAATTTCTCTCTCCTGTGACTTGCAGCACGCCATACTTCGCATTCAAGTCACTGATGTAATGGTGGGTTTATATTTGCATTCACTTCTATCAGAACTTGCCTCATGTAGGACCTGTTCTGTCTTCTTGTAGAATTACATCCTTTATCGTGATGTCCTTGTTGTTTCTCTAAAGCCTACTTTGTCTTACCCTAATGGAGCTAGTTGGGGCTTCCCTGTGATTAGAGGTAGCATGGTGGATATTTTCCCTTGTGTTGACTTTTAACATGATTTTTAGTTTTAAACATGTAATTGGGTCTTGAGGGTTTATTTGTTTTGTTTACACCCACTCAGATAGTTTTGGCTTTCAATGCCTGTGTTTAGACCACTCATAATTAAAATGATTACTATAGTTGACTTAAATAGTACAATCTGTTATTTTTTCCTTGCTGCTTTCCTTTGTCCCTATATCATTTTGTCTTTCATACTTTCTATGCTTTTATTTTATATCTTCTTTTGATATAGCACACATTCCATTTTAAGTATATTTTCTAGGTTTCCTAAGTTATATATTGTAGATCATAAAATCACCTAATTCCTTTTAAGTCCAGTTCAGCTTCCCTACAATTCAGTGTTCTTCCTCCTTTCTTATGCTGTATTGGTATAATTCATCTTGACTATGATATGCCATAGTCAATCAATATGTTATGACAATTGTTGTTTTAAACAGTTAACTTTTCTGATATGAGGACGGCATTATTCATTACTGTTAAAGTGCTTTTTTATTAACACTAGCACTCTCTGTTGAGTTTTAAACATTTTTCTTTGAGACTAGAGGCATATTAATAGTTGTAATTAAATCTCCTTGTTTGACAGTTGTTTCTGGTTCAGATGTTTGATTTGTTCTTTCTGAGTCTTTTATACATGTCTTTATATACATCTTGAATTATTTTAGAAAGTCAAGTATATTATATCAGATGATGCAATCTGACCTAATAAGACTGTTGTGTGAGAATTGTGCTAATCTGACCATGGGTTGGGTTGTGCCTGTTTCCTGGGGTCATACATACAAGAAGCTTCAAAATCCCAATATGCTTGTGTTTTTGTTTTGTTTTGTTTTTCTATTGACTAATTGTATTTAGGTATTTCATACGTGTTTCTAATGTAGTCAGTCTCTTCCCCAAACTCTCTCACTTCCCTCCATCTCTAGCAACCCCCACAATCTCTACTGGTCCCTTTCCCAGATTCATGAATTTTGGTTTCGTTTATGATACACTGAGTTTAACCAAGGCCATTGTGTGACCATTAGATTGGAAGTGATTTTTTCTATAATGTATCTGTGTTTATCTTTAACCATTTTGCAAATCTATTTTTCTTAATTTCTGTATCCTATTCGTGTTTCTTACTTTTACTGCACCACTAATTTTATTGTGAATAATTTAGATGAATAAAGAATCAATTTACAATAAAGTAGTATGTCAATAACACTGCAGACAATTCATGCACTCACCATGGTAGTTTTCACTGTGTCATTATGCCTTGTGGAATCATTAGTAGGGTACATAACCGAAAGCAAGGTTTGCTTTCTCTCTGACTCTATTAGCAGGAAATAGTTCAGCAGTGAGGGTTAGAGTTCCATAACTTTTCCTCCATCTATGCTTGCTTTTGTTCCTATGTTCTTTGACTTTGAGCTCCTCTATTCACTCCACATAGAGTCTGTATCTCACATCTGTTTTGGCTGTTGTCTACTGCGGTGTTGGAGATGTATCCATAGCAATGTGCTGGACAATGGAAGGGGTGTCTTTTGGTCTCATTAAATCTTTTTGTGGACTTAGGTCACTGTGGTAGAACCTTTGTGTTTCTGTTTCTTGTCCGGGGGACTCATTTCTTTCTACCTTCAAGTCCCTTATTTCCTTCTGTACTACAGACTTCACAATGTATTTTCTTAAGCTCTCTGTGCTCTGATCACTGAGCTTTTCTGGTTGGGTTTTGTGTCTCCAAGAGATGAGACAGGAAATCCACGGGTGTGGTGGTATTGTTTCACTAAAACTGGAAGAAGTGCTTGACTTTTCTCATTGTCAAAATCTCTTATTTTGGGAGAAGGGTCTGATAAATTTGGAAAAAAAAAACCTTACACTCTTTCTTCCCTGGCTACTTGGAATAATTTCTTGGCTTCTTATTAGAAGGGAAGTCAGTGAGACATGGAGCTAAGCTCCTGTATTCAGCTCGGCACCTTGTCAAAAGTACTGAGTAAGCAAGTGCTCTACCAGCATGGGATCTAGTACCTGATCATCCCAACATTATACCTTCCAAATTTGCGTCTTTTTACATTTTGATTAATGGTTTTCCTAGGTTTTAGGCCTGTAAGTCTAGGAAAGGTTTTTGATTTTTCTATTTGTTCAACGCCTTTGCTTTTAAGAATGGGAGTGATGGAGGTGCTGAAGAGTTCCATCTGGACGGGTGAGTGTGTGCTATCCAGGGGCGATAGTCCCAGAAGAGAGCACAAACCCCCCTCCCCCAGCTCCTTCTGCAGGGCTGTCTTTCTTACCACAAGCCAGCATCCCAACACCCCACCCCCAACCCTGCACTGCTGTATGCTAGGATCAGTGCTCAACAACAGTTTTAAGCTCCTACTTTAAGCTCCTACTCTAAGGCTACCCACCCAGAGCAGTGAGCCTC
>NW_026067933.1:2894955-2906472 GCF_014885135.2 Alexandromys fortis
GGTGCTCCCACCCACGAAGACAGTGGGGCTGATCTATTGTGAGCTCACCAAGGCCAGCTGGACTGCGACTGAAAAAAATTTTTTTCAATAAAAAATTATATTAAAAAAATATAATTAATGTATACCTGTTGTATATTGATTTAATAGAAATTAAATTAATGTATTTGTTGTCAAAAAAAGACCATATTTCAAAAATAGGTAGAGATTGACTGAAGAGAACTGAGAACTGACACCAACCTCTGACCTCCACATGTACACACACACACACACACACACACACACACACACATTACACATATAAGGGAACACATATACACTCCTGTATACATAAATATATTCTCAAAAAGGGAGTAAAGAAGAAAACAATTTCTTTGTTCTTTAAACCCTCGGTGCAACCTAAATAAGTGATTTTGCACACACTCAAGGGAGTATGGTGTTCAAGAGAAAGTAAAGCCCGAGTAAATTAGAGCGTGAGCTTTTGGAGATACTGGTGACACAGCAGAAGCCATTGCTGGGCATACAGCTATGTGGCCTCAGAGGCTGCAGCAGAGGATCACAGACAAGCCTCCACTTGAGCAGTGCATCCTCTATTGCAATTTCATCTCCTCCAAGTACATGATTTCAATATTTTATGTGACAGAAGATTACTTACCGCACAGATGTCTTCCATTGCACTGGGGACAGGACTTTTAAAGAGTGTCACTCAACCCTGGCCATGACAGATGCACAAAAGCCCCTCTCATCTCAGCAAGGCCTCTAGTTTATATCACACAGACATTTTAACTTCAGGTTTCAAAGTATTTCACTAGCTTGTCAGACGGTATTAAGAAACGTACTTTGGTTTTCCTCACCGTCGCTGCTACAGGCATTTACTATTTCCCCGTTCACAATTCTCAAGCTGAGATCTCTTCTCTTGACCCTTAGGGGAGTTGAGACTGTTTAAAGCTGTGAGCAGGATTTTATAGAGAAATATGTTTTCCTTCCCAGAACTGCTTGGGTTTGATAGCTGCAGTACAATTACTACAAGAAACAGGACAAGTACTGGAGAAATTTCTTCAATGAAAAACTTACTGGGATCAGAAAGAATTTGTGAATGTGGAAATACTTAAAATGGAGAACTTTGGCAGGCTGATCTCAAATCCTAAACTATCATTGCCCATTTTTTTCTCTCGATCTGCAGAGAAAAATAAGCACCAGAGAACAGACATACTTTTGAGAAGTACTGGGTAGGCCTATGCATGTTGAATATTATCTTAAAGAAATTTTTAAAGAATTTATGTATTTTATATCTTGACCGCAGTTTCCCATCCGTCTTCACCACCCACCTCCCTTCGGCCCCCTGTCATCCACTTCTTCTCTGTTTCTATTCAGAAAATGGCAGGTGTCCCATGCTTATCAACAAAACATGACATATCAAGTTGCAGTAAGACTAAATACCTCTCTATGTATTAAGGCTGGGCAAGACAACCCAGTATGAGAAATAGGGTCCCAAAAGTCAGCTAGTGATAGACAGCATCTGCTCCCACTGTTAAAAATCCCACAGAAAGAAAAGGCTATACACCAGTATCATATGTGCAGAGGGCCTAGGTCAGCCCATGCAGGCTCTTGGGTTGTTGGTCCAGTCTCTGTGAGCCCCTATGAGCCCAGGTTAGTTGATTGTGTGAGTTTTCTTGTGGTGGCCTTGACCCCTCTGGCTCCTACAATCCTCCCCCTCTCTATTCAGCAGGATTCCCCAAGCTCTGACTAATGTTTGACTGTGAGTCTCTACATCTGTTTCCACCAGTTGCTAGATAAAGCCTTTCTGATGATTAGTGAGGTGGGCACCAATCAATGCATATAGCAGAATATGATTGGGCATCATTCCATTGACATTTTCTCCTTCTAGTTGTGTTTGGTTCTATCCTAGGTTTCTGAGCCATCCAACATCTGGGTTCTGGCACTTCAGGCTGTGTCAGGAGTGGGCTCACTCTCATGACATGGGTCTCAGGCTGGACCAGTTGTTGTTTGGCATCTCCTACAATCTCTATGCCACCCTTACCCCAAACACATCCCATAGGCAAGATGACTGTAGGTCAAAGGTTTTGTGGCTGGGTTGGTGTCCCAATCCCTCCACTGGTAGTCTTGCCTTTTCATAGGAGATGGCTGGTTTGGGCTATATAATTCCTTATTTCTAGGAGTCTTAGCTGGGGTCATCCCTGTAGATTCCTCGGAGGTTCCCTTGCACTAGGTTTCTACTTGATCCTGAAATGACCTCTTTTCCTCTTTTTCAATACTCTCCCCCCAATCCCACCCCACCTGATGGCTCACGTTCCCATCCTCACCTACCCCCAGTACACCCACTAAATCTCTTCTATTTACCCTTCCCAGGGAGAGCCGAGAAGAAAATTGTTTTAAATTTATTTTTAATTATGTGTATGTGTGTCTTTGTGTGGACATGTGCATATGTCAGTGCTTATGCCCACAGAGGACACTGGATCCTCTGGAGTTGTAGCAGCTGAAATCCACTTAATATGGATGGGTGCTGAGAAATGAACTCAGGTTCTCTGCAAGAGCAGCAAGCGCTCTTAAACAATGATCCATCTCTCCAGCCTAAGAAAACTAGGGCATTCAATATAAAGATAACTTTACCAAGTTTCGCCCAATAGATTCTTTACATAGACTGTGACTTTGCCTTCTAATGCTCCAAAAACTACCAACAAATTCTTGAATTCATTAAATCTAATCACATATTAATAGATGGTTCTAAAACTGTCCTTCATGGCATGGTTCAGTATGAAAGTCCTATGTGATTAAACTGCTACAGCCAACCAGGCTGACTGCTCTTATATTAATCTTGGTGACCACAAAGAAAAGATTAATAGTTCTGTTTTTCCATAATGGCATCTTTGTATATGCTAAGTTGAGCAAAGTGTACCTCTCTCCCTCCCACTGGAAAAAAATCAATTACATTTTTCTCTGAATTTCCACTCTAATTATGGCATTTTTTGCAATTAAGTATCTTGTTAATTTTCTTACCAGTATGAAGAAATACAAATTGGCTATGATTTATACTGTTACATAGTTTTGCATTTCCCTTGAGGTTAACGCATAATGGTATACTGCATAAATTTTATCTATAAATCTGTTTATTTACATATATCCATCAGAAATAACTGTTGCAAACAAAATGCTTCTCTAAAATCAGTTTACAGAGAGCTTTGGGATTTATCATATAGTTTTACAATACCCATTGTCTACTTGATGATGTCCACTATACAAATAAATTCTCTAACATGGCCTCAAAATAGTGATCAAAATATTTATTATCAGATTATTTTACCTCACCTGTTAATTATCTGTCATGATTTAAATCACAAATGGAAACAGAGCATTTCTCTACCCAGATGACTTTAGTAAATCATGTTCCTAAGTGCCCCAGTTCCCCATTGTCTCAGGTGTGTATTTCTGTCTTCGTTATTAGCTGCTGTAGTTCGGATGGCCTATTGCAGCTATTTCTCAATGAGGAGTCATAAGTTAGGGCACAGGGCTTCTCCATCTCTCATGTTCCAGATCTAGGAGTCCACACAAAGAAAAGTCCTTTCTTTATAGTCACCCTAACATGAATTCAAATTAAAACTAGAGTGATCTTTAGAACCAACTCTTTAAAGGTTCTCCATAATGGTATATGAATCTTAGTACAGTGGATCATGCTGAAATCTCAGAAGCAGAAGGGAAAGTCCCAGGGGATTAGAAGAGGAAGGAAATGGATGAAATAAAAACTAAGTAAGAATGACGCCCTAACACCTTAGCCCAGTATATAGACTCTCAGACTCTTTGTAACAAGTCACCACCCTAAACTATTGTACTGTTGTGTTATCTACACAAATTTATCTATAATTTTATCAATCATGAACATTCTAACATTTTCCAAACTATGTGCACTGGGCTCACTTCTCCTGGGGGAATCCTTTTCTCCCAACTTTATTTTGTTTTCCCTATCAATCTCCAAACAGCTGGGAAAAGTATTTGAACCAAATATTTAGCAAATACCCTATCCAAAGATCTACCCTTCACAACTGTCTTGAATTTCTCAGGTGTTTATGATCTCTTCCACCAGATGGAGTGCACATACTTTTTTTTTTTTCACTTTATCTCATCCTGCTGACAGGAATGAAACACATCCATCTTTAATAGTGGGATTCAGCAACTCTATTTTAAAGCAAATACAGAGAATAATTCCACTTGTATTTGGAAGTTTCTTGAATCCTAATTTATTCTTCGCATTGATTCATTTCCAATGAAGCAACCACATGAGAACAAAACTAAAAATCTGCTCCTTGTTTTTTGATGATTAAAAATGCGCTAACAACTACAAAATAACTATTTTTTTTGTAATTTCATACAACAAAAGAACACAAGGAAATGAAGTTATTCCCTGACTCTTGAGAGCAATGTGTTCCCTGTATGATGTTATCTATGATAGAATCAGATAACATCCTGTCTGCTCGATACAAACCTTTAAAAGAACTCCCTTAT
This sequence comes from Alexandromys fortis, assembly GCF_014885135.2. NCBI lineage: Eukaryota > Metazoa > Chordata > Mammalia > Rodentia > Cricetidae > Alexandromys > Alexandromys fortis. Next base: position 2,899,471 of record NW_026067933.1, read on the forward strand.
ATCTGCCTCTTAAATTATGCATAAAAATCTGACTCAGAAATAGAAGTTCTGCCACAGATTCTTGTAGAACAGTTCTAAGAGTCTTAAAAATTCATTTCCCAAATCACAGTTTCCTTTGAATACGTAAAACAGGGAAAAGATGAATGAGTTAATTAGATAGAAAATTACCCTATGTGAACCGAATTAAACTATATTAAATAATGGATCAAAATGTTCAAAGGCAGGAGTGTAAGAAATTTAATCTCAAACGTTAAAGTCATGCGATTTCTGTAGCCTGGAGGATACACACTGTTCTATAGGTACACATGCGCCTAGCCATGCACATATAACCTTAAAATTTCAGATGCAACTTTGTAAAATCTTATACATCACAAAGTGTTTCTTTAGAATCTATATTAATATTTAATATTTTAGGACTGGATAAAAGGATCAGGGGTTAAATGCATGTAGTGGCTTTGTGGGAGCCTAGGCAGTTTGGATGCTCACCTTACAAGACCTGGACGGAGGAGGGTTTTCCTCGGACTTCCCACGGGACGGAGAGCCCTGATTGCTCTTTGGGCTGACGAGGGAGGGGGAATGGATTGGGGGAGGGGGAGGGAAAGGGGAGGCGGAGGTGGGGAAGAGACTGAAATATTTAATAAAGAAAGAAAGAAAGAAAGAAAGAAAGAAAGAAAGAAAGAAAGAAAGAAAGAAAGAAAGAAAGAAAAAAGAAGAAGAAAAAAAAAAGAAGTCTCTTGTCATGCTTTGGAAGCTTCTTGGAGACCCAAGAAAAAGCTTGCTACAATGTTACAGATATTGGTGTTACCTTTAAAATTTTGAGTTACTTTCTAGTGGGACACTTAGAAAAATGTTTCTTTAAGGCTAGGCCCTATCCATCACAAGTTCCTAGGACACAAAATTACATAAAATTGTTCATTTTAAGAACTTTCATTTGAGAAGACAAATCCCTGGTACATCTTGTTTACACAGGGAAGTCTAAGAAATTGTATTCTTGAGTCCAGCCACTTAGGCCTTCAAAAGTCAAACCAGCAACTACCCAAAGAGGCTTGATAGCAATTCAGGTGGCAGCAGACCTCAGTATCATCCACTTGACACCGCATTTCCAGGCATGTAGAATGTGTAACAAGACCATGGGGACATCTACTGATATTTCAAAGGAAGGCTCTGGAAGTTAGACAATGTCTAGCAGAATTAGATTTCCTACAAACCCTTAGGTGAGAGAGAGGATGATATGTAAAACTGTGAAGGTGAAGGCTAGGCCATAGTGAAGACTATAGTGGGATAGAGATGCCATGATGTGGAACGTAACAGACCATACATAGAGTGATCCTGAGAGAGAACACAGAAGGCTGGCAGGCTGGAGACCACCTGCATGGGATTGAAGGGAACTACAACATTTAGTGGGTACCCTAACGGGCTTGGTCTTATTCTTGTAGAAGAAGAGATTCTTTTACTCATGGTGGATGGGAAGCAGAGCGAGGCAGAGGTCTCTAAGAAGAGCTACATCTCTTAGGGATATACCCCCAGTGACCTAATTCCTCCAGTGAGGTGCTGGAGCTGCTAGAACCTCCTTAAATAGTGTGACTAGCTGGGTACCAATCACTCAATACATGAGCCAGTAGAGGGCATTTGATATTCAAACCATAAAATGAGCCATCTAGTCCCTTATGCATTTGTCAATGGTATTTCTTCCAGGAGTTAAGCTTATGTGCATCTTCTAAAACTCGGGAATTGCCATCTTTTAAGAGCAATCTTTACAGAGGTGATTCAGGAATACAGAACACCCACTGTTCTCAAGTGTACATCTCAGCACCAAGTTGAGAGACTCACATCCACCTGTAACTCCAGCTCCTGGAAGTTCACCCTCTTATGAACCTTATGGGCACCCATACACTCATGTAGACACACATACACATAAATGTGAGATTGAAAGCAATCTTTAAAAAAAACCTGTTACACTGAGTAAGACTCCAATATAGAAGCTGACACATTCACATTGTCTCATCATCTCCCCTTCATGGACACACTTCCCTTATCCCCTGACAGATCGAGCCATAGGGAAGAGTGTTGAAATATGAAGCGGCGGGGCTGCGTCCCCAACAGCCCAGCCGCTTGGCTAGCTCACGTCCGAAATAACAACACACAAACTGTATTCATTTAAAGAACTGCTTGGCCCATGAACTCTAGCCCTTACAGGCTAATTCTCACACCTGGACTAGCCCATTTCTAATGATGTGTGTAAGCACCCCAAGGTGCGCTTACCGGGAAGATTCTAGCCTACATCCATCCGGGATTGGAGGAGCTTCATTGCGTGCATCTGCCTGGGAGAGCTGAGCATGGTGTCTCTGCTCTTGCAGAGCTGTCGGGTCTGTCTCCGGAAGCAGAGCAGAGTCTGACCTCACTTCCTCTATGTTCCAAGCCATGAGGCCAAGCAGCTGGTTTATTATAACTTAACCAATGAAATCAACAGATTGATATATGACACTCCCACATCAGAAGAGTCCTATAATGGGACCTTAGGGGAAAGTTTCTCAGTATTCAAGATCCATCAGCATCACCAAGGAACAGCAGACATTAAATTCTCTTGTACAATCTGCTGAACTTAAAGGTCGGAGGGTACCTCGTAGTTCTAAAAGATCTTTTATTTTGCTATTGTGCATGTAGAGTTGAAGAATCATAAAGAAATCACGAATGTAAACCTGACACCAAATTAAGACCTTGTTATTAATGTGTTCATGTTAGGTCCACAGGCACATACCTTCAGAAGTGTACTGATGAGCTGTACTAATAATATCTGTCTTCTGATCTCATGAAAATACCTCGAGAGAAATAACCCATTCTGGGTCATGTATCATATAAATGTATCATCTTAGTTTTGCAAAATACAAATTCTCCATTAAAAAATAACAATAGCCTATGGGCTGCAGAGGTGGCTCAGCAGTTAAAAGCATGTACTGCTCTTGATGGTGGCTTACAAATACCTACAATTCTAGTTCCAGGACATACGATCCCTTCCTCTAGTCTCTATTGCAGCAGCATACATGTGGTATACATACATGTACTCAGCATATACATATAAATTTATGTACATAAAATAAAAATATATTATTAAAAAATCCCAGTACTCTTCATATATACCAAAAATGTACTCTCAGAGAAGACATTATTAAAAATATGATCTTTTTAATAGCTCAAAAAAGTACCTAGTATTAAGCCTAATAAAAAAATTGAAAGACCTCTAGGGTAAGAAATTACTAGATGATGGAAAGATCTTTTTTGCTCTGGAATGCCAGAAAAAAATATCATGAAAAAGGTTATACTCCTAAAATTCATATAGAGAGTGAATACAATAACCATCAAAATTCTGATGTCATACTTCACACATTTAGAAAAGACAATCATATACAACCACAAAAAACACAATTGGAAGTATGAAAATAGAATACCTCAAGTCATACTACAGAACTACAATGGAAACTTGAATATTTTCATTAACAATCAACCATGAAGGATAAAGACATCATTCCTAACTATGTTTGAAACAGCACGCTCATTAGCAGTTGAGAAAAGTAACAAGTAGATTAACAAAACTACATCTATTATGAGAAATTCTCATTGGTCTGTAAATGTGTTCTCAGTTTTATTTTTTTTATTTATTTATTAAAGATTTCTGTCTTTTCCCCACCGCCGCCTCTCATTTCCCTTCCCCTCCTAAAAGTGGGAAAGTTGGAAACATTTTCTAACACCAACAGGCTTGATCTAGAAAAACAAACCAAACAAAATCAGAAGCCAGAGGGCCTGAAAATTTTAAAATGAAAAGCACAATTAACACATCATTTTGGAGAAGTTTCATTAATGAATAGTCTCTATTTTACATTTTTATGAGAGGATTATCACTTAGTAGCTTGCAACCACCCTGCTTTATCTGGGATTGTAGGTGTGAGTCACCACACTTAGCCAAAAAGACAAAGCAAGCACGCAAACAAAAAGCAAAACCACCAGAACAAGACAAGGACAGTCTTGTTATACAGCTTAGGCTGACCTCCAACTCAAGATCATATCTCAGGTTCTCTGGTGTAGGTGTTATAAGAGTACACCACTAAGCCCAACAGCAATAACCTTTTGTGTGGCCATACATAAGCCCAAATTAAGAAATAAAATGTATAGTGAAGTGATGCACACTAATAAAAATCTATAATTTGATTTATTTACAATGCTAAAAAAAATCTAATTTTTAGAGGGGAAATTTACTGAATATTACTAACCAGAGACTCAAATTCACTTAACTTGAGCTCATCTAATTTATAGTACCAGGCAATTGCATGAAAAAGAAATAAACATACTTATAAGTATTTATAGTTATTTCAATCATCAATTTTAGTATTTCAAATTCACTTAAATCAAACTCATCTAATTTACAGTATCAGGAAATTCTGTAGAAAAAATTAAACATATTTATAAGTACTTATAGATATTTCAATCATCAATTATAATATCTTAAAAATGGGAAATAATAAGATTTATTTATTCTCAAGGTCTTAATCATACTTGAATGTTTTAAGTATTTTTGACATTTCAAATTACATATACACACAAGTATCCCTAAGTAATTATAATTTCCTCATTTATTGCTTTATTTTGAAGGTTATCAAATGTAACTCTACATAAAACATGCATTTATTTCCTCTGAAAACACAATAACTTTCTAGCATAAGCTATTGGATGAAAATAAGTGAAAAAGAAGGTGGTGGCAGTGAAGGTCAGTTCTAGTCTTGGGAACATTTTTCTTCTACTTTCATGTTCTTTTGTAGGCTTTGAATTGAAGTGTTCTGAACATTTAACGCCTCATGGTTTCTGGCTTTTGGGGGGGCATCCCTTCCATAGGGAAAGAGCCAAGAAAGAAAAGCAGTTTCTTTATTATTTAAGTAAGCCTAAATCTAAACTACAAATTCATCTCCAAACCTTAATGTTCAATGGTTGGAAAGCTTCGAGAGAAATGGAATCATAAACACTAAATTTTAACAGTTCACAAATATTTCTGATTATCACTTTAAAATCACTATGGCAGTTCTGCGATATTCTTAACTGCCCTTAAAGTTCTCAGAGTACAAGGAATTTGGGTGAGGGATATTTAGAGATCAAATTCTTAATTAACATTGCTTTGACTTTTGAGTAAATCTAGGTGAGTCATTTTATTTCAGTTAATGGAATGTGATTATAAAACATTGATGAAGGTTGCTTCAGGCAGAAAAGATCAGGATCTAGATAGTGATAAAAATTGAGTTACTTAATCCTCTTAAAACCTCAATATAGAAGCAGAAGGCTGAGCATTCCCATGACTATATACGGTACTCTGCATATACTCTTCAGGCTCTGGTCATGTAGTTTTGCTTAGGTCTTTACACTCTGGAAGACCCTTACCTTGTTATGTGAATGTCATTGTGAGCCACGACCCCACCTCCTGTTCTACAGTCTGTGCATGTGGGTCTCTCTGCCCCAGAGAATTTTGGCAATTTAAATTTTGGTAAATTTGTTTATGATAATATGTTATCCTGCCTTCCTCAGACTCAGCAGGATGGACCCATGCAGTGAGTTATTACATCACTGTGGCATTTACAAAGGCACACTTTGAAAAATTAAGGCTAGCAAATACCTAGATCTTATCTGTCACTGTATTCTGCTCATTTCACACAATTCATGGAGCATATTATCTATTTCCATGCATGGTTACTAACTGATGTGAGCATGCTTTATTCACCTTATGTCATAGTTTAAAAAATCTTTAATAAACATTTAATTTCTGATGAAAGAAAATAAGCTTACTGATCCAACTTATTGCCATTTTAAGTTATACAAAATAAAATTATTTAGTAATTTAGACTATAAGTGCCCATCTTTTATATCCAGCATTATCCCTGTCACTGCATTTTGGATAGTCTCCTGAAATTAGAATTTCAGCTGACAGTTTATTCTTTGTCCTTACTTACAGTACTTTTAATATTCTGGGCTAAATCATAGCTAATGATCTGTAGAGCTATAATGAACATTCTAGATGAGTCCTTTATGATATGTCCCTCTAGTTTCTTATCTCCTCTGGAGTTTAGGTGGCAGCTGAAGACTGTTTCAGAGAGGCTACAACAGGAAAATCCTAAAATTGCTCAGAGGCTTGGTTCAAAAATAGAATAGAAAGTCTAGCTAGGTGGGCAGGAGCCCCACTTGCAGCTCTGTTGGGCTCCCCACGTGCACCTCTGGCCTGTGCTGGTGGCTAAAAAGCAATAGGAAAACAGCTTTTCCATGAATTCACACACCAAGCATTGGGCGCCAAATGTAGCACAAATAATAAAAACCAGAGACAGATATTGGTGTTCATCCTGAAGACCAGAAAAGCAAAGCAGTCAAGTCTATGTACTTCAAAACCCGATTTGCAATTTCTCTCTCCAGAATATTCCCTTCCAATAAAACACAAGGTGTTTTCTGTGACTTCTGACTCTCTTTACTTTTCATATTTTGTTGGAAGATAACAACAACAACAAATAAAAACCAACATGTATACACACACATGCACAGACACGTACACACACAGAGGGGGGTCATGTGTGCATGCACTTCACTTGCAGAAAAGAGAATATCATTTTTTCTTAATTTATTTCATTATTTCTGCAAAACCACCGTTTTTCTTTAGGAAAATGTCCCCCATGAGAGTAGGTTTTTATGATTTTTGTTTTACACTTATTTTTAATGAACCATCTCTAAACTTTTTTCAATCAGGAACAAAAAAGAGTTCCATTTTCAGCTCAGATATATGAAGAGCTTGAACCTTCATCACTCCCATTCTTTTTTTTTTTTTTACACTCATAAAAATGATTACACACTGTTTATTTCAAATTTGTCCCCCTAAGGTCTGCAAATTTTCTTTTTTTTTAATATAATTTTTTATTGAAAAAAAATTTCCGCCTCCTCCCCGCCTCCCATTTCCCTCCCCGTCCCCCTTTTCCCCCCCCC
>NW_026067933.1:2908304-2939591 GCF_014885135.2 Alexandromys fortis
GCTGGAGAGATGGCTCAGTGGTTAAGAGCATTGCCTGCTCTTCCAAAGGTCCTGAGTTCAATTCCCAGCAACCACATGGTGGCTCACAGCCATCTGTAATGAGGTCTGGTGCCCTCTTCTGGCCTGCAGGCATACATGCAGAAAGAATTGTATACATAATAAATAAATAAATATTTTTAAAAAAATTAAAAAAAATCTTTAAAAAAAAGAAAAATACATAAGTAAAACTGTTGATCTAAGGAGTATATCTTTAATGAGGTAAACATTGCTCTGGTGAAATTTGAAGGGTTTTGTGACTTCTTCAAATACTAATGTTCTGAGAGGAAAATCTATGACTCCTTTAGATAAAAAATCCTTTTTATTGTATTTTTCCCCACCTGTTTCTCTAGATCTGTGAGATTCAACACCCTCTTTTGTCCTCCAAGAACATCTACACACATGTGGCATGCAGTCACTCTCGCACACATACACATAAATATTTAAATTATCTTTCATAAAATATGGTTACATCCTTTGGTCTAGCTTCTGATAATTAGGATAGAAAAAGAAAATGGATTGGAGCGGGAAGGAATTTACCAGTGAATATCACAAGTTTAACGTCTTACGATGAACTAATAAAAGAAGATTGAGTAATTGGGAAGGGGGATAAGCATGAGGAGATTATAGTAAAACTTAATAATTTCAATTAACAAGTGAGAATAATTTTCCATATATGTGGGGGGTTTCTGAAAGATAATGATTACATTTTAGTAGAGCTAAATGATTACAATTAGTAGAGCTCTAAAGCAATGCTTGTCTGGAGAAATGTGCGAACCTGTCTTGGCCGCATGGGAGCATCACTAGGATGCAGCCTCCAATGGCAGACAGTTGTCAGTCCAGCCGTGCTTTCACTGTCTAGCATTCGTAGAGACCAAAAAATGGAAGAGATGCTTTTAAAAAGGAGGAAATAGGAAATGAAATGTTAGTCGATGTCTTGTCGTCCAAAAGAGAACCAAGTAAGAAATTCATCCATATAAGTGCTCAGGGCTGACCTGGAAGAGAGGAGAATGGGATGTCGAAATTTGATAATGAGCTGTGTCAACCTCAAGGAAACAAGGACTTCTTGTTTTAGGTTTGTTGCAAACACATTTGGCACGGGGTTATTGCAGTGATCAAGATTACTTGATAAATGGAGCTATTGAATCTTTCAAATTTAAAGTTTTGTAACTAAAGCCCAATGAAAAGTAATATAATTGGGCTACATTGGAACCAAGCAGACTTCTGACTAGGTAGCGGAGGGGATTTACTGAGAATTTCTTAGTCATTTCGACTTTGTTTTTATGCCAGTGAGGTCCCATTTTATACCCACGTGCATTTCTCTTCATTTTAAGCTGGATAACGCTGACGAGCAAGCAGCCCAGATCAGAAGGGAGCTCGATGGCCGCCTGCAGTTGGCAGAGAAAATGGCAAAGGTATGTTTGTTATGCTGGGTAACATGCAGTACCGCATATCTTTCCTTGCCTGAATGAATGTCTGTCCGCCAAAAGCATGCTTGACCCAGACAGACATGACCAACATGACTTATGGTTTGCTCTTCTATATGAATAACTTCTTCATCCCAAATATTTGAATTCATATTTTCTAAACGGAATAGGCTATCTACCTGGAGTTTCTATGCTTACTATGTGAGTTGTCCAAATTCAGTGATAACTTTTGTAATAATTTAAAAGAATCTGAATTTTTGTTTAACTGCTAACAAGACCTGAAAAAGTTTTAATATTGCACTAGAAAAAAATATATATATATATATTCAGGGAGAAAGGTTTCCTTATAAGATCGTATTCCAAAATTTCAAGCACAATGCTTGGCAAATAGTGGTGCCAACTTGATGGAATGATTGACTGTCTAAAGTATAATTTGAAATTTATAGTACAGAATATGACAGATGAAATGTGTTTTCTTTAATAATCATAGAGATTTTTACTTGCATAATCACGATTTCTGAGAACAAAAATATACTTAAAACAAAAGCTTAGTTCCTTTTTAATAATTTGAATATTTAGAGAGATGTATCTTAACCACCAAAACTATTCTTTGTTATGAATTGGCAGGTTATTAAAACTATTCTTTGATGTGAATTGGCAGATTGATTTAGTTCAATGACTTAAGACTTCCTTTTCTTTCTGCTGAATAAAAACTGAGTAGTTGGTGGATAGAATGCCCTTCTCCTCCTCCTCCTCCTCCTTTATCCTCTCTCTCTCTCTCTTTCATTCTCTCTTTTTTCCCTCCTTCCCTCCCTCCTTCCCTCTCTCCTGTGTGCCTTTTCCTGCCTCCTTCCTTCTCTCTCTCTCTCTCTCCTCTCTCTGTTCCTTCCCTTCTCTCTATCTTTTCCTTTCTATATCTTTTTCCTCTCTCCCATGTTCTTCCTCTTTTCTCCCACCTGTCTCTTATCTAACATGTATATCAGCATTCATAAGCATTTACTACTGAATGAGTATATGTCTATCCACCTAAGCCAAGACAGTAATTTTTCCAGCACTGGAAATTTGTTTCGTATTCTGACTCCAACATTACATTGTATGCTTCTGCCAAGAAAAAAATATATTTGTGATTATATGATATTTTCAGAGTGTTAATACTCTGCCTGTCTAAATTTAATGCTAGAGAACAGATTGAGATATTGCACAGAAAAAGAGAAAGACAAACAGAAATTGGGTAATTGAGTTGGTGGTAGGTTGTGTGAAAGAAGGCAGATTTCTAGAGGGAGACTCTCCAGATGACCTACCATGTGGGATGCTGTGACTGAGAGGCTGAAGAGTGATGTGCATACAAAGAGCAGGGTTGAAGAGAATTGCCTTCCTGCTGGCCTCTGGAAATTGATAGACGCACTGAACCATTCCAGAATGTACACGGTGCAATCCACAGCGCAGAAATCCAGCAGTTGAAAGCTCCTGGAAATTGTAGAGATGAAGCAGTCTTACAGGAAATGCCACCCTCTTTGATCCTGCCTAGTAGGCTGGTTGCCTTTCTTATAGGTCAAAGGCTAGGAAAGAATCCAGAGACGTGTCTAGATGTACCTTACAGCTGCCTCGTTATAAACTGGACTTGTTACTACAGAGGCCTAATTTGTCACCACCGTGTGGATTGATGCCTCTTCCATTGCACCGTGAGCCACAAGGGCAGGTGATAGCATGGGTTCTATAGATGATGCTGAGGTTTTGGAAGGCTACTCATTTTTTCCCGTGTCACAGAGCTACTGCATAAATAGACTAGGTCACTGGCCTTGTCCTGGCCTCCAGGGTCTGGTTACTGTCTACATTTGCAAATTTCTTAGTCTAACAGATATTGCGTCAAGTAATAGGGATATCCATTTTTATTATTTTAGCCAAGGAAGAAGTTAGGGAATGCTAACAAGGCTAGGAAAAGCTGGAGCTAAGTCCGTGTGTCCTTTTTAGATGTGCAGCAGTATGCAGATTATTTCGTTCTTGTACAATATTTGCTGGGCATCCACTGCTATGAGCAAGCACTATCCTGAGTGCTTAAGATAGAGCCAGACAAACATAATTGCCTTGGACTAAAACAAGACAGAAATATTTCTGCATGCCAAATACAGCTCATATTTTATTTGGGAAGGCCCATGAGAAGTGATAAGATGCTGTGTTGCTAAACTATGGAAGATTATTGTTACTACCAAGGAAACAGATCCATGAGGTTGACTGTGCAGGAAGAAGGGTGAGTAGTCAGGTAGCTCTGAGCAGCACCATTTTTTTTTTCTGTTACTCAAGCCAAAAAATAAAAAGGACAACAACAAAAAGACTTAGCATCATATTTGACTTCTTTCTTTTTCTCATGCTTCATGCAAAACTTGTTAGGAGACCCTTTTGCTTCTACTTATGTTTTCAGACACGATCTCACTACAGCCAAGGGTAAGTAACCTCAGAGAACAGCCTGACCACTCTGCCTCAGCTTCTTGAGTGCTGAGACTAGAGACACGAGCCACCACACTTTCTGCTTGCTTCTACTTGTGAAATAGTTCCACCTGACAGTTGTTGCCATTTTTCCTCTTCTATTTGGCTTCTTTCACCTCTGCTTTACATCAAAGCATTTGTTCTGTCCCTTTAGCTGGTCTTCCAGCCTCCACCCCTCACCAGCAACATGACAGCCAGCGAGCCTCTGCAAAAGCCTTTGAAGGTGCTATGCCCGTGAGTGTGAGCTGTTGTTCCATGCTCTGTGATTGGTCTCTTGCTCTACTGACCTTAAATACCTGAGTTCTGAACCTGGCTCAGTTCATTTCATTTATCATGACCCTTTCTTCCTTGCTTCAAGGTTTTTGTCCGGACCCCATGTCCTTCTCACAACCATCTTTTTTGGACACTCAGGCTTCTCTTCCCCATATTAGGTAGGCTTCCTACAGAGACAGAACCCACAGGAAGTCAGATAGATGGAGAAGAAGAAATGATATTCTCTACCTGTGGCTGTCTATACATCTATCTATGTGGCAGCTTGGAAACTCAGTTAGGAGGCAGTGGGGCCTTATGCCTGCAGCTGCAGAGCAGGCCTGTAGCAGGGAGATTCAAGCAGGGCTTCTGGGTTTGCAGTCTTAAGGCAGAATTGCTGCTCTTCAGGACAAATTAGTCTCTTTGCTTAATGGTCTTTCAAAGCTTTCTGAATGAGACCCACCCATACAGTCACTGCATTCCTTTGACTGGGAAGTTGTGAACAGTCACCTCACAAGGGAATTGGTGTCACACTAAGAGAAATATTCCACTCAAGTCCAGCTTAGTGAGCCAGTGAGTGGCTTTTTTTATTTTGTTTTGTTTTTTTCTCTCATAGGAGCGTGGGTAAAAGGTTACTGACAGGAACATGATTGCCTACACATATGTATGTATAGTACGTATGTATACTATGTACATGCCTGGGTGCCCATGGAGACCAGAAGAGGGCACTAGATCCAGCATAACTGGCATTTAGGACAGTTGTAAGATGCCACACGGGTGCTGGGATTCGAACCTCTGTCCTCAGCAAGAGCGGAAAGTGCCATTACTCTCTCAGGCATCTCTGCAGCCCACGTGGATGTCTTCTGAATGGTGGAATCTTTACTACACATTATCATTAGAAAGCCAGGGCAGGACTGAATTCCTGACATATCTGTGAGATTCTTGACTTCTCCCATGCAGGAGCATTCTTATATAGGAAGGAAGAGAGACTTTCAGTATGGTTGAGATAGCTGAAAGTTTTTCACATTTGCAAATACTTCCATTGCCTTTGTACTAAATCTACATTCATTAGTTCAAATGATACTGTAATCCTAAAATTAATACAGATTAACTGGAAACAGAGGTATTCCAGATTTGAAATTCTTCAGCTTTTAGCATATTTTTGTATGCATGAGTAGTTTCAGCAGTAGGGCCTTGTCTCAATAGAAAGTCTATTACCCTGATATTTCGTCCCTTAATTGAATAGGCTGAAGGGGACTTTGTACCGCAGTTTACTTGGAACACCTAAGTTTTGACTATATTCATCACACATTAGTTGGGATGGGGCCAAATGTTATAACATGTATCACCATGTCAGATGGGGCCAAATGTTATAACATGTATCACCATGTCAGATGGGGCCAAATGTTATAACATGTATCACCATATGAGATGGGCCAAATGTTATAACATGTATCACCATGTCAGATGGGGCCAAATTAGAATTTCATTGATGGTGAAAACTCATAGTTAAACTACTTGAAAATAATGTCTAATCCCATTCACATAAATGATATTTAACTTGTATCCTGATCTATGATCGCCACTTTCTTTACAAGAGACAACAAAAGCAGAGTTAAATGAAGTTGGTGGAATATTTCCTATAAATACCAAATCTTTAAAAGAAGGTTCATGAGGATTTTTTCACAAAATAAATAAAAATGTAATATAGTCAGTTTCCCACAAAACTGAAATAATAAATTGATTTTAATGATGCCAATCAGTTTTCTGTTTGACAGATGATGGTGAAGTATGTTTAGCAATACCTAAATACAAATAGGTTTCTGCTATATACTAATGCTAGGTTTCATAAAAGCAACACCTTAGAAATTTGAAAAACAATGATGTATTTGAGCTTTCAAATATGTCTCAAGTTTTTTCTTTTTGCTCCTCTGTGAACATAGAATTTTAAAAGGTAAAAGTATGAAATCCATACAATTAGAAAATGAAAATGTAGTATTTTATTCAATGCATTATCAGTGGACAAGCCAGTGGAAGAGTAAAAAATTATTCCAAAGAGAATCTGAGAAAAAGGGTTTTGGGTGTCCTTTAACTTTCTTGAATTTGTTATAAAGTGGTTAATTTAAAATGCAGACTTATATTGTAGCCATGGGCTATTTTAAATAGGAGACAAACATTTACATCTTTTTCAGATAAAATCACAGAAGCTAACTCATAGCTTCTCTGGAAGGATTAATCGCTAGTAAACGGGAAGTGTAACGCAGTACCTGGCCCCCTGGTGGTTAAAGATGAGCATTACCCTTTTATTTCCAAACAGGTCCCTCATCCTTCTGCTCATTTCTGACCTTCACATGATTCTTCCCCGCCCCTTACAAAGCTTATAAAACTTGTCCAAAAATATATAACTGGGGCTGGAGAGATGGCTTAGTGTTCAAGAGCACATATTATTCTCAAGAGAAGACAAAATTATCCCTAACTCCAGTTCTAGGCGGAACCTAGCGCCCTCTATTGACACCTGCAGGTATCAGATAGACTCATACATAAAAGTAATTAAATCATAAAAATATACATAGCTGTGGTTTAGCGCCCTCTATTGACATCTGCAGGTATCAGATAAACTCAAATACATAAAATTAATTAAATCATAAAAATATACATAGCTGTGGTTTAATGACTTCTTTTTCCTTTTTTGCCTTCCTTGAAACAACATTGAGTCACCTTTATTATTTTGTAAAGAAACTAAAGAATTGTCCTGCTGGATATGCAAAATTTCGATTAAGTGATGAGGCATCCAACATAAGGGTCTTGAGGAAAATTAATTATTAATGCAGAAAGGTGATATTTGTAAAAATATGTATTTTAATATTGATTGTGTGTAAATGATTTTAAGAGACGTATCTGAAGGTTAAAGTGGAGAGAGCAAGCAGGCAGCTGGATTTTTAGGTTGATTCCTGACCTGATGCCCTAGTTCTTGCAGTTAACAACCTGGTGCAGTTGAGTCTGGTGCATTCGTTAGGAGCAAGCTGGATGCATCCAGCCACTGTGAGGGGATTATTAAAGATGAGGTTCTCAGTGGTACAAATGGAAACAACAATAAGGCTGAGATTGTCTGGAACATTAAAAAATCATTTGAAATGGGACCTTATGAAGCCTTCATCCTCAAGCCTTTAGTTTCCGCCTTAGAGTGGCGGAACTCTGGACCTCACGTAATAGATACATCCCCTTGACATTGCAGAGAAGAGCCAAGTGCCAAGTTAGCAGGGAGTAAAGACAGAAAATATGTTCTGTTTTGCTGTTTTATGGAGCATAAATAAGCATAACCTTCTCAGAGGACAGTTTAGCTCTAAATAATAATGTTTTGGATGTTATGCTTTAGATTTCAATTTATTTATTTTGTGAGTATGAGTGTTTTGCCTGCAGGTATGTCTGTGCACCATATGCATGCCTGTGGGGGTCAACAGAGGGCAGTGGGAGCCCCGGGAACTGAAGTTACAGATGGGTGCCAGGTACCATGTGGGTACTGGGAACAATTTCAGGTCTGCTTTCTTCAAACAAGTGCTCTCTACTGTTTGAGCCATGTCTCAAGCCCCCAGGTTGTCACTTTTAATTGAGTATAATAAGTGAGAAAATGATTGCAGAGATAAAAAATAAGCTGTCAATATATATACTCCTAAAATAAAATAGAATGTCCCAGATTAATATTGTTATCTCTTTTTCACTTAACAGATTTCTATCATAAATTGGCCTTTTGCTTTAAACTCAGTTTTTTTTTTCTAAACCTTAGTGAAAGACTTAATTGCAGCCATAAAGAATCTTTGCATGTTTGTGCCACGTGGAAATTTCCAGTTCTAGAAATATCTCCATAATATTTACATTAAAGGTGGGTTTTAGCGTGAGTACTCATGTACAGAGGGTATAACTTCCCAATGGCGTTGTACATGTACGGTGAGAATGGTGCCAGGAAAATGTTCCTCTGATTGGCAGAGCAGCGTGTCCTGAGTGTTTTCTTGCACACCACTTATTTACTCCAAGTCCTTCAAAGATGGCTCTCACTGAGATGTATTTATACACTAAGCTGTTCCACCATATCTGTTTTCACCTGTGCTCATCTTATTATAATGAAAATATGAAAGAATATATACAATGTTATTCATTCCATACTATAGTAAGGAGCGGCGGGCTGCGTCCCGCCACCCGGCTAGCTTTACCCTGGAATAATACAGAAACTGTATTCTTTTAAACACTGCTTGGCCCATTAGTTCTAGCCTCTTATTGGCTAGTTCTCACATCTTTGATTAACCCATTTCTAATAATCTGTGTAGCACCACGAGCTGTGGCTTACCAGGTGAGCCATGGCATCGTGCAGCCTCTTCTGGTATAGCTGTAATGGGACTGCCCTAACATCATTTTCTTTTTAACTGTTTTAAGGAAAGAAGATTCCCCAGATTTATCTCAAAGGAAATGGAGAACATGTACATAGAAGAGTTGCGGGCCTCCGTGAATTTGCTAATGGCCAATTTAGAAAGTCTTCCTGTTTCAAAAGGTGGCCCAGAATTTAAATTACAGAAGTTAAAGCGTTCCCAGAATTCTGCATTTTTGGACCTGGGAGATGAGAATGAGATCCAGCTGTCCAAGTCTGACGTGGTGCTGTCCTTCACCTTAGAGGTAAGTGGCTTTCCCTCCCCCTCCCCACAGACATGGGCTGTGCTGAAATGCCTTTGATTTTTCTGGTAAGGTTTAGAATTTAAAGCAGGGTAGTGTGTTTAGGAAATGTTAAAGCAGTCCTTGTTGTCTGAACCAATATGTTCTATATCCACATAAATACAAGTTGTTTTCAATGTGGCACCCATGTTAGAATGAATGAAACAGCCATGAGTCGTGGGTATGTGTCCTTTAAGCCAGTGTAAGTACATTGACAAAGCATCAAATACACAGGGGTGCAGATAGAATTTAAACGTATAAGTGACTCTGTTTAATCTGGCTTTTGATTAACTTGGGTTTTAGTTTACTTCCCCTGTGGGGTTAGCATTCTGGAGCTTAATCAAGCACAATGCTGTAAAGCACAGTGTTAGGAGCTGTAATGATGAAGAGATTTTTTTTTCAGGAATTCTACTTGGATTATAGTGATAGGACAGAACAGGAGCAAATAGCACAGGATTAGAAATGTGTCTTCAAAGCCTCAGAATTGTATCCATTTTCTACTAACCCAGAGAAACTACTGATGTCGATGGTGCTTACTCCTGTCTCTCAGGAGAGTGTGTTAATCTGTGTCAGTGTCCAGTCTAGACTTGTGGACTGTGTCTGTGGGCTTACACACCCATTCCCACAAAAGTCCTTGGAAAAAGACCTTATGTAAAGTCAATGATGATAAAAGGCTGTATTATTATAAAGAGTCAGGTCATCATTTAGCTTTCATTCCAGTTTTTTCACCTCATGGTATAGTTCTGTCAAATGACAGCAGTGTCAAGCATAAATTTATAGTTTCTGAAGTGGTGTGTGTGTGTGTGTGTGTGTGTGTATGTGTGTGTGTGTGTGTGTGCATATTTGTGCTTACACTCGTGGGGCCATGCAAAAGCCAGAGGTTCACATCAGTGTGTGTTCCTCAATCATTTACCTTCTTACTTTTTAAGACTGGGTCTCTCGCTGGAAGCCCTGGGTTCTCCATTTCAGCCTTCCTGGCTAGCCAATGAGCCCTCATGATCTGCTGTCTCTAATGTAATCCCATCCCAGCACACAGTGCTAGGGTTATAGATATTGCTGCCACACATGCATGCTGGGGATCCGAACTCAGGGCCTCATGATTGTAGAGCACGCTCTTTAGTCACTGAGCCATCTATCTGTCCAGCCCTTCTCCCAACGCTTCCGCTGGAGTGTTATAGCTTTTCCTTGGACTGTGTTTGCTTTGTGTTATTCCTGATGCCACTGTTGGTATTTGCTTACTGGCCACGACGAGGACATCCCATCTTGGGAGCTAGATTTTACATTCTTCCAGGATGTTCAACTTGCTAAGTGGTAGCAGAAAAAAAAAAATGTCTGCCCTTGTTCGTTTTTCCTTTACTTAACAGACTTAAGGACGTGACAGCTGCCTGTCTTTCTTTACGTCCAGGATGCTTTGTAGGTAAATGTGTTAAGTCTGGTGTCAGAGTGAAAATATGTGGCTGTCTGGTAACTCAGTTCATTCTGGGTTTACCTGATGGGTTTGCCAAATTGCTTTGCCTCCAGGGTTTTTTTTCCCCTGCATCTACAGCTTCAGTGTTTAATTTGGAACTACATAGTGGATTATACTTTGAATTTTCTCATCATCTCCTACCACAGATATTTTTGACTGACAGAAAAAGAAATGGTAACATTTTTTAATTTTTTTCTTCCTAAATCATGTAATTGCAGTGTAATTTTATTCTCATAAGACTTTGCATTTTAAATTTATGGGAAGAAAATATAGAGAAAATAATTTTAATGATATTTAATTTTCTATCTTAATAAATATTCAGAAGTCAAAATACAGTTCTGAACATTTCCCTTTTTATTGTTTAAAAGGCTTCAAAGATTATAAGTAACTTAGAGTAACTTAGGAGTTCTTTTTCCCTTTCAAAGTCAAGATTGGGCTTATATGGTGATGCCAAGTGACTGAATTGTTATTCTCTGTTTTATTACCAATATATTAGATTGAGCTATTGAGGTAGCAATGTAATCTCTAAAGAAAAGAATGCAAGCTGAAACTTCCTTTTTTGTGGTCTGAGAAACTTGCATATTTATAAAATTGTTTTGACAGCCTTTATTGCCGTATCTGTCTAAGGCAGATATTTTGTGCCCACAGATGAATACAAATCTGTCTTCTGTGCCCACGGCATTTCAGGGATGAGTTATGTGCCCAGCATCGCAATAAAATCATGCTAAGCAAGGACGGTTAGAATACCTGAGGGATGAGTGGCTAACCTTCCAACAGCCAGGCCCTTTAGGCAAAACACTCACATACCAGTCTTTAGGCTTCAAACTGGTCCAATGTAGAATGTATCTTTTTGTTGTTGTTTGTTTTTTTTTGCTTTTTCGAGACTGGGTTTCTCTGTGTAACTTTGGTACCTGTTCTGGAACTAGTAGACCAGGCTGGCCTCGAACTCACTCACTCAGAGATCCATCTGGTTCTGCCTCCAAAGTGCTGGGAATAGAATGCATCTAAATTAAGATGGGAGTTCAGGGATCAGGAAGTAAAAATACAGACTTGAAAAGCTTTGCTCATACGCCCTTTCCTTGAGTGAGTGGCTCCTGGCCCCTTTTCCTATCCGTTCCTGTGGCTTACTGATCTCCCTTTTGGCACAGCCGCACTGCCAGGTTGTGGCTCAGTGGCTTATTATCTCCATTAGAACCTAACTTCTGCTATAGACCTGTTGGCTGCAGGAAAGACAGCCAACCCATTTTCTGTTGCCTGGTGGGTGGGAAACACCTGACCAGTGCCAGCGCTCAGGTCATGCAGTATATCTCAAACACATTAAGGGAGTTTATGGTATCCAAAACAGTTAGACATACGGAATCACGTTTGCATAATCTCCATGCACAAAGCATTTAGAAGGAAGGATAAAGCAGAACACAAGAACAAGCCATGTAAGGGTACATTAAAATCAAGCAAAATAAGAAGAGCACATGGTTGACAGTCTAGGAGTCCAATAACTCGATGAGGGATCTGTGGGTTGATCTGGTTAATTTCACATTGAACTTTTACATTAACTGTAGGCTAGCAGCCCTTGTGCCTAGCTGTAGGTCTCCTGATACATGATCACATCCCACCATTCTGCTTAGCTGCCTGCTTGTCGTGGAGCCTTATTGTTCCCACACCTGCTGTACACACGCCTCCTTTCCTTTTATTTCTTCTCATTGCATTAGCCACAGAGAGACCGGGGAGAGACGATGCAGCCTACAGTACAGCTCAGTTTTATTTTCTGTACTATCACGATTAGATTTTGTCGAGAATCAACTGAAACAGCTACAATTCCATTAGCTGATGATCTGTGACTATTGGCTCTTTCTCACTAATGCTTGGGGCTGGTTTTGTCCCCTCCTTGGGAATTAGACCTATAGGGTTATATATTTTTTCTAATTTATATGTACCAGACATACTAGTGATAACACTAGATTAAAGATTAGATTACTTCTGACTGTAAATCCTACTAGTCTTTTAAATGTGTTATTTATTCTTTAAAGCTTCATACACGTGTATAAAGTATTTTGATCATATCAGCACCTTAACTCCCCTTCTTCAACTGTTTCAAGATATATGTATATGTATATATATTTTTTCATTCCACACAATCCAAAATTACTGTGACCTGAATGGGCATGAGTTAAAGCCACCCTCTGTACCCTCTGTACCACAATCAACATGCCACGTTACACCTCTAAAGGAAACTGGCTTTCCCCTTCCCAGAAGCCATCAACTACCATAGATCCTCAGCTAAGAGTGGGAATGGGGTCTTGTGAGATCCTTACCCAACTATCCATGCTGATACTTCTCTGTGTTACTTACCAGTATCCACTTTGCATATTAATTTCAAATTGTTTTATCTTTAGATTGTAATAATGGAAGTGCAAGGTTTGAAGTCAGTTGCACCTAATCGAATCGTCTACTGTACAATGGAAGTGGAAGGAGGGGAAAAACTCCAGACGGACCAGGCTGAAGCTTCAAGGCCACAGTAAGCTCACTGGAAAAAATACACTTTGTTTCATCCAATTATATGTATCTTATATGATATTATACCTAGGAACCGAAACCAGTTGGCTAGCTTTGTATCAACTGTATTAGAATCACATTTCTCTTTTTATGATACATATTTTTAATTAAAACATAATCACATCATTCTCCCTTTTCTTTCCCCCCTCCAAATCCTCCATGTCTCCTCTCTTCCACTCTTTCCATGTCCTCATCACCACTACCTTTCAAATTGATACAGATATGAAGCTGATCACTGTGCAACAAAACATTTGTTTTTGGTACAGGGGTTATTTGGGAACCTGTGTAGATTACTGAAATTGTGCCATGGTAGCTTCCCCTTTTCTATGCTTCTATAGTGCAGATGTCCTGCACCAAGGCTTGGAACGATCCATTCAGTAAGCTGTTAAAGAATAATACCACACAAAAATCAGAAATAATACAACTGTCTTGTGCTGACTTACCATATTTCAAATGTTGGAAATGACTAATGAAACTGAAAAGATATTGTCTTTACCTGATTTGCCTTTGGGAAGCTTTGCCATCTCTAATAGAAATTGCTTCTCTGGGCTACGTAATGCGTGGGGAATGCATGTATCTCCTTGGGAATGGGAAATAGTAAAGATTCTTTGAGTAGACAGGGGGCGAATGAGGATGGTAATTTAAGGGATTGGGATGGGTGGGAATAGAAAGTACTAAACAAGATGACTGGAAGGGGGAAGGCCTCGAAATGCTCATAGGAACTCAGAGTCTGAACCAACAACCAGGGAGACTGCATGGGACCAAACTAGGCCCTCTACATATATGTGACAATCTTGTAGCTTGGTCTATTTGGGGGACACAGTGGAGGCAGGGGCTGTCTCTAATGTTCTGGCTGACTCTTGGGAACCGATTCCTCATACTAGATTGCCTTTCGCTGCCTAAACACAATGGGAGAGTCTTGCAGCAACTTGATATGCCATGCTTTGTTGGTACCCTTGAGAAGCCTGCCAATTTCTGAGCAGAAACAGAGAGAGTGGGTTGGGGGTCGAGGAAGTGGCAAATGAGCGGAGCATAGGGAAGGGAATCTGTCATAATGTAAAATAAATAAAGTTTTTAAAGAAATGAAAAGAAAGAACCATTTAAAAAAAAAATGCCTCTCTGGCCTGAGGGAGTCGAATGTTCATTGGAACCTTGTTTTTAGAATGCATCTGTTTTCTTTCTTGCATTATGACAGTGTACACGTTGACCATTCAGGGAATTTCTATAGCAATCCTAGCCTGTACTGGCTAGACACTGAAGATGACATGAGTGGAAATCACATTGGTTTCAAGTGGGAACTTGGGCAAGATCCAGAGGGTTATGTGTTACAATCAGAGGTTGCAAACAGAGTCATGAGGTGTCCCGAAGCAGCAGTTCATTGTCCCTGGGACCCAATCCACTGCTCCTCCATTTCATATATGTAAACAACTCATGATTTTTTTTTCTTTTCTTACCAACGCATTATTGTTACTGCTTGGCTTGTTGGGTGTGGAGTATGGGAATCCTACAGAAAGTGATTGGTAAATTTTATGCCACTATTGTTCTGATGGGTATACATTGCCAGTCTGGTCATCATTGTGGCACTCAGGATTCACAATTAAGTGATGACTCTTCTCTCACAGCAACCTACATAGCACATACATACCTCCTGGCACAATGAAGCTGACCAATAGGAAGGAAGTATCCAGGTATCAACCTCATTGCTCTATGGCAGTGGTTCCCAACCTTCCTAATGCTGCAATCCTTTAATACAGTTCCTTATGTTGTGGTGACCCCAACCTTAAAATTATTTTTGATCCTACTTTATACCTATAATTTTGTTGCTGTTATGAATTGTATTGTAAATATCTGATATGCAGGGTTTCTGGTTTGTGACCCCCAAAATGGGTTGTCATCTACAGATTAGGAACTGCTGCTCTATGACCTGTGGTCACAGTACGTGATATCTACAGCAATAGGGTGTTACCAAAGAGTTCTAGAAGAAACCAAGAGAAATGCCGCTAGCCTGTATTGTTCTGGAAGTCTCTGGGACCAAGGCTGACATCCTAAGCCTGGCAGTAGTCTTTATCTGATGACCTGGTGGCCAGGGCAATCATCATCCCTGCCCACTCTCCCACCTCCCACAGAGGGTAACTCCAATTAAACTTTTTTAATACATAATTTTTGAAGTCTTATAAACTAACTTTCATCTTACATGATTTTATTCTTTTTTTAAGTTTAGTATACTTTATTGTTTGTCTTCACACTATCTTCACGTGCCAATTTTGGATTTGGCTTACATTCTTATTAATTCATGCAGTTACGACTGTCAATTTATGCATTTTAGCACTGTTTGTGTTTATCTCTATAGTGTGCCTTCATTTTCATTCACTATGGTGCTTTTGGTCAGTAAAAATGGGAGAAGCTTCTTAGGAACAGAAAATGAAAGCCCCAGGTTTCCCCATCCACCCCAATGGCTGATCTACCTGAAATCTAGTCAACACAGAAGAATCAAAACCATGCTAGTACAGTTGAATCCTTGAGCTCTTTTCTGGCACTTAACGTTTTATTTATTTAAACTTCCCTACTAGTCTGTGAAGGTCAACTGGCCTAAAGGTTCTTATGGCCGTGCCTTTTTTATGTAATCTTTTAAAGCACTTTTTTATTTGGTTGTAATATGTATATTATAAGTATATTGTTTCACAAGTCAAATGACAGGTACTAAAATTTTCAATTGCATCAATACTGTATCCTAAAAGATGGTTTGAAAAGATTTGTCACACCCACTTTTAATCTGCTCTTGCCTCTACTCATGGTTCCAGGAAAGAAAAACATTAGGGTGGAAGGTAAAAGAATGGAATCATGAAATGTTTATTCTGTATAGTTGGCTTTTTTTTTATTTAGCATTGCTTCTACAAAATCTTATATTCAGCTTATTTACGTATTTCTTTAAGAGTAAAATTTTCCAAAAAATAAAAGGTTTTATTATTTGTTACCCATTAAATCTCTAAGATAATATAGTTATTAAAATATTCTGATAGGGAACTTATTAATGAATATTTTAGTCAATTCTTTACTGTTGCAGAGAAAGTGTTACAGTAGTAGTAACCTAGTACTCCTTTAAACTGTTCTTTACAAAGAAACCTGACCTTTCTGGTTTGCTGCAAATACTGACTGACTTTAAAAATGAATAAAAAAAAATTGAATGTATGGCCGTTTCCTGGGGGCAGATAGTCTTGAACATACCGCCTGAGTGCTAACCAACTACAGCTTCCTGGTGCGGTCGCTTTAATCCCAAACTCGTCTTGCACAACAGGAGCGACATTCATCTCTTCCATCATCATTCTGAAGTACGCCTCAGACACGTTTTCTAAATTTTTTTATTGCTTCAACAGTTTGTGCTTTGTTGGAGATAAATTCATCCTTCTGTCTGATACTAATTAAGGTGCCTTATTTAGTCCATATTTCCAATAAACATAATCAAGAGTTTTAGCCATTGCCTATTTCATTCCTGTAGTTCGGAATTCTTGCCAGTAATTAGGCAGAAATAGCAAGGAAGTTTGGTTATTACTCAGAATATGAAACTTGAAGTCCAATGAAAATAATATTGACAGATAAGTTTAAAGGATTTACTAACTTGGTAAAGTGTTTCCTTTATGTCAATGTTTTGATATACAGAAGGGAAGAAGAGAATGGGGAGAAACTATTTTTGCCAAGGCAAGTTTTACCCAGGGACTAGACATAAGAATGTTTTGATACAGTGTTGTAACATTTTACCATTTCCCTTATCTCCTTCATCTGAGGTTTGCCCCAGACCATGAAAGCACCTGAAGGAAATAGAGGGATAGTAAGTGAGGACAAGATTTGTTATGCTCATATAATGACACAGATTCCCTGATGTGTCTGTACCTTCTAAGACCTATTCCTTCCAGTGCCAATCATCCCTTGAGGGCATGCACACCCTTGGGAGTTTATGATCTCACAGGCAGGATCTAGATAAGTCTTGGTTCTCTGTAAATAAAGGCAACGAAGTTATTTCAACTAAACACAAAAGATCTAACCTCATAAATTTTAAATGTATAATTTAGGATAATAATAGAGAATATACTATTAATCAGAACAATGAATTAAATATTGGTTACATTCATTTGTTAAGACAAAACAACCAAATAGATAGAGGTTAAACACTTGAAAATTCAGTATTAGGAAAGTTGAGGCAGAAGGATAGCAATTTTGAAGCCAGACTGGGATATCTCAAGACCTTCAGAACCCAACCCCTAGTAAATAACAGCACTTTGATACCACAGCCTCTGTATCTTCTTTGTCCTCTGGAGCTATATGATTAGACTACTGATTCTCTGCTTCCTATCTCCCTAGAGGAGTGAGATAAATTGATGTCACATCGTTAGAGAAATCTATTTATGATTGCTAGGCAGAATTATGAGAAGTATAGTTTACTTCTGATAGGCATTTATGCAAACTTAATACATTAAACTGAATTGTTATTATCTGTGCACCAATATGATTGTCAAAACAATAAGAATATTGCAACTACAAATAAGGAGTTTCTCAGAATGACTCAAGGACTAGGGTAGTATTTTAGGGATTAAATATACAGATCACATAAAGCTAAAATAGAATATGTTTCTTAAAGAAATATTTCTTTTAAATGAGATATATTTATTTCTCATTTATTTTTTCTTATTTAACTTATTAATATTAGAATTTTGAGGTATAATTTATTATAGAATATTTATAGATTAGAAATAGAATATGCTATATTTTGTACATCAAAAATTAGCAAAGGAAAACATTTGAATTATATGCTCTTTTTTCTCTTCTTATTTCCATCATTAAAATTATGACAGATTGCTTGCTCTTATTAAAGTCTCTAAAAGTGACATTTTGCTAGGAATGATGCTGGTGACACAGAGCAAAGTGGACCCGAAGGAGACAGACATTGGCCTAAAACAGGCATTAAATGCATTGAGAATATATTTGTAAGTAAAGAAAGTTAATCTGGGGGATTTCATAATTGAAGACATGATCTACTGTGAATTTCGAATAGTTAGTGTTCCAGACTGTAGTCAAAGAGTACACCTAAGTTACAGTGGAGAGCAACAGTGACATTTGGAGACCCCATCCCTTTAGGGTTACTTATACTTCTGCAGTAGGTTTACAGCTTGCTGATAGCTTGCCTCTTTTACAGCAATCTTTGGAAGTTGTTACTGTTTCATTTCATTTGGGCAACCCTTCATTGTATCAGCTACTAAGTGTGACAAGGCATGAGTGGGTAGGTCAAGGCTTGTCAGCAGTTGTTACCCAGCTGTCCTCTGTGATTAGGAGTCTCCTTCAGGAGGCATCTTCACAGATACCATGTCTTTCCTCGCCTCTTTCAAAGGTGTCTGTAGCTGTATCAGAATTTTCATGCCAGTTCAAGTTAAAATCCATTCATTTTCCCTTTTTTTTTTTCTCTCTCTCTCTTTCTTTTCCTTCAAATCTAACCAGAAGCTTGCAATATGGAAAAGATATTATAATTTGGTCTTCTTATTCTATTCTTTAAGGGGCAAAAAAGAAAAAGAGGGAAGAGAAAGGGGGAACTTTGGGAGAGATTACCTGCCTGCTTGCATGCTTGCTTGCTTAATTCACATATTCTAAGCAGCCCTTGTACTCACTGTGAGGCCAACCAAGGCTGAGACTGAACTTCTTGTCATCCTGCCTCCACCTCCTAGGTGCTGAAGTTGCAGGCATGCTCCTCCACACTCAGCTTAGGTGGTGCTGGGGATTGAATCAAGGACTTCTATGCCATAGGCCAGAGTTGTATCAACTGAGCGGCTCCCCACCCCCATTCTGCTTCCTTTTCCTGTTTATCCACTCGTTCTACAAGGTTTCATTGGGCTTTGGTTTGAAAAGAAACGGGGAAACGTCTTTCTTTGTATATGCTCTTCAGATTTGTCCCTTGGATTTCAGCACGCATGGTTCCTATGACCCTGTGGTAACACAGGTAACACAGGTCATGGCCATCCATTACAGACCCCAGCTGCACAGACCTAGGACACAGACCCAGACATGGCCCTTTGCAGCAGCTTGGGCCCCAATATCAAGATGTCACCATGGCCCTGGTGGCAGCATAGACCACCCAGGTCAGTGTCATCCTGGTGGCAGCGAGGTCCTTGGACACCGACATGGTCTCTGGACGCTGACCAGACCCTGGGCATCCACACAGCCCTCTGTAATAACAGGAGTCATGGACATGGCTACTGCAGGGTAGAACAGGTCTTTGATGCTCTTCTCTCCCTTCCCCAGTTCCTAGGTCTTCTGCTGTTGTTACATCTCTCAGAGAATGATGCAGCTCAGGGCTGTCCTCATCACTGTCCCACTGGGTAGTGAACTAAATATATAATCCATGTGTTCTGTTTATGTTTAAAAGTCCTTTACATGGCAGAGGGACCAGAAATGGGAGGCTCCTTGAAGACAAGGTTTGTACAAGATACCACTGAGTTCTGCCCTGGCACTAGCACAGAAAGAGATCTCGCGGGTACTCCGATAATCTGCATACAAGCATTTATAGAGCCAGAGGAACAGGGAACTTCCTGTGAGACTGTGCCTCCTAGGAATGATAGAAGCTACACCCATAAAGTCTCACCAATATGACTGCCTAAATATGAAATGAATAAGTACAACGCCAATAGAAGGGATGAAGTGGCCAGGAGAATGTTCAGCTCATAAACCCTACCCAGTCACTACAAAGAATACAACAAACTTAGGAAAGCTGAGAGCTGGAGAAATAGTCTTCCCCAGAGAAGAGCACACCCATTGGGCTGTCCAATGCGAAGTGGTCAACTCTGAAACCATGCATACACGTTTACCAGGTGGTTCCTGTCTTTTTCCCTACCCAGAATTCATGTATTTCTAGATAGTCCATAGAAAACATTCTCTCCAAGAGCTCAGTTCTTTTCTTGTGTGTGTTCAATTAGGCTGGAGTTACATAATCGCTTTTGTATATGTGCCTCTCTGGCTGAGACAGTATTTTCTAAACTGAGCTGTGAAGCCTCCTGGATAAACAAGACAGTTTGCTTCCCAGGAATAATTCAACCCAAGGCTGCTGGTGTTAGCAGAACTGACAAATGACTTTCCTGGCTCCACGGGAACTCCCTCCTACCCCTTTTCTGTCTAGGAAAGGGCCTGTTACCTGCAAAGCTCGTCTTCATCCCCCTTTCACAATTATTCTTTGCCTATTTTCCAAGAGAAAGCGATCCCTCTCTGGCAACTCCTTCCTTCTGTGTTGATTCTTCCCCAGAATCGAAAGCCCTCCAGGGCAGTACTCAAAAGGGAAATATTACTGTTGATTTTGAGAAAGCGATTGGGTTATGAGTCAATCAATCCTTTTGCAAATTAGATGTCTTCCACTACTTTGTTTTCAACCGAGCTGATGGATTTATTCGAGCCTTTACCTGCTAAATAATTGAAAGCTAGATTTTGTCTGTTAATCACTGTATGCCTTGGAGACATTTACATAGAAAGTAAGCAAATTGATGGGAATCATTATCATAATAGTCCCATGCACTCATTCTCTTAGCTCTTATAACAGAAAAATGAAAACCTGGATTAAAATCCAGGCTGAACCCTGACTCACTCCAGCATTAAGCACTGGGGACCCGTGGACACAGCTGTTCAGGAAACAAAGCATAGACTGCTTCTTTGAGATGCACGTCTATGAAATGAATTTACACTTTATCACTTACACTAGTCCTCAAGTACTAGTAATCCTAAGAATAACCAAATTAAGGTGTTTTACTAAAGGGACATTCTAGTGAGAGCAAATAATCATTTTCTTAGACAAAAATTGGATATAGATAGATAGGTCCCTATCAAACTATCAAAGCTTGCTCACTCATTAATATACATTATGATCAAATTCTAAGCCTCTTGAGAAGTAAAATCAAAGAAGCAGTTCCAGGAAAGGGGGACTGCTGTGTGTCCTGTTAATGACTGTACTGCCCCGCTTCAAGTGGAAGGTGCTGCAGACAGTGCTCTGAGCATTAGATAGCATAGATTCTACTTAAAGGGAACATCATGGTTTTTATGTTAAATGCCAGTGTTTAAAATACACCACAAATCACCACCCTTTGCAACTGTTCAGATTTACAGCAAAATTTCTAAATGTCTACCTACAAATGTGTGAAGGGGTTATGTCGCTTTGCAGAAGATTTGAAGGCGGCTTGTCTAAGAGCTGCCGGATCCTGGAGTCAGAACCAAGCCTTCAGGTCAGGAGACGTGTAGCTGTGATGCACACGAAAATCACACAGTCAGAGAGTTGCCTTTACTCTCAGCACAATCCCACAGCCCCAGGAAGCTGCCTGGACCCCTCTAGTGCAGGGGTACAGATCAGAACGATCTGCGGGCCATGGAAAACATACCTAGTGTTACACAAAAAAGGAATGCTTAGAGCACCCCAGGCAGAAAAGTACAGTTCTTCCTACCTTTGCCGGCGTCCTCTGAAGAATCCAGGAATGCAAAGAGTGAAGAGGAAACATAAAGCCATTTGAAGAAATCTTGTTGAATACCATTTTGTGGTTTGTTAAATAAGTATATAATTTGAAGAAATGCCAACAGCTATAATTATTAAAGTATAAATATATCGGGTAGCAGTTAAGAAAGTAAATAATCTTTAAAATAATTCACACAAATACACACAAGAAAAGTCAGGCAGGGATGGTACATTTCTTTAGTTCCAGCACTTAGTAGACAGAGGCAAGTCAATCTCTTTGAGTTCAAGGCCAGCCTAGTCTGCAGTGAGGTCCAAGGCAAGAAACCTTGGTTTTAAAAAAACCAAAGAGGGAGAAAGAAGAATTCAGTTCTCAATGGCGGTAATTTGTAGTGTGGGTTTCCACCAGGTCCTCAGATTATATAATGAATCTCACAGCTGGTTTAGTTTGGTCTCTTGTCATCAGTGCTACTGCATCTCCAGAACTTGATCGTCTTCTACCTGAGCATTTTGCATCTTTTAATGTCCTTTAGTTATTCCTGCCCCCTGTCCTCCATGCCCCACCCCCAAACTGCTTTTGGCAACCAGTGTTGACTCTTGGTTTTATTTACTCTTTTTACTTTTCCATGTACAGGAAACCATACAGCAAGAGAATTGTTTTGTGAGCTTCAGACATTGATTTCAGGGTTGTTGTGGTGGATGTTTATCAGAATAACATGGGCCTCGGATGAATCATGATATATACCAGGGAATACATCGTAACATTGACTCCGATTAGCTGTGGTATCATAGATACATTTAAGGCTCTTTGAGTCTGTTTCGAAACAGTGGTACCTGTTGGAAGGAATGTTTTGTAGATCAAAGTATATGTGTAGCAATTCTCAGTTCCACTCCTCTGCCTATATTCTTGCCTTTTTTTTTTTGTTGTT
Organism: Alexandromys fortis; assembly: GCF_014885135.2. NCBI lineage: Eukaryota > Metazoa > Chordata > Mammalia > Rodentia > Cricetidae > Alexandromys > Alexandromys fortis. The sequence continues at coordinate 2,930,619 of NW_026067933.1, forward strand.
GTTAACCTGTATTTGATTTGTTCCAATGTGTTTTCCTCCACTGAGGCGTTCACGTTTCTGCTGTCTTTAAACTTTCCTTCTGGCATCCTGGCTTTAAGTCCAGGAATTTCTAGATGCTGGGGGAGGAGGATGAACTAACCTTAAGGAACTACCGAGTGCTCTTGAGAGCATCAAGAATTATTATGGGAAGTAAAATGTGCTTTTGTTTTTTTGAGTCCTGTCTGGGATTTTTGGCTTGGATATTTGTATTGTTATCTGATATTTATTCAGCAAGCACCCTCCCCCTGTTTTTTTAAAGATCTGAGAGTTAATTTCTATCAAATGGATGTGGTTTTCAGCATGAATAATGTCCCTCTGTCAGTCATGATGGGAAAATATCCTTTGGCTGTCATGTATTTGCTATCAACACTGGTTCTGTTTCTCAGTTGATGTCATAGAAGATTTATATCTGTTCTGGTAAAACTCAGCTGTCAAAGGACCTCAAGTGCTCTGCTGTAAATGTTGGCAGAAATCTTGCAGGCGTGTCTCCCATCTTGGCATTGCGTTAATATATTATGTCCAGGGTACTCAACGGTTGCACATTTTGGAGCTGTGGACTTGAAATGCAGCTGGGGACTGGCACTGGGAACATAGATCAGCAGAAGAAAGACTGGGCTGATAACAAATGCAACTTTGTATTATTGGGATCCTGTGAGACTAAAGAAAATCTGAAGGAGTTTGTAGAACCCCATGGAATCTTCCTACTCCTTTTCCTATTACAATGATGCACCAGAGATGCAATAATATTTAAAGGAAAGAGATTCATTGAGCTCAGTTTTTGGAGGCTCAACATTTAAACAGCATGATTCTAGTGTTGAGGCCCCTTTCCCATCACTGCATCATACATTGGTGTATATCATGGCAGAATCACCTATGAGGTGGAGAGGTCACGTGGTGAAGCAGGAAGTCAGAGAAGGACTGAGGAAGGACAAAGCTTGCTTCTTTGTAACAACCATTAGTGACATTACCCAAGATGCCTTTAGAGTGGCACCATTGCCTTCCTCTTCATGGCTTCCCCTCCCCAAGGCTGCTACACAGAGGACCATTCTCTTAACACTAACCCATGAAGCAGCTGGAGACGGGTCAGTCCATTTCCACATCAAAGCAAGCTGCTCACAGTCTACTCATGGTGAGGAGGAGAAATAGGACGTTGTTTAAATAAATCATGGAATTCAAATAGCACTGGTGAGCTGAGCAGTCAAGGGAGGTAGGAGCCTAAAATGCCGTGCTTTCTCATTCAACTATACTTGAACTTGGGTGTACAACCTTTCGCTAGGCCCACTCCAGCCTCAAGCTCTGATCAATGCTTTAAGACCAGTTTGACTTCAAAGAGGCTGTTCTAAGAACACACTCTTCTGTTTTGGATTTTTTTTTACTTTGCATATGTTTATGCATGTGTATTTGCATTCACGTATGCACTTATGTAGACATGCTTGTGGGCTTGTTGTGTGTCTGTGGAAGTCAGATGTCATTCTTCAGAAACCATCGGGTTTTTTTGTTTTGTTTTGGTTTGGTTTGTTTGTTTGTTTGTTTTTGAGACAGGATCTCTCACTGGGCTGGAGCTCACCAAGTAGGTTACCAGTAAGTTCTGGAGATCAGCCAGTCTCTGCCTCCTCAGAACTGAGATTCTACCTGCACCACCATGCCCAGCTTTGTGTGTCTATGTGTGTGTGTGTGTTAATTCTCAGAATCAGGCACAGGTATTCATGATTACAAAACAAGTACCTTATCAACTGAGACCTATCCCCATTCCTAGAATACTCTTTTTTATTAAGAATTGTCTTTAATATTTAACATTAATATACCATTTTATCTTTCAGTTTTTATATTCAATCTAGCGACATGTGTGACTTTATACAAAATTTGCCTTTTAATGCCCATATATGCATACATATACACTTTATGTAGTGTTTTACAGTTAGTTAATTATATGGCATATAATTATAGTGCTTGTGATAAGGTTAAAGTGCTGAAGAAATGACCAGCACTTAAGAGAGCATACCGTTCTTGCAGAAGACACCAGCTTGTTTCCTAGCTCTCTTATCAGGCCGCCCCATAGCCTTGGAATGCCATCTTCAGGCCTTTGCAGGTACTGCAGTCACATGTACATACCCCATACAACACACACAAACACATAATTTAAAACAAGCACAAATCTTTGCAAATGAAGCTTATTTTTATATGTTTGCTCTATACTGTTTATCTCATTCATCCAAATGGGTAATTGACATTTTAAAAAAAACTAGACTTACTTTTCTTGCCCTTACTTTGATCATGATTCTGATCTGTGCATTGTCTAATTATATGCAGAAACATCCAGCTCAAACCACCTTAATGACACCTTTGCCTTGCTGAAGAATTTTTGCAAATATATGTTACATTAATTTTTCCTTGTATCTTCTATGTTATCTTTGACATTCTGTCACTGAATAAAGTTAATTGAAAGTCAATTTTTTAAGTCAATGTGTTAAAAATAACCACAAACGTTATTTGGAATTTTGATGTCTAATTTCTTGAGTCTGTTACATATCGTGGAGATCAGTCCTCTGTCTGATGTGGGGTTGGTGAAGGTCATTTCCCATTCAGTAGGCTGCCTTTTTGTCTTATTGACTGTGTCCTTGGCTTTACAGAAGCTTCTCCATTTTAGGAGGTTCCATTTATTTATTGTTGCTCTCAGTGTCTGTGCTACTGGGGTTATATTTATGAAGTGGTCTCCTGTGCCCATGCATTGAAGGCTACGTTTCACTTTCTCTTCCATCAGGTTCAGTGTGGTTGGATTTATATTGAGGTCTTTAATCTGTTTGGACTTGAGTTTTGTGCATGGTCATAGATACAGATCTATTTTTATTCTTCTGCATGTTAACATCCAGTTATGCCAGTGCCATTTGTTGAAGATACTTTCTTTCTTCCATTGTATATTTTTAGCTTCTTTGTCAAAAATCCACACTTAAGATTAAATGTGTAGCCGGGCGGTGGTGGCGCACACCTTTAATCCCAGCACTCGGGAGGCAGAGGCAGACGGATCTCTGGGAGTTCGAGGCCAGCTTGGTCTACAAGGGCTAGTTGCAGGACAGGCTCCAAAAGCTACAGAGAAACCCTGTCTCGAAAAACAAAAACAAAAACAAACAAAACAACAACAACAACAAAAAAAAGATTAAATGTGTATTACGATTGGCGTCTTTGATTTGATTCCATTAGTCCACCGGCCTGTTTTTATGCCAGTACCAAGCTGGGTTTTTTTTTTTTTTCTGTAGCTTTATAATAGAGCTTGATGTCAGGGATGGTGATGCCTCCCAAAGTTTCTTTATTGTACAAGATTATTTTGGCTATCTCAGGTTTTGTTTATCCATATGAAGTTGAGTATTGTTCTTTCAAGGTCTGTGAAGAATTGTGTTGGAATTTTGATGGGGTTTGCATTGAATCTTAGATTGCTTTTGGTAAGTTAGCCATTTTTATTATGTTGATCCTACCTATTCAAGCATGGGAGATCTTTCCATTTTCTGTATTCACTCATAAGCAGATACTAGCTGTAAAGCATAGGATATTGAGCCCATAGTTCGTGATCCTAGAGAAGCTAAGTAACAAGGTGAACCCTAAGAAAAACATACATAGATCCACCTGGAAAGGGGAAACAGCCAAGATCGCCTGACAAAATTGGGAGCATGGGGCTAGGGGGAGTAGGGAGGGCAGAAGGGGAAAACAAGAAGAGAATGGGAGGGGAGGAGAACTTGAGGGAACTGGATAGTCAAGATATGGAGGAAGGACAGAGATGAGAACAGGGAAAGAGGTATCTTGATTGAGGGAGCCATTATGGGGCTAGCAAGAATCCTGGCACCAGAGAAATTCCCAGGAGTCCACAAGGATGACCCCAGCTAAGACCATAAGCAGTAGAGGAGAGGGGGCCTGAACTGGCCTTGCCCTGTAATCAGACTGATGAATATCTTAAATATCAACATAGACCTTCAGCCAGCAACCTGATAGAAAGAGGCAGAGACCCACATCAGAGCACTGGACTGAGCTCCGAAAGTCCAGGTTAAGAGTGGAAGGAGTGAAAATATGAGCAAAGAGATCAAGACCGTGATGGGGACACCCACTGAAACAGTCTACCTGAGCTAATGGGAGCTCACCAACACCAGCCGGACAGTGAAGGAAACAGCTGAATGTGGTTGACAGTTACATGGCTGGGGCAGACTGTGGGGTCACTAGCAGTGGCACCCGGATTTTATCCCTACTGCTTGTACTGACTTTTTTGGAACCTACTCTTTGGATGGATACCTTGCTCAGCCTAGATATAGTAGGGAGGGCCTTGGACCTTCCCCAAAGCATTGTGCCTTACACTCTCTGAGAAGTGGGTGGGTTGGGGGGCTAGGTGGAGGGAAGGGGAGTAAGGAAGGGAATGGGAACTGGGATTGGTATTTAAAATGAAAAAGATTTTGTTTTTAAAAAATAAATTTAAAAAAATAACCATAACTTATAAGCATTCATGTCTGGGAGTTTTCAGATGCACCATCTGAGGCAGGCCACCTTTTCAGGTAACTTTTTAAATGTAATATACATATACCTTTTCCTTTTTTTAGAAATTTGATGAAGAAAATATTAAATGCAAGAACCGTATTGTCTGGATTATGGAATTTTCTATTGGTTTAAGGAAAGACTGTTTATGTAGGTGCTAAGAAATTGTTTTTGCACGAACACATCCTCTTCTCTCCTGTATGTGTGGTCTGGAGAATGTTCACTCTAGAGACAAACTGCAAAACTCTGGGCATAACTACCATAATTGAACAGTTTGGGAAGACACACTTCTTCATTTATCTCGATTTCTAAAAGAACTTACATTGGCTGCAAACCACCAAAGAAACTGCCCTGATATTAAGTGTGGCAAAAGAAATAGAAATGAAGAATTGGTCGATGCCTACAGTTTCACATTTCTGGCTCAGACTTCCTTGTTACATAAAGCGCAAGATGGCTTTGGCTGGCAACCACTTGAAATCTTTTGGCTTATAAACTAGCACAGTTTTACCTGGAGCAAGTCTGTGAGATTCTCACTGTGTTCTGATGTTTAGTATTCTTTTTTTTTTTTTTTTTTTTTGCCATAATATAGCTTTGGTGGCAGATGGCAACATTTTGATTTTATTGAATTTGGCAAATTCTCATAAGAATCCTCAAATTTTTTTAATATTTGCACGTGAAAATATTACAGATTTTTCTATCAGTCTGCCAAATTGGCAGAGAAGAAATCTTCTAGATTTTAATAATCTCACTCCCCTTATTGTTTCAGTTTCAAATAAGGTATCTAGGAGAAAAAGAGAAAATAAAATTTACAAAGCACTAGTATAATTTTAAGGTCCTAAAAGCTTTGCCTGTCCTTTAACAGCCAAGAAGTACATCCTGAAAGGGAAGGCCCAGTGTTTTCGTGCTCAGTCCTCAAGGGTCTACCCCACCATCCACATTAAACAGCTGTGCGTAAGGATCCTTCTGAGCACTCAAAAGGAGGTCCCTAGTTGGGCAGTGTTGAGTCATGCGACTCTCCAGTTCTCTCTTTACAAAGACTGGTTCTAAGAAAGCTCAGTAAACTAGCATCTAGACAAAGAGTTAGAACGCTGGTAAGGAGAACCAAAACAGGCAGACCAGATATTTTTCCAAATTCAGCTTTCAGCAACCCGGTATCATGTGGCTGTTTTACACTCTATTGTTAATGAGTGCCAGGCTAATCACCTGCCCTACTAACCCTGAGACTGGAATTAATACATAATCAGGTTTAGAGTTGGGGGCCCTGATTTCTGCTGCCACAAACTCATTAAAATTGCACAAGCAACATTATTTTTGGAAAGCCTCGAGCAAGTGTGTGGACCTCACGCGATTAGTCACTTTTGTGATGAGGCGTACTAACAGATGGACTTGTTCCTCCATCATCAGATTGGTGATTACATTAAAATTTCATTATTGGTGTTTTCTTGGGCATCTCTGCGAACGTTTCATGGCTCCCCTTTTCCAGAGAAGGTCCCCAACCTAGCTCGTGACCTTTGCTGTGTTCCTGCAGGTGGTGAGATCTTTAGAAAAGAAAAAGCTTGTTTACACCAAGCTGAGCTTGGCTCTGCTGCTTTGACACCATGGGGCTGCTCTTTCTGTTCACAAAGAGGCTACTGCATGTGTTGTTGTGGTTTGGTGACCCCCTGCTCTATCGTATAGCTTCCTGCTAGCCTGAACAAACAGTATCTGTATATGTATTAGTGATCATTTTCTTAAAATTGGTCAACATAATAACCATCTTTAAATAACATACTTTTTTACTCTAATCAAACAGCCCAGAGTTTTTTTTTTAAATCACATGTAAATTAAGATGTATTACAAGGACGATGATTAATACCGTCTAGGAATACTTATCCATATGGCATAGATGAGCAATAATTTCATCGTAAAATTTAATTATTCCCTTCTATTTAATAGGAAATGGGTTATTGCTTGTTCTGCAGTACTTTAACATGTATTTTGTATTGTATGCAGCATGTCTATTATGAAGGAAATTTTTGCAAAGAACCAATTCCCATAAAAGAATACAAAGGAATAGCCTTTGGGTGTAGAAGGAAACTCTGTGATCAACAAAATCTACTTCTTAAAAAACCTAGACTAGTAATAGAGAGCGTGCCTTCTCTCTTGATACCTTCAGACCCTTTCCTTCATCACATTCAAAGTCGTTACACTTAAAAGCCCTAAGGACAACCTTCCTTTTGTCTCTACTGTGTGGACATGTGGTGTTGCTACCTGTACAAGTATCCCAGCTAGAAACTTGGGGATTCTAATTTCTTCTCCCTGGTCCCATGTCTGAAGCATGGGGATTCATGTAGCTAGCAAGCAAGTCTGTCTCTTGCTGTGTTTACTGTGGCTGGCACCTTGCACCTTGCTTTGGGCCTTGCTAGGTTTACTCTGCAAAGCTCTGTTTGACACCAGCCTCCATCCTTGCTTGCCTTTCAGTCCAGGTTCTGAAGCACACAGATGCTTATGTAACACACTTTCCTCCTCAGCACTGATGTGACTCTGCCTTCTGGGTGAAGTCTTGTGGAAAGTCTCACCCTTCCCAGCACTGATTTGGCTCTATCTCCTGAGTGAAGTCTCACCAAAGTCTTACCCCCCACTCCCCGGCCTGACTTCTGCTTCCCTCCAACCCACCTGTTTTTTTCCCATCTTAGTTTCTTACCCACTGGCTTGTCAGCAGGAATATGGTTTCTTTTTTATGGTAATAATTCTTGTCAGTCAGAGTGGCCCCCTGCATGGTGGCCTGTTAGCTCTCCTAGCCTCTGGTCCACCCTCACTTTTAAATGCCACAATTTGGGAATGAAAAGAGGATTCCTTGTCCTCACCCAGGGCTGTCGGCTTGTCATGTCTTATCCACTCTCAAAGGTGCAGTGTGAGGTGTTCTTCCTATGAAGTTTTTCTTAAGCCTGTAGCAGTGTTGTGGTCTCAGTGCCTGGAATTCTCACTATCTGTGACTGGTGTCTCCTTTCCCTTTTCTTCAAAGCCTGTGAGCTCTTGGCTAGAGTTACACTCAGTATCTGGGTCACTGAGCCGTCTCATGTTGATGCATTACTTGACCTCTCCATGGCCGTCAGTAGTACTATCTTGAGTCTATTAATGAAATATCCATTAGAGTATTCCGTTATAAGGAGAATACTGATGCATAAAAATAGATATGCACGAGGCACCAGGAGAGACATCACTGGGGTGAGTGAGTTTCTGACCCCAGCAGCAGCCCGGGACAGGGAACTCAGACACCCCTCCTACACTTCCTGGTCATCCTCAGGGGCTACTCTGCCCGATACCTCTTCTCTCTTCCTATCCCACCCAGCTTGCATCCACAACTCTCCCCCACTCCGTCTGACTCCCTTCCCTCTTTGACCACATTACATCTCCCAGCCCAGCCTGTCCGGGCTCTAGGACCGAATCCGAATTGGCAGGGCAAACGGGAGGGTGGTAGCTCCTTTGTTCCCTCTAGCCTGCCTGTAGCGAGCTAGGTAGGTCCTTTGTTTACGAGCAACACAAGCAGCAAGGAGATCCGAACCCCGCACCAGGAGAGACATCAGGCTTGCATTCACAACCCACCCAGAGCGGTCCTAAGGAGCTCCATCTAGACGGTAGTCCATGTTTGGGTGCTGAGGAGTTCCAGCTCAACTGGACGGTCCCTGCTTCTACACTGAAAAGATACACCCAGAAACTCAGTCACAGCAAAGACTGGACAAAGACACCAGGCCTCTCCTGGCTCCATTTGAAGGAGGAGATGGGAAGGCGCCAATACAAGACTTCCTCCAACAACCTGAAAGGCAACATGACTTCACCAGAATCAAGGGATCCCGAAATAAGAAGAATTGTACACCCTACTCCAGAAGAATTAGAAGAAATCGACTCAAAAGTGAATTATATGAAAATAATAGAAGACCTTAAGCAGGAGGTGAAAAACTGCCATAAACAATTAGAGATTACAAACAAAAAGGTAGAGGAAATGAATAAATCGCTTAAAGATACCCAAGAAAATCAAGAGAAACATGAAAAAGCAATCAGACAGGTACGGGAAGCAGTTCAAGACTTGAAGAATGAAATGGAAGTAATGAAGAAAACACAAACCGAGGGAAGATTGGAGATGGAAAATCTGGGTAAACGAACAGGAACTACAGAGACAAGTACTACCAACAGAATACAAGAGATAGAAGAAAGAATATCAGATACTGAAGATACCATAGAGAAAATAAACACACTGATCAAAGAAAACAGCAAAACCAACAAATTCTCATCACAAAACATTCAGGAAATATGGGACACAATAAAAAGACCAAACCTAAGAATAATTGGAGTAGAAGAAGGAGAAGAGGTGCAACTCAACGGCCCAGAAAATATATTTAATAAAATTATAGAAGAAAACTTTCCCAACCTAAAGAAAGATGT
>NW_026067933.1:2944709-2968326 GCF_014885135.2 Alexandromys fortis
AGAGGGAGGGGGAGAGGAGTGGGGGAGGGGGAGAGGAGTGGGGGGAGGGGGAGGGAAATGGGAGACTGGGAGGAGGCGGAAACTTTTTTTTCTTATTCTCAACAAAAAAAAGATGAAAAAAAAATAGATATGCACATAAAACCATTGTCTTACACTTTGCGACCTTTTATCATGGAAGAGGTAAACTGGAGTATTCTAAATGTACTTGATAGCAGCCAGTAGCTCCTTATTACTGTCTCAACCCACTACCTAGCTAAACGTAGTCTATGTTACATCACATCATCCACTTTCTATGGCATAAATTTTCTTCCACCCATTCTAAATATTGCAACATTATATCCTATCTTACCCATGTGGAACATTATTACAGCAGCAGAAGCAGTGTAGGTTATACAAACTCCTCTGAATTCGCATGGAGATTTTTGGTGTGCGTGGGAAACACTTCCTAAATGTAAGATGGAATTTTAACATTGCTAAAGCTATTATAGTACCATTTTAATAGGGTACATTGTCCCAAACAGACATCTTTGAAACATACGTAGGATTTTTTTTTTTATTTAACCCAAGATACAACTGTGTGTGTCTACACTTAAAATATTTCCACCTCCATGGCTTGCTTTTCAGTGTGGTTTATGTAAATAAGTACTAACAAGCAATAGCTAAAACTCTCTGCAAACATATGCAATTTTCATGGTCAAATGGCACAAATGGAGTTATCTTTTAAAAAAATGTGTTATTTATACATTATACCTGTTCTGGCTTTTAAGTTTAAGTTTAGTTTTGTTGCTTTGTTTTCTCACCTTGACACAAGCTAAATCATTTGAGAAGAAGGAAAGTCAATTAAGGAAATGGTAGAGACCACCAGCTTGGCCTATAGGCAGGCTTGTGGGGCATCTTCTTTAATTGATATGATGGGGCCTGCCCCTGTGAGTGGTTGCCGCTCTTGCATGGTGGTCCTGAGTGGAATAAGAAAGCAGGCAGAGCAAGCCATAGTAGAGAGCTGTGCTCCTCCATGGCCTCTGTACCAGTTCCTCCAGGTTCCCGCCTTGAGATCCTACCCCGAGTTCCCTGAATGATGGACTACAAGCTGTAAGATCAAATCAAGACTTTCTTCCTTAAGTTGCTTTTAGTCATGGTGTGTATTACAACAGTAGAAACCCTAACTAAAACTTTGTCTTTTTTCTCCCTCCCCTCCCCACAGTCCCGTCTCATCCCTCTCCCCTGTATCAACTCCTCCTCTGTTTCCCATCAGAAAAAAAAAAAAAAAAAAAAAAAGCAGGTCTCCCAGGAATATCCACCAAACATGGCCTAACAAGATGCAATAAGACTGGGCACAGACTATTGTATCATAGCTGTCTATGGCAACCCAGTCAGATAAAAAGTATCCCAAGGGCAGGCAAAAGAGTCAGAGATACCTCCCACTCCCACTGTTGGGAGTCCCGCAAGAACACCCAGCTATGCAACCACAACATACATGCGGCAGACCTAGCTCAGATCCATACAGGGGCTGTGTTGTTGCTTCAGTTTCTGTGAGCCTTCATGAGCGCTGCTTAGTTGATTCAGTGGTCCATGTTCTTGTGATGTTTTTAATTCCTCTGGTACCTATAATCCTTCCTTACCCTCTCCTATGGGGTTCTCCTGGCTCTCCCTAGTGTTTGACTGTGGGTCTCTGCAACTGCCTTCATTGGTTGCTGGATGATGCCCCTCTGGTGACAATTGGGCTAGGAACTGATATATGAGTATAGCAGAATATCAATAGGATGTGGGGTTGGTGAAAATATTTTACCATTCTGTAGGCTGCGTTTTGTCTTATTGGATGCGTCCTTTGACTTACAAAGCTTCTCGGTTTCAGGAGGTCCCATGTATTTATTGTTGCTTTCAGTGTCTCTGCCACTGGTGTTATATTTATAAGGTAGTCTCCTGTGCCAGTGCATTTAAGGGTACTTCTCACTTTCTCTTCTCTTCTGTGAGGTTAAGTTTGGCTGGATTTATGTTGAGGTCTTTAATCCACTTGGACTTGAGTTTTGAGTTTTGATTTTGATGGTGATTACATTGAATCTGTAGATTGCTTTGGGTAAGATTGCCATTTTTATTATATTGATCCTACCTATCCAAAAGCATAAGAGATCTTTTCATTTTCCGATATCTTTTTCAATTTCTTTCTTCAAAGGCTTAAAGTCCTTGTCATACAGGTCTTTCAATTTTTGGTTAGTGTTATACCAAGATGTGATTTGGTGCTATTGTTAAAGGGTGATGTTTCTCTGATTTCTTTCTCAGCTCTGTTATCATTTATATATAGGCGGGCTACTGATTTTTTAAGTTGATCTTGTATCCTATTACATTACTGAAAGTGTTTATCAATTTTAGGAGTTCCCTGGTAGAATTTTTTGGGTCACTTATGTAAACTATCATATCTACTGCAAATAGTGAAAGCTTGATTTCTTCTTTTCCAATTTGTATTCCCTTGATCTCCTTTTGTTGTCTTACTCTTCTAGCTAGATCTTCAAGTACTGTATTGAATAGATGATCTGGAGAAAGAGGGATGCATTGTCATGTTCCTGATTTTAATGGAGGAATCTCCTTGCGTTTCTCTCCATTGAATTTGATGTTGGCTCTCGGTTTGCTCTATATTGCTTTTTATTATGTTTAAACACATTCCTTGCATCCCTGATTTCTCCAAGACCTTTATCATGAATGGGTATTGAATTTTGATATATGCTTTTTCAGTATCTAATGATATGATCATATTTTTTCTTTCAGTTTTTTTTAATATTTATTTACTATGTATACAATATTCTGTTTGTGTGTATACCTGCAGGCCAGAAGAGGGCACCAGACCCCATTACAGATGGTTGTGAGACACCATGTGGTTGCTGGGAATTGAACTCAGGACCTTTGGAAGGGCAGGCAATGCTCTTTACCTCTGAGCCATCTCTCCAGCCCCACTTTCAGTTTTTTTCATATGGTGATTTACATGGACAGATTTTTGTATGTTGAAGCATCCCTGTATCCCTGTATCTCTGGGATGAAGCCAACTTGATCATGNATTTGCTGGTATTTTATTGAGTATTTTTGCATCAATGTTTATGAGGGAGATTAACCTGTAATTTTTTTTTAGTTGAATCTTTGTGTGGTTTGGGTATCAGTAATTGTAGCCTCATCAAAAGAGTTTGGCGTGTTTCTTCTGTTTTTATTGTACAGAACAATTTCAGGAGTATTGGTATTAGTTCTTCTTTGAAGTTCTGCTGAAACCATCACAAAAGTCCTGGGATTTTTCTGGTTGGGATACTTTCTGGTTGGGATACTTTTGATGACTGCTCCTTTTTCCTTAGGAATTATAGATCCATTTAAGTTGCTTCTCTGGTTTTGTTTTAATTTTGGTATGTGGTACCTATCCAGAAAATTATACATTTTTTTTTTAGATTTTCTAACTTTGTGGAGTACAGGTTTTCAAAGTATATATAATCTAGTGATTTTATGGATTTCTTTAGTGTCTATTGTTAAGTTTTGATTTTGTTAATTTTGATATTCTCTCTCGCCTTTTGGTTAGTTTGGAGAAGGGTTTGTCTATTTTGTTGATTTTTCTCAATGAACCTTCTTTTTGTTTCATTGATTCTTTGTATTATTTTCTTTGTTTCCATTTTATTGATTTCAGTGTTTGGAGAAGGGTTTGTCTATTTTGTTGATTTTCTCAATGAACCTTCTTTTTGTTTCATTGATTCTTTGTATTATTTTCTTTGTTTCCATTTTATTGATTTCAGTTCTCAGTTTGAAATTTTCCTGTCACCTACTCATTCTGGTTGAGTCTGATTCTTTTTGTTCTAGAGCTTTTAGGTGTGCTATTAAGTCTCTGGTGTGAAATTTCTCTACTTTCTTTTTGTAAGCACTTAGTGCTATGAAATTTCCTCTTAGCACTGCTTTCATAGTGCCCCATAGGTTTGGGTATGTTATGTGTTCATTTTTCATTGACTTCTAGAAAATCTTTATTTCTTTCCTTATTTCTTCTTTTACCCAGAGGTGATTCAATTGAACATTATTCAGTTTCTGTGAGTTTGTAGACTTTCTGCAATTAGTGTAGTTGTTGGTGATCCGATAAGATTCAGGAGGTTATTCTATTTTTTTTTTAATCTGTTGAGGTTTGCTTTGTTAATTAGTATGTGGTTGATTTTAAAGAAGCTTCCATGAGGTACTGAGATGGTTTATTCTTTTGTGTTTGGATAAAATGTTCTAAAAATATCTTGTTAAGTGTACTTGAGTCATGACAAATATTAGTTCTCTTATTTCTCTCTGGCAGACCTGTCCATTGGCGAGAGTGGGGTGTTGAAGTCTCATACTATTAGTGTGTGGAGTTTGATGTATGATTTCAGCCATAGTAATGTTTCTTTTACATATGTGGGTGCTCTTGTATTTGGGGCATAGATGTTCAGAACTGAGACTTCATTTTGGAGGATTTTTCTTGTGATGAGTGCCAGGTGTCCTTCTTCATTCCTGTTGATTGATTATAGTTTGAAGTCTATTTTGTTAGATATTAGGATAGCTACACCCTTTTGTTTCTTAGATCCATTTGATGGGAAAACTTTTTGCGAACCCCTTTTCTAAGGCAATGCCTGCCTTTGAGGTTGAGGTGTATTTCTTGTATGCAGCAGAAAGATAGATCCTGTTTTTGTATCCATTCTGTTAACCTGTATGTGTTTTTTTAAAAAATATTTATTTATTATGTATACAATATTCTGTCTACATGTATGCCCGAAGGCCAGAAGAGGGCACCAAACCTCATTACAAATGGTTGTGAGCCACCATGTGGTTGCTGGGAATTGAACTCAGGACCTTTGGAAGAGCAGGTAATGCTCTTAACTGCCGCCGAGCCATCTCTCCAGCCCCTAGCCTGTGTGTTTTTATAGGTGGATTGAATCCATTGATATTAAGAGATATTAACGACCAGTGATTGTTAATTCCTGTTATTTTTCAGTGTGGTGTTTGTGTGTTTCTTTTGTGTGTGTGTGTGTTTCCTTTCTTTTGGGGTTTGTCTGTGTGAGGTTATCTGTCGTTTGTGTTTTTGTGGGTTAAACTAACTTCCTTGGCTTGCCGTTTTTACTTCTAGTATTTTCTATAAGGCTAGATTTGTGGATATGTACTGTTTAAACGTGGTTCATATAGAATATCTTGTTTTCTCTCTCTATGTTGATTAAAAGCTTTGCTGGATGTAGTAGCTTGGCCTTGTATCTGTGGTCTCTTAGTATCAGAGTTTCCATTGAGAAGTCAGGTGTAATTCTGATAGGTCTTCCTTTATATGTTTCTTGGCCTTTTTCCTTTGCAGCTCTTAATATTCTTTCTTTATTCTGTATGCTTAGTGTTTTGATTATTATGTGGTAAAAGGACTTATTTTTGGTTCAGTCTAGTTGGTGTTCTGTAAGTTTCTTGTACCTTCATAGGCATGTCTTCTTTAGGCTGGGAAAGTTTTCTTCTATGATTTTATTGAATATATTTTTTATGACTTTGAGCTGGAGTTCTCCTTTTTCTATCCCCATTATTCTTAGGTTTGGTTTTTTTCATTGTCCCAGTTTTCCTGGATGTTTTGTGTTAAGATTTTTTTTTTTTGATTTTTCATTTTTTTGTGATTGACGAATCTATTTCTTCTTTTCTTCTATTTATCGTATCTTCAATTCCTGAAATTCTTTCTTTCATCTCTGTATTTGGATCATTATGTGTGTATCTGTAGTTCCTGTTCATTTATTCAGCTTTTCTTTTTCCAGAATTCCCTCAGTTTGTGTTTTCTTTATTGCCTCTCTTTAGATTTTCAAGTCTTGAACTGTTTACTCTACTGTTTAACTTTTGAATTTTATTTTTGGCTTTCTTTAAGAGATTTATTGACTTCTTCCAATTTTTTGTTTGTGTTTTCCTCCATTTCTTTAAGGGTCTTTTATTTCCTCTTTGAGGCTCTCTATCATCTTCATAAAGTTGTATTTAAGGTCGTTTTCTTCTGCTCTGCTTCTTCTGTGCTTGATGTCCAGGTCTTCCTGTTGTAGGACTACTAGTTCTTGTGTTGCCATATTGCTCTTTATGTTGTTGATTGTATTCTTGCCTACCTGTCTCTTCCTCCTATTGTGCAGGCAATGTCTTTGTCTCTTGGTCTGATCCTTGCAGTCAGTGTCTCTGTCTCAGGGAATCCTCTTTTGGACTAATCATTGGGGTTGCTGTCTCTGTCGAAGAGAGCTGCGGAGATCTTCAGGGATGGGTGGGTTTCGGGTCTGAGTGGGACTTGTAGATTACAGGGTGTTGGGGCAGCCTTCCTAAGGAAGGCTTGCCTGCTGGCGGGCTAGTACAGCTGAGGCAGGTGGGGGAGGGATCTGGGCTTTTGCCCTGAGGTCTAGGGCCTCAAGATTGGGCTGTCCAGCTGTGGGGCTAATCACTCACCTCTTGGTCTGCTATGTGCTGTTCCTGTCTGCATCTCCCAATTTGGGTATTCTTATTTGTTTTTAAGTTTGAGTAGAATTTCTTAGTGAATAAATCAGTAAACTGGAAGAAATTCATCTCTAGAGAAAACCATGGCTGATGCTTAAGCTGACAGACCATTTAATTCATGTGATGTGTTCGATAATAATTCCTGAAAAATGAAATGGATACTAAAAAGTGAACCCAAAAAGACTAGTGAAAAAAATCAAACTGATTTCTAAAGCACTCCCAGAAAATCTCAAAAAATAAGTTTAAGCATTCCAAGCATTTTTTTAAAAAAAATTGCTAGTTTATTTTAAAAACATATTGCCCACTGAAAAAAGTATCTAGAAAAAAAATTGCTTCAAGGAAATTAGCCTTCTTTTTATTTGACCTTGGACAGAGAGAGTGGGCCAGAAGCAAATGGTCTTGGGTAAATGCTTTTTAAACTTTTAAATCCTTTTCTATTTGTCAACTCTGATAGTTCTGATGTATAGATATTCACTTAAGTCATGAAATCTTTATGAACCACTGTATACATGCTAATATCATATTGGATTTCATTTAAATCTAAGTACATGTTTTAAAATGTAGACTAATTTGGAACAAACTGTTTTCTCATATTGAGAGCCTTCCCTCCCTTGAGCTGTTTACATTCTTTATAAGGAAATGTGAATCTAAAGTATTTCACATGCTTTTTTGTTTATTGGTGTTTATCAGTGACGGTCTCATTTGAAGAGCCTGTGCGATTTTCCAGTATGGTAGTTTTTTTTAATGAGAACAGTTCCTGACACTACACAGTTCCTATTCTGTGTTTAGCACAGTTGAGTACACTGTCAAGAAAACTCAGGCTTCCTTGAGTTACAGCCCTCATTACACTGTCTTCTTCTACCCTCTGTAATGATGCACACTTATGATTATGGTACTTTTTTCTAATAGTTACACAATAATACCTTTTGCCATTGACTACAATAATTCCCCTTGATAAAGTTCTTTTATGCACTCGGCTTAGTAATGAATCAGCCAGACTCCATTTTAAGATCAGTAGCTATCTTGTTGCATGGTCAAAGTAAATTTGTTTCTGCTTACTGTAAAAATTAAGTGTCTGAAATTTTACATGTTCCACACCGTACACTCCAATCATATCCTGACCTCCATCCTCATAAGATAAGATGCTCTGCCAAGTTCCTATGTAACCAAAATTTACCCTGGAAGTCCTCAACCCTTGGAAACCCCCAAGGTTTGCAGTTTGGGGTTGTATAAAACCCCACTTCTCCTATGTTTGGGGCTGGCCTCTCAAGTCCCCTCTAACTTTTAAAGAGAGGCAGTCACTGGACTGGTGATATTGAAAGCTTGCTATAAATTTGGCCAATTTGGGTTCTGTTCTTTAGCATTCTTTGTAATATTAGGTTATACTCATACATTTTCTGTATATTGATTGATAGTCTCTTTATGAATTGATTAGAAATAAGGTGTATGCTGTCATTTGTTATTTTTTCATTCATCAAATTGTTGAGATCTGCTCTGTATCATGTACCCTACTGAGTTTGAAATGTTCACTAATGTTAGCTTGTAAAAAATAGCTTCTTACATACAGTATGAAATAGCCAGTAAAACTAAATACCAATAACATATAATCACAAACTGGGTAACTGCTTTGGAAAAAAAATCTTAGCAAATATCTAAGAAAATAATGCATTCAGAGTTTTATCCTGTGGAGCAGGTAGAGATGGTTAATATCTTTCTAAAAGAGAAAGTAACCTTGGAGTTCTGAGCAGAATTACAAGTATTTAGCCTGCAGTTGATGGGGTAGGGATTGAGCACTGTCAGTGAAGAAGAGGCAAGAGTAGATGTTCAGTGGCTAGAGCCTTGTGAGTGAGGTGTTTGTGGGCAGCTGAGTATGGTGGTAGAAGTATATCACACAAAGAAAGATAGATATTTGCATCTGACTGTCTTGCTTCTCTTTCTTCTTTTCCCACAGACTCCAGTAAGTATATGGGGGGGGGGGTTGATGTTGTTTGTTTGTTTGTTTGTTTTTAATAAATACAGATTTCCTTAGCATTTCTCAGTACTGTAAACTCTGAGGGAAAGAAAAGAGCTGCTGGGGTTTGATGACAAAGAACCATCCATGAAGGTTATTCAAGCCCAAGCAGCAGGTCCTCTGCTCCCTCACTACAGAATAGAAGCTGATTGTTAGGGACTGGTTATCCCAGTTTAAGGTTAAATAAAGGCCATCATAGAGTTGTCTAATCTGCTTCTCCCATTAACTTGGCTCTGTATTCCTGTGTGACTTTGCCCTGGTTTATTAATTCCTTAGATGCCTTACTTAGGTCTCACCTTTCTGATTGCTGGCTCACTGCAGTCTGTGCTGTGTTCTGGGCTTAGTGACACATTTTACCTGTGTGAATTTGCCATTTTGTTTGGCTGTGGTTTTGCTACTTGTCTTGGCCCTGCACTCATTCTGTGGATTTTAACATCATCTCCACCTTACTAAAACTAAGCCCTTTATTTTTATTGTTTAAGTAGCCCAACCCAAAGAGAGATGAATAAAGACATAAAATCTCATTTCTGAGTATACCAGCCAAAAGAGGAAGAATGGCCTGAATTGGGAATCTGAAAAAAAAAAAAAAAGTAACTCTTGATTTCCCACTGGTACAACCCACATGAATAGACAGATAAATGACATGTTCTCTGAAGTCAAAAAGGTACCACCTTGTAAATTTTTCAAAGTGATTTGGGACAGTAAGAGCATGCGGAGATATTAAAACCTTATCAGTAAGTACTTGTCAGATATACCAAATGAAGCAAAACATTCGACTCCCTTATCTCGAATTCATAAAGAGGTGAATCCCTAGTACCACTATGGGAATAGCAGCCCTGACCTACCTACTACCTTCTGACTCTCCCTCCATTTGTACCAGGAGACTCATAAACAAGGAACCCGCAGTTGTCCTAAGCGATTCCTTATCTCAAATTGGTCCCTGCTATTGACACAGGCCACCCAAATTGCTATCTGCCCGTCTTTTGTCCGCAGTCCATCCATCCACCTATTCTGTCTGGACCTGGTCCCGTCCCTTTGCCTCTGCCTTAGCGACCCCCACTGCAGCATCTGCAGCACACTAAGCAGCTGTATAACAGCAGCTGTGCAAGTAGCCCTCTCAGCTGACCCTCAGTGGCTTTGTTATCTCGCCTGGCAGATTGCTTGACATTTCTATCTGTCTTCCCCCTTTGAATCCTTTACAAATAATACTAGGCAATTTGGCTCTTTCTGGAAGCCAGGATGTTCATGGAACTCAGGGAATTATGATGCTCTCAGCTCCCGCTGTACAGTTGGAACTTCTCATCATTGCATCCAAAGACACTATCACTTAAAAAAGAAAACAAAGGTAAAAATTGTGTTATCTCTGGGGAGACACTCAGCAGACAATTGGAAAGGAAATGTGGAGGTGATTCATCCAAGTATGCCCCCTTTAAACCTTCAATGTTGTTACTCCAGAGCTGGATGGAGCAGATGGTTATATCTGGAGCAACTAGAGAGCTCGGGGGGTGTCTGCTTTTACTGTCAGCCTTTGACAAGAAGATATGACTTTAAGTCCTTGAAGTTAAGGAACTACTAAGCAAGGTATTTGATATTCTCCTATGACTTGTCCCAAACAATATTAGTCCATTTTACCCCTGTCAGTTCAGATCTGAATTGTTGGAGAGCATCTGATAAAAGGAATTAGTAGCTTGTGGGCACTCCAACCTGTTAGTGGCATGAGCTACAGTGATTACTTAGAGATAGTTATAGCCTAAGAATATAGAGTCTATTTTGTTTTGTAGAATTTTATATCTTTCAAAATATATTTAGGAATATATATGTATATACATATGTAGATACAATAACAATTAGTGAAAAAAGGCCGTGGATTTGAAGGAACGTGGGTAGGGGTATATGGGAGGGTTTGGAAAGAAGAAATGGAAGACAACAATATTATAATCATAATATCAAAAATAAATATTAAAGGGATAAAGATACTATATACATTAAATTGCATTTTAATTTGTAGGGATTTAATTAAATTGTAGGGATTTTTTATTATAGCTAGCTTTTACAAACACTCAAAATTAGAAGTAACCAAGATGATTCTTTCAAATAAACCTGTAAGTTGAAGGTTTGGTAATAATATAAATATACTGTTAAAGTTTTGTAGGTGGCTCACTCACTCTCACTATATATTGTATCTTGTTTGCTTCTGTGATTTTTTTGTTTGTCTCATTCTGGATATATATATATATATATATATATATATATATATGTGTGTGTGTGTGTGTGTGTGTGTGTGTGTGTGTATGTGTGTGTGTATGTGTGTGTGTTTGAAATGTACAATTTAATTGATTCCTCTTAGATACCAAATCTTTAAATTGTCTTTCTATATGTAAACTCTTAAAAGCCCTAGTTTTCATCTTACAAGAAGTTATACTTTTCTGGTATTGTCTTGGCCAAGTAAAACTGTAATACAGGATGTGACAAATTTTCTCTTTAAAATTAGATGCTTCAAGCTAATGTTTTGAACTGCCCTGCTATGAGAAAGAGAACAGAAAATGCTTGTAAGAGATTGTGTCTTCTATCTTTCCCAGCGTTATGCTAACGCACTTGCTAGTCTTTCCCAGAAGAAAATGATACAAGTGTAAATGATGTCTCCATGCTGGATGTGGGGGTTTAATGGCATGAATACTTCTGAAGAGAAATACAGACATTAGAGGACAATTTTATCCTATTATTCCGAGGCTTTTGCAATCTTGAGAGCAACAGAATAGGAGCTATCTCCTTTAAGGGGAAGGAAAATATCTAAGAGACAATAAGGAAAGAAAGAAGCCTGTAGGGCCTTTCTTTCCTTCTGAAAGTAATTGTTACCCGCCCTGACCATCCCCCCCAAAAGTTTTCTGCTTCCCAAATAGGAGATAGAATTCAAATTTTTTTCACTCTGTCCTGTTTGAAGAAATAACTTTGTATTGTCTGTCTACCCTTATATAAAGTTTTCATCTGTTTTTCAAGACATGTCAAAAGCCTAGAGTGATGGATGATAATTCATTACTTAAACATTATTTCCTAGTTCTATTAAACACTTTTATCATATTGACATTTTGAACGATAATTGTTTTTAAAGGAAAGCTTTTTATTTTTGTAGACCTTTTGCCTTATATTTCTTTAGATTATTATAACAATTTTTTATTGATTATCTCAAAACTCCACATCGTGCACCCCAATCCCACTCACCTGCCAGTTCCTCCACATCCTCCCCTCAACCTTAAAGCATCCCCCAAAGAGCCTTCTCAAATCAATCAAAACCAAAAAGCAAACAAACAACAATAACAATAACAAAAAATGTCTTTCTCCTCCATCCCTCAGGTACCTCTTTACTTATACCGGTGACATTGGGTGTTGCAGTGTACCACACAGTACACCCATGTCTTAATTAGGGTTTTGGCTGTGAAGATACACCATGACCACAGCAGCCCTTTAGGGCGAGGGGCAGAGCCAGATCTAAAGGAAGGTTTTTTTAATTGGATACAAATGTACATTAAAATTAAAAATAATACTCAACTTATAATTCTCTTTCCTGTTTCCAGATTATGCTTTTATTGGCCTTCTCTCATTTCTGTTCTCCCTCTTTCTGTCTCTCCTTCTGATTCTCCTCTCCTTCTCGTGCCCTCCTTCCCTTCCTTCCTCTTCCAGTCTTTGTCTCATACTTCGCTGGCAGCCAATCTCTCTCATTGTTGTGCTTACTTTTGGTCTAGATTTTAATATCAACATTTAGTGAGACTTAGTAAAATTACAATGTTTTAAACTATTATTTTTAGTAGATACCATTTTGTACAGGCAGTAGAGATAAAATCATAGCACTACTGTAAACATACTAATAGCTATGGTCCACATTCCATATTTTCTATGAGAAAAGTGCTGTGCCCTTGTATTAATTAAATAAGTGTTAACGTGTTAAATGAGTATTAAAATGAGTTACTTTCATGACTGCCTCAGTGAAATTCTATGGAACATTATTGAATTAGGATAGAGTGGTTGTCCTTTTTGCAAGTGAGAGTTTACATCCAAGCCTAAATTCTGTCTCTGAATTCTTCCCTGTTTAGCCCTGCCTCAAACTACTGTGCTCTTCTGTGGCTAGAGATTAATATAGCAGCTATTATTTTTATTAAAAAAGCAATTTAACTTTTTCCACACACATGGTTATGTAAAACTGTCCAGAACAATATTGTGATGTTTGTGTCCTTAATTTCATTGAGGTTGTTATTTTGATAATTGTACATCCATAATATTTTTTATTTTCTTGAAAAGATAGGGTAGTATAAGTGATTCACCTGACCATGTGATATGAAGAATAAATGTCAAATGTCTTGTAGCCTACAAAATTCTGCCATGATTTCATTCATTGCCAAAGCTGTCTGGCTTTGTGTATTTCTTGACCCTCATATCACTAAAGGGAATTTTCAAATTTGCTTATGGTATTTAATGATAGATATTGATATCAGACATTTTTGTAAACTCTGTCAATCATTGTTTCAGAATTTTCATCACTGTAACAAATTCCTGGAAAAAAAAAACAGCTCAGAGGAAAAAGATTTTATTTGTGTTCATGGTTCAGGGTGGTCAGTCCAGTAGCTGCTTCCTCTGGCTGCAGGCCTGTGGCAAGGGAGAACACCACAGCAAGGTCGCTTGGGAGAGGAAAGAGCCATTTGGCTCATAGCAGGAAGCAGAGAGCGCACAGGGCCTGGACAAGGTATATCTTTGCAGGTAGCCTTCTATGAACTGTTTACTCTAGCCTCCAAAAGAAATATAACAATATTTATAGAATCTCTATTAATGGAAGGCTATCAGAATGATAAAGTTCATAATCGAAATGACTGGACTGGTAGTCTAGTGTTTTTATACTAGTTTTTTTCAAAGGCATAAACAGGAAGTACATAGAAAACAGTGGGTGGAATGATTTCATGAGATTCTGTAGTGCTGCTAGTAGACCTAGGTGTTCGCTGCGCATACATTTAAATACTGTGTTTTTTCTCCTTCCTTTTTTTAAACATTGTAAATTCATTTTATTTTTTACAGTTTCAGACATGCACAATGCACTGTGAACATATCTATGCCCATTACCCTCTCTTCCGCTACTCCTGCAAACATTCTGCCTTTTTCTTCCCAGCTCATATACATTCATACTTTGATTTTTTTTCCTTTTGTCTGTAGCCACCGCAGCAGAGTGTTTCTGATGACATTGTTCATGCCATATCTGAGTAACAGCATTGAAAGACACTCCTCTGCATCTACCAGCCCTTACAAGATCCCCACTCTTTTTTTTTTTTTTTAAGTGACATTCGTGAGCTTGGCAGGAGTGATATAGAAGTCCTGTTTAGGACTTTCAACAGTCACTCTTAGCACTTTGAGCAGTTCTGAGTCTCTGCATTAACTACTGTCCACTGCTAAAGGAAGCTTCTCTGACCAGTGATGGGAGCAGCACTAGTTTAAGGTTATCAACATAAATATCTAGAAGATCATTTGATTGATACTTAGTTTTTTAATCATGCATTTGTTATATATTTATCACATGAATTCTAATTAAGAAATTTGAATGACTCTGATACAACCATTTTACTGCTCATGAGTTTTGAACATACTTCAAACGTTGAGGTTAGTGGTACTGGAGGACCTTTCAGATCCCCGGTGTAAATTAGTTCTGCAGCTATTTGCAGGTCACGGGAAATAGCCAGATCTTAAGAGTGAAGGACAGGGATGGTGAGAAATAGATGTTACAATATGTAGTCAACAAGCTATTTATCATGTGCAGTCTACTAGCCTCTAAATGCCAAGAGGATAGGAGCTTTGGTTCTTTGTATTATTTTGCATGAATTAAGAGAAGCACATTTGCTTTTACAACCTATTTCTTAAATTTTTCATCTTTTCCATGGTTTTACATCCTCTGTACAACTATCATTATTTGGTAACAAATTCTTCCATAATATACCCATATTTTACATAACCTCTCTATAATAGTAGGCATTTAGTGTGCTCAAATCTTTGCTGTTATATGGGATGGTATAGTAGATTTAATGTGTAGCATTATTTGATTGAATAAATACTGAATGAAAAAGTAGCAATATGTATCTTGGCTCCAGATAAAAACTCCAGTATACTTTAATAGCCAATGCATAATTAATGTTAGTTATTTCAGTTGGTGTGTGAACTAAACTGTGTTTTCAGAGTCAGGAAGTCCTGCTGTCTTTGTAAAGGTGCTTTGTACATGTTTAATTCATTTGAAGATTTACACTCAAGTCTGAATCCTCATAAGTAGGGTAGCCATACAAATACAGAAGGGCAGTGTATTTTAAGTCAAGCAAATTGATAGCAAGTGCAATGTACTCCTTTATCACTTAATACTAAAAAAGTAGTAGAAATATTGATATCAATTGCTGAAAGTGTTGGAAAGTGCCAGTTGAGTAGGAAATAGGGAAGTGAATCAGTGAACACTAAAGATACACTTACTATCTTTTTGGCTCTTCCTAATCATTTTTCAAAGGGATGTGGGACACATGGGATTTTAATTCATTCATTATTCTAGAATCATAAGTATATTCTTATTGCACATATATTCTTAACTTTATTTTTAATTTTTATATTGCATTTTATGCTTATGACTGTTTGCTTGCATGTGTATCTGTGCACTACAGGAGTTCCTGGTGCTTACAGAGACAGAAGAAAGCCTAAGATCCTCTGGAACTGTAATTATACATAGTTGTGACCTTGAATGTGGGTGCTGGGAATCAAACTTAGGGCCTCTAGAAAGGAAAATCCTGTCTTTAGCTATGGAGCCATCTCTCTAGGTCCTTGTTCTTATTTTTCATAGAAGAAGTTATCAAGACGATATTAATCTTTACTTATATAGTGAGTTGCTAGCATTAAGAAGTACCGTAGAATTCTATTTGCTCCCTCTTTACATTTGCACATTGTTAGTACTTCTTATTTTTATTTTATTTGATGTGAGAGAGGATGAGGCTTGCCATGGCACATATATTGAACTCAGAGGACAGCTTTCATAAATTGGTTCTCTCCTTACACCATTATGTTGGTTTCAAGGGTTAAACTTGGGTCCTCAGGCTCCTGTGGCAACACTTTGACTTCGTGAGCCATATCACTGACCTTAAAACTACATTTTCAGTGGAATTAAAGCATCAGTCTTCTGGTCTGTTATAATCAGAATTCCTGATATTCTTTCTTCTCAGCTCCTCCCAGCCTAAAAACACATTATATTTGCTTTTCTCATTTCACAAAATGGTCTTTAGTATTCCCTTTCCTTTTTCTTAGAAATCACTAGTGGGGATTATTCTTCTACATTACCACAGGGACCTATAATATAATGTTTATTGCCTACCAGGCTCTAACCTAATTATCAGACTGGTTTGAGATCACTCATACCAGGTTCTATGATCTTGATTAATAATTCCTTTTTTATATGTTGTATCACTTTGTGTTTATATTAATCATTGCTTATTCTGAAATATATTAAATTTATGGGCACCTTTTCTGACTCCCCAAACATCCTCTCTCTCATCACTGTTACTAGCCTAGTATTATTTCTGTATTTTAATGTTTGAAAGGTAACCATGGTATTGGGATAAGATCAACATATACCTGTGTGTATACGTGTGACTTAATATGGTGGATACATTTTGGAAATAATGACAAGTTCTGTTGTGCAAACATCATGTAGTAATACTAAAACAAACTCTATACAGCTGATGCATTTCTGGATTATGTGGCAACATCATCCTGTATGCAGCTTCTTGTTGACCAAACACCATGCATCCTGTGATTGTATGTGTGTACATATATTTTTATATGTCTCCTCTGTATGTCACATATTTGATGCTATATTATATATTTATAATATATAATGTACATATCCTTTATGTAACATATATGTAATATCAGTGGTATGTATATTATTTATACATGTATGCATCTATTGACTCTGATTTATTTGTATGCATATGATAAAAAAGGGATATCTGTTAAAGACAATCTACCAAAAAGTGCTGAACTACCATCACTCAGGGCACTATAAAGCTAGCAGGCAGGGAGAATCTTCCAGATGAGTTTTAGCTTGTTTTATCTATATCTGTCAAGCAAGGTATATGGTGTCTTTGGCAATAGGGTCTTGTCCATCTAGTTCCAGTGGGCAACTGAGAGAAAAGGCAATAAGACAATAACCTGTATTATTCTGGGAACTTCTAGGCTTCCCTGACCAAAAATTTATAGAGAGGTGTCCATGCCTGGTACAAGGAGCAGGTTTATTTAGCTATGAAGTATAACTCCCTTCCAGTTATAGTCTTTAACTTACATAATCAGCCTACAAAGTAGTAGGTTTCAGTATGGTACCCATAGGTCCTTCACTTTGGTTAATCTTCTCATTGCTCTCTGATCTCCTCTATTCCACCACCCCATCCCTGTTGAACCTTTTGACTCCAAGAACTCCCTTCTCTACTTCCATATTGCCTGTGTTCTTCTAGCTCAGCTTCCTTAAGACATCCATCTCCTCCTACCTCTTATCTAGTTTGGCATTTATGGCTTCCCAAAGCAAAACACAAATCTAAAGAAATGTTGTTAAATGGAAATTGTTTAAAAGATGAATAAATTCTTATGGAAGAATATTAGACGCCTCCAAGACTGTTATAAATTTTTAATCCTAGCCATAGCAAAATTATCCAAGGATAGCCTTGAAATTGTAACTATTGATAAAGAATTAAGGAAGATATGTTATAAGAATCCAAATTTTCCAACCAGACTTCCCAGCTAAACTCAAGACTTGTACTTCTACACAATACAGTGAGAATTCATTTCTATTCTAATTTTATTTTATTCTTTTTTGCCTTTGTTCTACCACAGACCAACTTAATTCAGTAAAATGGCAAAAATAAAAATACAAACAAAATAAGAACTTGATGTCTTTTTTATAGAAGTCTGAAATAGAGCGTGGGCATCTTTTCCACCCTGATTGAACCCTTCTCTCTGGCCTGTGACTTTGGTCTCAATGGAACAACTTTCCTATAAATGCTGATTTCTCCAGTCATGGCAATAGCTTCTACTGTTGGATGCATTTTTGCAGAGTTTTCAGTGCTTTGATAGAAGAAAAACACATAACATTTATTCAGTTTTTAACATACTTGTTTTTGAGAGTTAACTAACTTTCTGAATGAGAGTTATAATATAAACATATTAAGCTTTATAAAAATGATAAATTGGTTGTTTTTGACACATACAAGAAAATTGGCGTGGTTTAGTGTTTTATTTTTAACCAGAATCTGTATTTTGTTAAACCCTTAATTTTTTTTCTCTCTTTTGCGGCATTTTGTTCTATGGTGTTTTGTTCATGCTGTGTCTCCGTACCTGGTACCTCTCAGAATTTCAAGAAATCTGATAAGATTTTTTAATTTCAGCTGTGTGCCAATTGAGTTTGTCAATAAGCTCAGATGAATTGGTGCGTGATAAAGATAAGATGACATTAATTAAAAGATAAGCCAAGAAAACATGTTATTTTGTTATGATGATTTGAAAAGCCAGATGTCAGCAGACTTATTTCCATCCTTTGGAGAATGTATTGGGAAATTAGCCACAGACTGTTCAAATTTTTATGGAACATATTTCATTCCTTTTGAAAGATGCTATAAAATGTCCTATCAAGAAATGGTCTAACATAATTGTCCTCACTTTTCAAACAATAAAGATAGGCAGTATTTAGTAAAGACTTCCCAAAGGTGGGGGGAGTAAAGTTCCATGTTATGTAAGAGCAGGTTTCTGTAAAGCCATTTCCCACATAGACACCCATAGCCGTTTCCCCATTCATAAAAATGCTGTTGCATTGTTCATTGTAATTGATAAAATAATAGATTTCACTAGAAACTTCCATAGTGCCTTTCCTTAACCTAAATTCATACAGCATCCCATATTTTGTAGATCAGTATGCTAATTTTTGAGCAGCTGAATAACTATTACAAGCTATAAAGCTTGCTGTTATTTTCCTTTGGATGGTGCCATCTGTCAGAAACAAAAACAAAGATGAAAATCTCATTGAGTCATAAAAGAGTCTCCATTGCTTAATGTGCCTTTTACAGAGACATGTCTATCTAGGAGGGAAATTAATGCTGCATATTAAAGACATTTTTTCTTACTTTATTGCAGATGGGGAACTCAAGGTGATTTCAGCACCACCCATCCTCGGCCTGTGGTCAAAGTGAAACTCTTCACAGAAAGCACAGGGGTCCTGGCCCTGGAAGACAAGGAGCTGGGAAGGGTGAGTTTTTCTAGTTCCTGCTTGTCTAGGGTATCATGGCATCAGCATGATTCAGAGGAACATAGACAAATATTTCTCAGGTAAAATTTGTGTTCATGAAGTATGTAAAATCTGAACAGCAAGATGATTCAGTGGCTGAAAGTACCTGAACCAACCCTCATGGCCTGAGTTCAATCCCTGTTACCCATATGGTGAATCTCCACATGAAACATGGCTGGTCCTAAAACCTCCAAAGGCTCACCATTGCATGCGTTTGCCCTCATGCACACACATGCGTACACATACCCAGGCACACACAAAATAATTTAACAAATTAAAGTATATCAGACTACTTATTTGTAATTTGCCATAAATCCATGTTACAGCTATAATCTACTAATCATGACTGTGTATACATGAGAAAGTATTGTGACAGGCTTTGGATGCCTAAGAGGTACACATGAACCCAGAATCACCAACTCCATTATTGGTTGCTGAATAGCATCCACCCCAGGCCCCTTGTCCCTCCTGATGAAATGTCAGTCCCATTTGATGATTCTGTTCAAGGGTTGAAGGACCGTTTTTTTAATGAACAAGCCCACCTGCTGTTTAAATCTGGAGCACTTAACCAAATTGGAATCCCTCTATAGGGCATTCCTATAGGGCATTTCTCTTCCCTCTCTGCTGCTCTCCCATGGATGTGGGCTTCCTCGCATTGCTTTTAGCACGGCATCAGTGTGTTTCCCTACACTCGCTGCCTTTTATTTGGAATTATATTTATAACCCCTGTGTTCTCCACATGGCATTAAAGGGCTAAGTAGTCTAGTACTTACCATAGTCCAGTGTGGAAGGTGATTTGCAATCTGATGAGGTGGATATGTTCTGAGGCATGGCACTGTTTTCTGGTATATGAACCCAGATCTGAAAACGGCCATCACCGCTATTTTCAAGAACATAAGCCTTTAGAGCTCTTATTGTTTATTTATTTATTGGTACTATGGATGACTTTTGCAGGTATAGCTATAGACAAACAGCAGCAGCCGTCTCCGGGGCTTTTCCGTGTTTATTAATTCCTCTTCTACCTCGCTCACACTTGGAATTCTTGCAGTTCCAGGTTGCTTCTTCTTTCCATGCTGAGGGCAGCTAAGCTGAACGTTTTCTTCTTGCAGTCATAGAGTCACACATTTATCCCTTCAGTAAAGGTGCCTGTAGCGTAATATACCAGGAGATCCGCAGAGAGTAATCTCATCTGAGGGATTTATGAATCAGAGTTTTTCACTTAAACTAGTATTATATCCATTTACTTTATCTCCTTACTGTAACTGTTTCTCAGTATTAAGGAGCAGGCCTTTGAAACTTAACTTTGTAAGTCATTCTCTGGGTATTTTGATTCATTTTTAGATAATTAATACCATATTTAATCAGTTTTTAAGGTGAAGACATGTAGTATATTTTCCCATATAATTGTAAATCTGAGATCACACTTGCACACCCTTCATAAATAAGATAATTTTTCTGAGTTACTCAACTTTAGTATTCTAATCTTTTAAGCAAAATACTTATTATGGGGTGCTGCCCCTTTCATTTTGTGATATTAATGTCCTCCTTGTCCCCTAGTCAATAAATACCAGAATATAATAATCAGAAATGTCTCAAGACATTGTTGATGGCCCCAGAGGCCCTTATCAAGTCATGCGTCCATGTTGGAAACGTCTGGTCTTTACCAATGATCTAAGTCAGTTTGAAGACTGCAGATATTGTTTGTGTGTCTGACTGCCAGAGTTACTTTCCTTCCTCGGAGCTTCAGATTTACATGCTGAAACTGCCTACAAAGAGAACACACAATTTACACGATCATAAAGAAGTATTCCATATAGGCGTTGTCAGTCAGTGATCGAGAGGTCCCTCCGTTTCTCCATCCCTCATCCTAACATCCCACCTTTTTGGAGGAAGAAGCCAACTCTTCATCTTACTTAGCCTGATAAGCCTTCATAGTGGCCCTGGAGCAACCACATCAGCAGCCCCTGGATATTAGTTTAAAATGCTGGCTGTCGTGTCCTGCTTTAGATTCACAACCTGGGAAGTGGTGACTGCAGTGCACATTGACTGTCTTCTTGGTGACTTGCACACACACCCAATCTAAAGAAACCATGCTTGGTGAGCTGACCTCTGGTTCCAGATCCTTCTTCTGTACATGATAACCCTCTTGCTGTTGTCCATCTGCCGTCACATCTGGCTTGCTGGCTTTCATTTCAGATATCTATGCCTCATTCCTGTTGTAGACTTGAGGTCCTCAGATGTGTCACGTTCTGAGCACACATGAGATATGCCCATGGAAGGTAACCATTGTAAAGTAGGACAATGCTGATATCATCTATGCACTGATCTAGGTTTAGAAAACTCCTTTCAGACAAAGACCTTAACTTATATGATGTGAGATTTGTTGTTTACATTATTAAAAATTTACATAAAAAAGCTTGTTCTTTTGTTGTTGTAGTGGTGGTTTGGTTTGATTTGATTTGGTCTGGTCTGGTTTTTTGGAGACAGAGTATTTCTGTGTAGCCCTCTCTGTCCAGAAACTCAAATTCTGAGAGATTTGCCTGCCTCTTAAGTGCTGGGAATAAAGATATGCGCCACCATGCCCAGCTAAGAAAAGCTTGTTTGTATACATAAAATTTACTTATACATGTGTATAATATTTAACTTCAAAAACAAAAAAAGACAACGATGGAGAATAGATTTATATCACAAAATACCAGCACAGCGGCGGCGGGCAGAACTGACGCACGGGGGCAGCTGGTGACACAGCTGGCGCAGCGGCTGGGACCTGCAGGTACTGGCGCAGTGGCAGGCAATGCAGGCGGCAGGGACCAGCTCAACACCGAGAGCAGATCGCCCCAGGACAATTAAATCAAAGAGGTAGGCCTTTGGTTGGCGAGGTCCCTGGCAAACAGGGAGCCGGGTCCTGTTCCTGAAGACCCTTCTGAGGGGTGAGAGGGATCTTGGCCCCTGGCAGGAGCCAGGAAACAGAACGAGGGCATTTTGCAAGAGGAGCCTCTGGCCAGCAGGGAAACCTGATCTGGTTTTAAAAGACCAATTAGAGATCATCAATAGGAGGAGATGGGCAGGCGCCAAGGCAAAAATTCACCCAATAATCTGAAAAACAACATGAAAGCACCAGAAACCAATGATCTTACAACAGAAGGTCTTGAGCACCCTAACACAGAAGAAGTGGAAAAAATCGACTTTATGAAAGCAATAGAGTCCCTTAAACAATATGTAAAAAACACCTTTATAGAAATGGATGAGAAGTATAACAAAAAGTTTGAAGAATTGAGTAAATACGTACATGAGACCCACAAACAGGTAATGGAAACAGTTCAAGAATTGAAAACTGAAATGGAAGCAAGGAAGAAAACACAAACTGGGGACCAGCTGGATACAGAAAATCTAGGTCAACGAGCAGAGCCTACAGAAACAAGCATAATCAATAGGATACAAGAAATAGAAGAAAAAATCTCAGATTCTGAAGACACCATAGAGAAAATAAATGCACTGATCAAAGAAAACAGCAAAGCCAACAAATTCTCATCACAAAACATTCAGGAAATATGGGACACAATAAAAAGACCAAACCTGAGAATAATAGGAATAGAAGAAGGGGAAGAATCACAGCTCAAAGGCCCAGAAAATATATTTAACAAAATTGTGGAAGAAAACTTTCCCAACTTAAAGAGAGAAATTCCTTTGAATATCCAAGAAGCATACAGACTGGATCAAAGAAAAGCATCCCCTCGCCATATAATAATCAAAACACAAAATATACAGGTTAAAGAAAGAATATTAAGAGCTGCAAAGGAAAAAGGCCAAGTAATTTATAATGGTAAACCGATCAAACTTACACCTGACTTCTCTATGGAAACCATGAAAGCCAGAAGGTCCTGGATAGATGTACTGCAAAAAATAAGAGACCATGGATGCAAACCCAAACTTCTATACCCAACCAAGCTAGTATTCACTATCAATGGAGAAAATAAGACATTCTAGGATAAGAACAAATTTAAACAATACGTAGCCACAAATCCAGTGCTAAAGAAAGTAATAGAAGGAAAATCGCAACCCAAGGAATCCAACATTGCCAACACTGACTACAATAACTCAGGAATCTAGCGAACCTTCACCAACACACACAAACTCTACTACCAAAAACAGTAAGAATAACCAGAGTAAACAACCACTGGTCATTAATATCACTTAATATTAATGGTCTCAATTCACCTATAAAAAGGCACAGGCTAAGGGATTGGATACGAAAACAGGATCCAACATTCTGCTGTTTGCAAGAAACACATCTCAGCCACAAAGACAGGCACCTACTCAGAGTAAAGGGATGGGAAAAGGTTTATCAAGCAAATGGACCTAAGAAACAAGCGGGTGTGGCCATACTAATTTCTAACAAAGTTGACTTCAAACTTAAATCAATCAGAGAAGATGGAGAGCGTCATTTTATACTCATAACAGGAACAATTCATCAGGATGACATCTAAATCCTGAATATCTATGCCCCTAATATAAAAACACCCACTTATGTAAAAGAAATATTACTAAAATTCAAGGCAGACATAAAACCACACACACTAGTAGTAGAGACTTCAACACACCTCTCTCTCCAATGGACAGGTCAATCAGACAGAAACCTAATAGAGAATTAAGAGAATTATTGGAGGTAATGAAGCAAATGGACCTAACAGACATCTACAGAACACTCCACCCAAATAGGAAAGAATATACCTTCTTCTCTGCAGCTCATGGAACCTTCTCAAAAATTGACCATATACTCGGAAACAAAGGAAACCTCCACAGATACAAAA
>NW_026067933.1:2972091-2985287 GCF_014885135.2 Alexandromys fortis
GGGAGGGGGACTTGATT
Source organism: Alexandromys fortis (assembly GCF_014885135.2). NCBI lineage: Eukaryota > Metazoa > Chordata > Mammalia > Rodentia > Cricetidae > Alexandromys > Alexandromys fortis. The sequence continues at coordinate 2,972,109 of NW_026067933.1, forward strand.
AGGGGAGGGGGAGGGAAAGGGGAGGCAGCGGTGGAGAAGAGACAAAAATCTTTAATAAATAAATAAATAAAAAATAAAAAAAAATACCACTGTACATCTACTATAACTGCTAAAATATAGAAAAGGTGACCATAGCAAATGCTGGTAAAAATCTAAAGCAGAAACTCATGTATCGATGGAGGTAATGCAAAATTGAGAAGCTTCATTCGAAGATCTTGTTGTCTCTTATGTATTAAACATAAACATATCATATGACTTCCACTTTTAGACAGTACACAAGGGTTATGTATTTTACATTCTCACAAAATCAGTAAACAGGTGGATTGATAACTTGTAGCACATCTATGCATCTATATTATTTTGTGCTAAAAGACAAAACAAGTTATTAATTCATGCAAACATTAATTCATAAAGATTATATCCCAAAGGATGATGAAGTATATGGTCTACTCACTCTAGAGAAAACACACACACACACACACACACAAATCTAAAAGAAAGCCTAAGTGCTTTCTAGAGACTAATTGGGAAGTGGTTGCTATGAAGGGTATCTAGAACACTTTTAGAGTGGTGGATCAGTTCTGTGTGGTACGAAGGGCTGGATTAATAAATTATATATTTGATAAAATTCCAAAGAATTCTGTATTATGCATAATGTAGTTTAATGTATATACACTAGTCCCTGTATATGCACACAGAGAGAGAGAGAGACAGACACGTACACACACATCAACCCATTGTATCAAAAGGATCCTTATGTAAGATTAATTGTATTAAAAATGTAAAAAAAAATTGACTCACTTAAAATATTTATGAGAAAAGACTCTGAGTCACTAAGACAAGAAAAACAACAGGACTCTCACATGCCCAGAAGTCTGGCCACTGTGGTATCAATACTTCTCCTGAATGTGATGAGCAAAGGCCATGTTCAATAACCATGCAGTTCTTTCCTCAGACCCCAATGTAAGCCCAGCCCGTACATGAGGAAGTTGTCAGGCAAAGCCACATTCAGGACAGTACCCAGAAAGACTGTCCAGGAGTCTTCAGGATTCTCAAGGTTATAAAAAATGATGCTGATAAAAGGTTAGAGAAGGTCCTTGGACTTCCCACAGGGCAGAGAACCCTGATTGCTCTTTGGGCTGACGAGGGAGGGGGACTTGGTTGGAGGAGGGGGAGGGAAAGGGGAGGTGGCGGTGGGGAAGAGACAGAAATCTTAAATAAATAAATAAATAAAAAGGTTAGAGAACAATAAAGATTCATGAACAGTAAATATAATTTAAGTGTGTTCGATTAGGTCTTGAAGCAGAAATGATACTAATTGACAAACAGCTGATATCCAAGAGCATCTGTAGTTTAGTTGTAGTAGTGGATTGTTTTAAACATCTTGCTTTTCATAAATATCCCATAGTAATACGATCTCTTAGCTTTTTAGAAAACTGGCTCAGGTGTATACAAAACTTTCCTGTACTAACTTAGCAATTCATGATATTATTAAATTATTCTGTAACATAAACATTAGTTATGGGAATATCTATAATAATATTATTCAATATTTTTGGTAAGTGCTTTTGATATGCTTTTTATGAACCTGTTTGGTGTGTTCCCCAGAAGGAAACCGAGAATATAAATGAATAGTGTAGGGATCCCATAAACTTGTAGTAGTTTATGGTGTCCCGCCACCCGGCCACCTGGCTAACTTATGCCCAGAAATAATTACACAGAAAATATTTTCTTTTAAACACTGCCTGGCTCGTTATCTGTAGCCTCTTATTGGCTAGGTCTTACATATTGATCTAACCCATTTCTAATAATCTGTGTACCACCACGAGCTGGCTTACCAGGAAAGATCTTAACCTGTGTCTGTCTGGAGTGAGAGAATCATGGCAACTGCCTGACTCGACTTCTTTCTTCCAGCATTTTGTTCTGTCTACTCCGCCTACCTAATTTTCTGTCCTATCAGGCCAAGCAGTTTTCTTTATTAGTTAACCAATGAAAGCAACAGATAAGATACAAGACCCACCTCTATCATAAACTCATACTTTTGAGTATATATAAATGCATTTCTTAACTAGAAACTAATACTGCATGTGAATTTGGTTTCTGAATTGTGGTATCACTAAAGAAACTAGCAGTGGTGATGGAACTGGAGCAGGGGAGTGTGCATCAGTACCTCTGCCGTCAGTGAATTTGGAAAGTAAAAGACAGCATTCTAGATCATATTTTTGTCTGTTTTGTTTTGGTGTCTGTCCCAGCAGTTTCACACTTGATGGCTATGTTCACAAGTAACTGAAAGGTGAAAACCTTTGAGAAAATGTGAATTCTCTCCTTATGCAGATTATTGTCAAAAAGTCTATTATACAATTTTTCTTTTCTGAGAAACTGGATCATTTGAATCCATTGTATCCTTTCAGCAGGCAGAGGAAGGTGTGTATAGCCCATTGATAGCTTTGAAACAGTGTTAGGATGTAAAGATCTTTAGTTTCCAGACTTATGATCCCGTGTCTGTAAACTGACTGAAGGAAATAGAAATGCATCTTTTCTTGTTCTAGTGCTCTCTTATTTTATTATTAGCTATAATCACTACTTATTTTACAAACATAATTCCATTTAATCCTCTTGGAGAGTAGTGGAAAATTTCTCTTTTTAAATAAGAAAAGTAAGAATCTAGATTTATTTGTTTTAGGTATATCACATATAGCTAGATACATGCATGCTTGGATGGATGGATGGATGGATGGATGGATGGATGGATGGATGGATAGAGATGGATGGATGATTGGATGGTTGGTTGGATGGATGGATGATGTGAAACACAAGAAACACTATGAAGAGGAGGAAAATCTCTAGAAAAAAAAGGTTTGTCAGGACAAGGGTCATGAAGGAGGATGGATAATGCAGAATTTTGTCACATGTAAGATACAGGATCACACATACACACACGTGATATTAAAGCAAAGCAGGAGTGTTTGGAGGAAAAGGAAGAGTAGTGAGAGGGAGAAGAGGAATGTGGGAGGGTGGTGGTTGTGTGCTTACGAACAAAGTATACGGTTACACACATGAAAATATCCTAAGAAGTGGACAAAAAGTGTCAGAATGTGGATTCCTGACTGTGTAGTATGTTCTTCATACCAAACATGAAGTATCCATGACTGAGAGGGTGAGTATATTTGATTGTGTGTTTTATGAACCAAGGTGTAGGATGATTTAAAAATCTCATGATTCACAAATCAGGAAACAAAAATTACTTAAGCTGAAATCATTTTGTATGTGATATACATTTTAGTTTTTTTGTTATATCTACATATGTAGAAATGTAAGTATATATTAAACTAAAATTAAACTGTTTAGTTTGTTGAATGCTATTCTTTGGTACAGATATATTTTGAAAGTTCTATCACAATAACTTTTTACTTTTAGAAATATTGATATATGAGTCTAGAGTGTAGGCTCAGCAGTTAAGAACATTGGTGGCTGTTCCATGGGACTCAGGTTCAAGTCCCAGCACCCCATGGCTCATTCTGTCCATAACTCCAGTTCTGGGAGATCCAGTACCCTCTTGTAGCCTCTGCAGGCACTGCCTGCATGTGGTACACAAACAAACATACATATACACACACATACATGCAGGCAAAACACCCATACACATATATTTTAACTTTAAAAAAATGCTGATCTGAAGCAACTTTTGAAAAAGTCCGCTATAAAAACCCCAAAACAAAAATAAAACAAAGCATCCATAACAAAAAAAAATAAACATCTCCTTGACTATTTAAAAGAATGTAAGTTCTAAGACCAGACCTCTATCTGAGGTGGTCTCAGGAAAGGCATTAAAGCACACCCAGGCTAAGCCTGTGTATAGATAGATATTGTTAATCAGCATACCTATTCCTGATTCTGAACTGAAGCCAGGTTTGAGCCCTAGTGACTGAGAGGGACAATGGAAAACATTCTCATACATGTGAGTGGTGAAATGAAGGCTCAAAACTAAGGGGGGCACTCAGTAGTGGGAGGTTCCCTTATTTGGCAGGGGCTCAGTGTGTGGATTTGTTTGTGGATGCCATATGCAAATACCTATTTATAGAAGTGGACATGGCATATGGACATTTTTCATCTGAATTGATGTCTAACTCTTTCCCGAGTGTGAAGGGGATACCTGGAGGCAGAATTGGGATTTTTCTAAGGAAACAATTCTGAATGTGTATTCTAGCTGATAAATAGTCAACTGTATCTAGTTCATTCCAAAGTGGATTTGCCCTGAAATCTCTGAAAAATAAGGCTTACCTTACATTAAGGTATTACAAAATTAGACTAGTCCCATTTATTTCTGAACAATGTAGCTTCCATTGAGTCTTTCATAGTATGGATCACACTTACATAATACATAAAGGCTAAATGCAACTCATTTGCCAAGTGCTTTGCTTAAGAAAAAAAATGGAAAATTTACCAGTTTTTTTAGTTTTTAGAAGTATTACCGAGAAATTTTGTTGTTGTTGTTGTTGTTTTGTTGTTGTTGTTGTTTTTATTAGCATTTCGCTATGTAGCTGCATATCCAGGCTGGCGCTGAACTTGAGCTCCTCCTGCCTCCGTCTCCCAAGCACTGGGATTGTAGCAGAGGTCACCACAAGCTGTGGGGCTGAGTTCCCAGCTCTGGTGTCATTTGTACACTGCGTGTCACTTCCTCTGTCCCAGGAGGATGGGGAAGCGTTCAGATCAGTCTTATTTTCCTTTTTAATCAGCAGATTTAGAACATTTTTAAAAATAAATCCCACCATTGTAAAATAAACTGAAATTTTACACATTTCTTGGATATATGTTTTGGATATATTCTTGGAATTAAGCCTTTATTTTATAAATTTCCTTTCCCCCATTATTTACATACTACTGAAATATTTCTTAAAGTAGAAGTACTCATATCCGGTGTATGAAAGTGCCATTAATTGTGCTTGTTTTATCGATATAAATACATTGTGGAATTAGTAGATGCTGATTTCAGACACTTTTATGTCTTAAGGTAAATTAGCCTCATAAATTGATTACTCTGTGGAAACAAGCTGTTGTCTTTCAAAACCCTCACAACATCTTTACTTTTCAAGTTTAAGCTAGCTGTCTCTTTTTTCAAATGTTTCTTTTGGTTGCATTTCTTGAGTATCAAACTCTCTAGGACGTTATCAGAGGCTGCGTAAGCTTGTTTTTAGTCTTGGTGAGAGAGAAACTGCATTATGGCGCAGCCAAGCAACTGACTAGAGGACACTCTACTACAAAAACGAATACACTCTTCGGGGTTCTGTTCTGTTTTCCTTTTCTTTTTCCTATATTATTTGTAATTAGTTCCTCCGTCATTATTTAGGAGACTTAGTAACTCTTTAAGCCAAAGGTAGCATGGCTAGCTTAAGTCCCATGCATATTCTTAGAACAAAGTGATTAGAATACCTCCCCAATTATCTAGTTACACAGAGTCATTGCGGAACCTCTCCTTTCAACATACAAGGCCAGGAATAGATTTTAAATGCTGATTGTGTAATTAATCATTGTAATATTTTTAATAAATAATCACACAGTTAAATTGATAAAAATCACTTCAGGCCTTTTCTTACTTCAGACAAACAAAATTTACGCTTGAGGATTTTTTTTTAAAGGGCCAGCACAGTGTATGAATTCAGAAAGCAGCAGAGAGCTGCTAGGGAAATCATAATCGTAGGTATTTTCTTCAATTTGAAAGCAAAGTTTAATATCCAATTTTATTGAAATAGTCAGTGCTCGGTGACTGCTGTCTGAGATATTGGATTTATATCATTTGCTGCAAAATGAAATGCGGATTCTGTTATATTTTATCTGTCTAACTCCGCTCGCTGTACACAGGAGACCTTTCATTTTTGTTATTTTCGAGTGTGCTACAATTTCCCTGAAACTGGAAAATAACACACACAAAAATACCTCTTCCTTCTTCAGTCTTTCTTGCAATATCTCTCAAGAGAATCATAGTCAAACCTTAACCTCTGTGCTAGAGACGACAAGCAGAGACAGGCAGGTAGAGGACCAGAGATGATAACGTATCCGTGATTCCTATCCTTTTTGGATATTGTTTCTAGCACAACTTAGTTGTGTCTGGTTCAAAAGCCTGTGCTTTTTCTTCTGAAGGAAAGGTGACTTGATAATTCACACCAGTTAGTGGTTCCTCAGTGAGTTCATCTGTCACATTCTGAGGAGCTGGCCAAGATCATCACTACAGAAGTAGCAGAAAGCAGTTTGCCTTCTTACCACTGAGAGGAGCTGAGCAATAGATTGATGCCCTCCATAATGGCATTGGAAGGGATTATAGCCATAGAGGTTGAAATTTCTCTACAGCCCCGGAACAATAAAGACCTTCCTCTGTTTGTGACAGAACAAATGATGGGCTTAAACACTGAACCAATTCTTTCTACTAATAGTTGTGTTTTGTTGTCCTATTGTAATTATACTTTACACTTTCTTAACACAATAATGACTGTGCGATTACTTGGCATCTATACTTTTTTTGATGAAGAATCTGTTTAAACATTTTACCTGTCTTTATTACCATATATGCTATAAAAGTACTTAGACATGCCTCAAGTGTCTGTTGGTCCTATTCACCCTCCTCATTTTTATCCTGTGTTGGCTCTGATGTCATATTGGTTTCCTCTTTTCAAATCGTCTCTTCTTTCTTAAAATTAATTTATTTCTCATTCTTTGAGTATTATACAAGTATATAATGAACTTCTGTTCTCTTCACCACTGTTAGCCTGTCTAGTGCTCCGCCCCCCTTGCTGAAACCTTTTTCCAAGCAAGCTGACCTCCTGCTTTCATGTCTTGCTCATGTGTGTGACCCACTGAGTTTAAACACGGCTGCCTACATGGACACGAGACATTTACTGAAGCATGGACAATGTTATCAGTGACAACACATTGAAAACAGTGCCATGCCTCTGCCAGTAGCCATTAACTGTCAGTAGTCCCAAAGAGAGGACTGGGGCCCCATGACCCCTTCCCACTTTCACTGTACGATGTTGATGAACCTATCTTGTGTAGCTTTTATGGAGTTTACAGAGTGTTCATGAGTACATCAGTCAGATAACTTCCAGAACACATGGTTGCACAGTAGTGTTCCCCAAATGGCTCCTACATAGTTTACTGTCCTCTCTTCTATGGGAGCCTTGGGATGGGAACAGTGATATAACTGGCCTGTTTAGTGTCAGTCTCTTATGCTCTGCAGTGTGAGCCATTGTGAATCTCTGTATTAACTACCAGCCTCTATAAAACAAAAGCTCCTACCAAGGCTAAGAACTGAACTAACCTTTGGCTGTGAAGATAAGTACTTCAGAGTCAGTTTGACACCAAAGCAATAGTAGTAGTAGGTTCCGCCCTACAGCGAACCCTTATGTTCTTGCTATGTACTAATTATGAGTTCCTTAGTGTGTGGCAGGCCTCCAATCCAATCAGAAAGCAATCAGTTGCTCCCATAACATTCACCCTACCACCATTCAATGGGCACACCTTGACAGACCTGTCATTATTTTATTTCAGAGTTCACAACTCTGTAAGACTGACTCTTCCCTGCCAGCAGCTTGCAAACCACCTTTGAACATTAATAAAGCTTACCAGCAGGGGAGAAACTTCCAGCTTTATCTCTCCACATTCTGTGACTAAAGCCTGTGCTATCTTCAGCAACAGGGTCTTCCTGTTGAGCTCTATTTGGGCAACCAAGGACAACAGCAATGGCATGCATTGCTTAGGGGCCACTTAGACCTCCATGATCAACCACTTGTAGGAGGTTTCCCATGCTTCACAGTGTGAGTTTTGTTTAATAACCTATGGTTTCTGGCAGAGTATTAATCCCCCCCTTTTCTTCCCTCTCAGACCCCATGTAGGGAACCTCTGTTCAAACAATTTTTTGTTAGTTTTAAGTGAGCATATATTTCTACCTGACTTTTTCATGCATCTTCCATTTAGCTCTTCCTCCACCCTTTCCTCTGCCCTGTATTCCCAACCCTCTCCTAATAATCTCCCTTCCAGCGCTATACCACCTGGGTTTTGCTATTTATTCATTCCTAAGGTCTTTATCCCCTCCTACATGTGTACACACACCTAGTGGGCCCTTTCTAGTTTTCTGGCTTTTATTCCAAGTTTAGTATTTATTTATTTTGAGCTTGAGAAGCTGGTATATTCATATACTTATACCAATGAATTATAGGACATAAATATTTTCTTCTAGTTTTTGCTTCTGTCTTATTCTTTATACTGTGTTAGGAAGAAATTTTACCTTTTCTTAAGTGCAGTGTCTAAATTTTCTTCTTTATGACTCAGATTTATAATGCTGTATCAAAGGCATTTTGCCAAGCTCAAAGTCAAAATTGATTTCTTCTCAAATTTTTGTTGTTTTCAGTCTTAACTTTTGTGGTTTTGCTCCATTCATAATTAATATTTAGTCAAGAGCCCCATAAGCAACCTTTAGTAACGATCCATGTTCATTTCATAAAAATCACCAATTTTCTACATAATTGTGAGGAAAAGCATTCTTGATTGAATTTACTTAATACCTGATGTGGGAGTGATTTCTTATTAATAAAGAAACTGCCTAAGCCCCTTGATAGGCCAACCCTTAAGTGGGTGGAGTAAACAGAACAGAATGCTGGGAAAAAGAAGCTGAGTCAGAGAGTCGCCATGATTCACCCACTCCAGACAGATGCAGGTTAAGATCCTCCCTGGTAAGCCACCTCGTGGACTACACAGAATATTAGAAATGGGTTAGATTAATATGTAAGAGCTAACCAATAAGAGGCTGGAACTAGCCAGGCCAGGCAGTGTTTAAAAGAATACAGTTTCCGTGTAATTATTTCGGGCATAAGCTAGCCATGCGGGCGGCCAGGTGCCAGGGACGCAGCCCTGCCACTCGTAATGCAACAAATATCTGTACAGAAAAATCAATTGTATCCATTTCTGGGCATCTTTTTCTGGATTTTGTATTCTGTTTTACTGTTTCTCTATATTGGTACCAATAATATGCTACTATGATGACAGATAATTAACATCTTCATATTTTTAAATATGTCTTCTTCTCCCCTCCATTCTCCTGCCTGTACTATGGTTATTTCAGGTAATTTGAATTTATGAATTTTAGAATCAGACCATACATTTCTGTCTAAGAAAACTACTTCATGTCTAAAAACTATCTATGAGCAAAGAAAACCAGCCCACAAATCACAATCTCAGAGAATCTAGACAACAATGAGGACCCTAAGAGAGACATACATAGATCTATTCTACATGGGAAGTAGAAAAAGACAAGTACTCCTGAGTAAATTGGGAGCACAGAAACCTTGGGAAAGGAATGAGGGGAAGGAAGAGGCAGGGAGGGGAGCCAAGAAAAATGTAGAGCTCAATAAAAATCAATTTTAAAAAGACAAAAAAAAATGAAGATAATAAAATGAGAAAAAAGAAAACTACTTCAATTATATAAGAATGAATATTCTAACAACACTAATCGGAACTAAGGTATACATGCTATATTCTTTCACTTGTTTGGGTTTTGTTTACATTTTCAAAATAGTATTGCATAGACTTGGGCTATATGACTTTTATGTCCTCTAGTAAGCTTATACAATGATTTTTAATATCCTTTTAGTATCTTTGAATTCAAGACACTCTTAGAATATTGTAGTTTTAAAGTTTTTATTGTTTCTATGAACAAAATCAGGATTTTAAGAAGAAAAAATATACTAAGTAAATGAACAGTTACATATTGTGTATGTGGGTAAGACTAAAGTTAATTCTTTGGAACCCATTAGGAACACAAAAAACTGGCCAACCTAGCAAGGTCATATTGTAGCATTATGTCTTTCTAGAAATTTCTTCCTCACAGTATACATTCAACAAATGTTGAAAAATGAACATACTTCTGGTGGTTGGCCTTATTCAGTCTTGTTTCTCTTATGCAAAGTTATAGCGAGGAGCAAATGGATAACTTTTGCTTAAAGGCCTGAGATAATAGTGGTAAATTGGAACATCTGTTGTAGAACAATGTATGACTTGGACCCAACAGTGAAGTCATATAAACCCAGTGAGACTCTATTGGAGAAAAGGAGATTCTCCTTTGCAAGTGGGTGTCAACCATGGATAGCTTCTTGGCTAGGGCCAGGGAGCTCTTGTCCACTTCCCCCTCTCAATGCTTGGGCTGTCTGGCTTAATCTGTGAAAGTCTTGTGTGTGTTGCCAACATCTCGGTAAGTTTATTTTGTATCATTTCTGTCGTATCTAACGAACACTGTTTTCCTGGCATCTCTCAGTTATATTCATTTCGCCTCCCCTTCCACAGAGCTCTCTGAGTCCTACAGTGAGGGGTTTTATGAAGACCTCCTACTTAGAAGTGAGTGTTCCAAAGTCTCTCACTCTCCATATATTGTCCAGTTATAGTTCTCTGCGTTAGTTTCCATTCACTGAAAAAGAAAATTTTTCTGATATTTGAGCAAGGCACAGATATCATCTTTTTATAAAAGTAATTATAGTAGATGTGAAATGATTGCTTATTGTAGTTTGCAGGATTTTAGCCACTAGTGATATTTATTTGAAATGGAATATTATTCAGCCTGAAGAGAAGGAAATCTTATCATCCTCAGCAACAGGGGTGGCTCTAGAAAATATTTTGCTAAGTGAAATATGCCAAGCAAGAATCTGGCAACCCATTTTCATCTTGATGATTGTAGATGATGATAATAATAATATACTTGAAATGATTCTTACATGATAAACCCTAAATTATCTCACAACAGGGACACAGAATAAATGTTAGGTTTATATGAAAATATTGTATCTTAGAAAAGAGATGTAATTTTTCTTCGACATCTCTACCTCTGTGGCGTTGGGTGGGAAGAGCCTCCTGCTTGATGCTTTGAGTGTTAGTAAGAGCTGTGTCCTTTGATTTGCAGCTAGTCCGAATTACTATGTAAATTTCATGAGTCAGGAATAAAGTCTTTAAAAATGTCTTCAAATCAGTTTTCCACAGTAGCTACGAGGACGCGGCAGTCTTCCCTTTTTCCCTGGGCCTTGTTCCCTTTCTCCCCTCTATCTTAGTGACTTATTTCATGCCACACTGCATTCCTACGGTTTTCTTGACTGTGAAGTCCTCTCTCTTCCCTCCTCATTGCGTACACGATTTCTGACTCTTTTACCCCTTCTTTAAAATGATGAACTGGGAAGGTTTTTATTAGTCTCATTTTAGCATATTTAAGCTGTGATTCTTACAGTCCCTGCATGCAATTTGACTGAACAATAAACATCCTCTGACCCCTTCCAGAGTGACAGATAGTTTTTAATACAAATACTGACAGTGACATATGATGTATAAAGGAGTGAGTCAATCCCAGAACACTTTGGTACGTTATATGCCCCACATTCTTGAGTTTAAGGATACTCGTGGTGGTATCCATGTTTGACACTACCTGTTCCTACATGTAGCATCATGTTACTGATACACAGGAATCAACTTGGCTCTAAGAATTCTCATCCTACATGATATCCAAATGGTAAGAACAAAGCAAAGCGCATTCATACAGTGTTTGTGAGATAATTAAAGTGATAATGTGCTGGGCTGAGGAGGAGAAGTGAAGTTGAAAGAGTGCATTGTTATCTTGAAATAACCTTTCTTAGCTCTTCATTTAACTTCAGTGTCAAGTTATTTACATAACAGGGTGATGCCTGGCATTTTAGGGTAATGTGAAAATTAATTTAAATTTCATAAAGCTCTCTGTGGCACTCTGAAAGGGTCTTGTAAATGACAGACATTGTTATAACCAGGCTAGGCTTAAAAAAAAAAAAAACTTAATAGAGCTGCTCATGTGGTGTCCATGATGGAAACTGTATCAGTAAGTAAATGAAAAGGTCATGGCCATTCATAATTTATGGCTGAGGGGCATAGATCAAGAATAATCAGGATGCTTTCCTGTCTAGAATGCTTTTAAGACACAGATGTGTCTATGATGGGCTAATATTCCTTCCAAAAAGAAATATGAAATCAATAGTTTTGGGGGAATAAAAATGATGTATGAAAAAGAAAAAGGCCAAACACCTTAATTGAACCATGGAAAACATGACAGCTGGCAAGCTTGATTATGTCCTTCAGAATCTTTAAAAGACTTTAAATAGAAGAAATAGTCTTTGATCATTTGGGTTATGGAACTTGAAATTTGTTTGAAGTAAACGTAATGGCCCTTGCTCTTTCCACTTCTTATTGTTTCATGTTTACATTTATTACAGCAGAAGTTTAAATTTTGCTTTAATTACAAGTATAGCTAAAATACGAGATAAAACATTATATCTGAAACATTTATTACAGGTATAATTCTATAAGAATGTGACAGATGGATCTGGAGAGATAGCCAGCAATTAAGAGCACTCGCGGCTCTTGCAAAGGGCCCAGGTTCGGCTCTCAGCAACCACGTGTTGGTTTGCAACTGCCTGTAACTCCAGTTCCAAGGAATCCAATGCCCTTTCCTGGCCTCTGCGTGCTTCTACGCACATGTGGTTCCATAAGCATACCCAGGCCCACAAACATGCACATATTCTGTACTTACGTCCTTCTTCAAGTAAAATAATATGTCAAGTAAACATGCGTAAGTAATCAGATAAAGCAGGTGGTAGAAATTTACGGTGGGCGGTGGTGGCACATGCCTTTAATACCAGCACTAGGGAGGCAGAGGCAGGCGGATCTCTGTGAGTTTGAGACCAGCCTGGTCTACAAGAGCTAGTTCCAGGACAGGCTCCAAAACCACAGAGAAACCCTGTCTCGAAAAACAAAACAAAACATGTTGAATTAAGAGCGGCGGGGCTGCGTCCCCAACACCCCGGCCGCTTGGCTAGCTTATGCCCGAAATAATTACACGGAAAATGTATTCTTTCAAACACTGCCTGGCCCGGCTAGTTCCAGATTCTTATTGGCTAGCTCTTACATATTGTTCTAACCCATTTCTAATATTCTGTGTAGCCCACGAGCTGGCTTACCAGGGAGGATCTTAACCTGCGTCTGTCTGGAGCGGGAGAATCATGGCGACTCCCTCACTAAGCTTCTTTTTTCCAGAATTCTCCTCTGTTTTCTCCACCCACCTAAGGGTGGGCCTTATCAAGGGGCCTAGGCAGTTTCTTTATTAATAAGAAATCACTCCCACATCAC
>NW_026067933.1:2986915-2993571 GCF_014885135.2 Alexandromys fortis
CTCAGAGTCATTTGGTGCTTCTGAGCTGAGCACAGTTCCAGGCACACAGCAGTTCACATTGGAGCCGCAATCAGCAGTTTAATTCTGAGACTGAGTGTGCAGCACAGAAACTCTTTTCATCCAAGTTACAGCCAAATCTGACATGCAGAGCACTGCGCAGTCTGAAAAACGCGTCTCTGTATGGCGGCAGGAATCCACCATGCTCTTCCGCCTGCCTAAGCCTGATTCTGCCATCCGCCTAGGTGCAGGGAGGGAGTTCTGAGCCATGGGCATGGTCTCAGAGCATTCTCCTCCAATCCCAAGCGGAACACAAACATCCAGTCCCATAAAAGCCTTGAAATGCTTTAAAGCCAGAGTTCACGCTGGCAGTACAGCCCTATGAAGCCGAGCTTTAAAATGACACAGCTTTTTTTCTGCTGCTATTGCTGAATCAGGAAATCTCTTTATGGCACGCCACCAACAGAGAGCAAAACTCTGTGTTAAACTCTGTTTCCCTTATTTTTAAGCCTTCTCAGGTTTTTAAGTGGATTTAGCCCAGCACGTCTGGGCGCCAAAACAAAACAAAAAAATCTTTGAATTGGTGAGGGTTTCTTTTCCCAGTGAAATCTCAGCTTTCATTATCTATGTTAATTTCCTATTTTGCTGTAACAAGTTATCAAAAACATAGTCTTTCTATAACATGCATTCTTTACCTAGTAAGCGTGAATTGGTTAGTTTTATCAACTTGATACAAACCAGTCTACTGGAAAATTTCCTCCACTGGATTGGCCTGCAGGCAAGACTGCTGGTTATTTTCTTGACTAATAATTGATGCAGGAGGGGCCAACACTTTGGCAACTGAGCCAGTAGAGAGGTCACCACTAAGCAGGTGGTGCTGGGTTGAAAGCAAGCCAGGGAGCCATGGAGAGAAGCACCTGCCCTCTGTGGTCCCACATCTGCTCATACTTGAACTAAATGACATTTGTGATGAGGATGAGTAAGCCATGTAAATCCTTTCCTCCCCAGGTTGGTGTTGGTCATAGTGTTTATCACAGCAGCAAACAGGCAAGTTATAGCAAAGGTCATGAGTCCAAAATGCCCTTCTGTGGGATAGAATCAGGGCGTCTGGCTTGCATTCTTTTGATGAGAAATGTTAACCCTCTACTTCTCCAGTTTCTGGAAGCTGTCAGTATCTTCCTGCTCATGGCCTTCTCCCATTTCCAAAGCCAGCAGTGGATGGCCAAGCCTCTACCATGTCCCATCTCTCACACTGACTTCTTCCCCCTTTCACACATCAAACTCCCTGTGAAATACTTCAGAAATGCTTGGTTGGTATGGTGCTTTTTCTGCAAACATTAGGTCCTGAGTTTTGACACACAGCCCTGCGTGGGGCAGTTGGCGCAGAATCTCTGCACTGAAGTGGTAGATTGGAACGTCCCTAGACTTGATGTTCAGCCACTCTAGTTCAATTAGTGAGATTCAGATTTTGTGTGAAATCCTGTTCAGAAAAAAAAAAATCAAGGTGAATGACAATGGAAGACACCTTAAGCTGACCTTTACATTCAAGAACACAAATGTACAGTGTACCTAAAAATATATGTGCACATAAATGAATACATTACACACACTGGCTTATACACAGTCCATTTGGTGAATGCCAATGCATCGTCCCCACCTGAATAAATAGGTCAATTCTCATTCTTAATTTCTGAAACTTTAACTCTCTTTTTGCTGTGTAACATAGCAGTTTAGAGGGCAGGACGTGGGCATCTTAACAAAGCTGATGTTTTCCCCTCTCCTTCCCTTTCCTGTGTTCCCATTCCTCTCCTCTGACTGCCTTGTCCTGCCCTCCCCTCCCCTGCCATTCCCTTCCCTGGCCTCTCCCCTTCTCTTCTTCCAAGCCTCTAGTGAAACCCTTTCTAGCCTATATCCATGAATCAGATTTAGATTCACATATAAGTGAGATCATCTAATTGTAACATGAAGGGCCCCGTTTGTTTGTTGGGGTTTTCTGTTCTGCCCGGTACCCCACAACTGTTTAGCCCCAAAGAAAATCACACATAGGTCTCCATAAATTATAAGCTGATTGGCCCATTAGCTCTAGCCTCTCACTGCCTAACTCTCACATCTTGATTAACCCATTTTTCTCATCTATGTTAGCCATGTGGCTCAGTACCTTTTTTCAGTGGAGCAAATCACATCCTGCTGCTTCAGTGGTCTGGGCAAGAGTGGGAGGAATCAACTTCCTCCTTCCCAGAATTCTCCTGTTCTCATTACATCATTTCTATTTCCTGTCTGATTTTCCCACCCACATTTCCTGCCTGGCCAATCAGCGTTTATTTGAAACATGATTGACAGAATACAGACAATTCTCCCACACCATCTAATTTTTGGCTTTCTCCTCCTCATTGATGTCACTTAGTATAATACCTTCCTATAGATAGAGGTTTCTGTCCCACCTGGTCCTGCAGCTGTTCAGTCCCAAAGAAACACACAGAGGTCTACATTAATTATAAAGTGGTTGGCCTAGTAGATGAGGCTTTCTTATTAACTAACTCTTAAATCTTACATTAACCCATAATTCTTATCTGTGTTAGCTAAATGGTTTGGTATCTTTTATCAGTGAGGCATTCTCATCTAGTGTCCTCTCTGTCTGGATGACAACTGCAGACTGAGCTTTTCCTCTTCCCAGAATTCTCCTGTTCTGGTAGCCCCACCTATACTTCCTGCCTGGCTACTGGCCAATCAGCAATTTATTAAACCAATACAAGTGACAAACCTTTACAAGACCATTGTCCCACAGCATCTTCTACCCTCACCTATGTTACAAATGGCAACACTTCTTTCTTTTTAAGGATATTTAGTATTTGACTTGGAAAGTCCACTAATACGCATATTTATTACTTGTTTTTAAAATAGTAGTGTGAAGAGATTGATAATTAGCCTCAACACATCAAAATATCACACTGCACCCTTAAATATAATTTCAGTTAAAATGAAAAAAACAGAATGTCTTAAGGATGTTGTCTTAACCATCCTGTATACTACAGACCAGTGGCTGCATCGACCACACCATAGATCCTGTGCTGCCCTCCTGCTAAATGCCTGTTCCTACTGCAGAACATTATTTAGTACACGGATATAAGAAAAAAAAAAAAAAAAAGAAGGGATAGGCTTTCACACCTCATTTTACTTTTCTTGCTCAGTTCTCCATATCCTATTGTGGAAGTAACAAAGCTCTTCCTTTCTATTATTTGACAAGCTCTAATGGCAAGAAAGAGTATATCATTAGAACAATACTACTTTCCTTTTTAACTTAATTTTCCTGATTTCCTGTACTGGGCACTGCACCAGAGCCTTGTTCCTGCTCTGTCATTGAACCAAACCTCCAGTCCTAGTACTGTTTAAAAGTTCTCTTGTGTTCTTTCTGAAACAGATTTTTCTTGTAAAAAGATAAGAAATGAACTGCATCAGTGGAGGGGACTATGTAATTCCTTGTTAAGCAAAGTACACATTGGTAAGGGGTTGGGAGTTTGATCAGTTCATTATTCTAACCTCCAGGATTCTTTCTAGCCTTTAAAATGAAAGAAATTAGATTTAGCACTTGAACAGTAAGATTGACAGAGACTTTGGGCTAATCTTTCAGGATACAAATGAGTGTTGTGTTAGCCAGAGAGAGCAAGTGATTTCTGTTGTTACAATTGTTTGCTTGTTTGGGTTTTTTAGTTTAATTTATTTATTTGTTTCAACTGAGTAGGTCATGGAACAATGATATTAAATCAAAGGAGAAATCATTTAGACTAAGCAACCTCAAGTTCATTAAAGACTTGAAAATGTTACCTATACAGGATACTAATTTTTCTCAAAAAATACCATCAGCTTCATCTACTCCACATTGTAAAGAGCCCTTATAGAGCAAAGATGTGCTCAGAACTAGTATCTGCGAAATGTTATTTATGAACTGAAGGAAATTCAAGTAGTTCTTCCACTGTGTGTGTGTGTGTGTGTGTGTATGTGTGTGTGTGTGTTGTCTCCAGGTCCTAAACTCGTATCAAGGTACTTGAAAGGTTTACAAGCAACAGTGGCTATGAATCTTTCCTGCAGTATAAAGTGCCTGCTGCTGAGCCTAAAATGTTACAGATATGGACCCCACTTATCTAGAAGGAAGATCCATCAGACTTTTGCTCTGATTCTCCATTTTTCAAACAAAGCTGTTACAGGGGAAAGAATATCAAGCAAAAGCTAACAAGATCTCTGTTATATCTGTTGATATCATGTTTAGTTACCTTTAAGTCTGCATGAAACATGCATTGGTAACGCCCGTATATCTGTGGTCACATATGAGACGACTTGAGTGCACCTGATTCCTCTCTAGGCTACAGGGAGCTGGAAAATGGGGCATTTTTCTTGACTCGAGAGTGTGAGAATCTGATTTCCTCATCCCTTTGCTTAGAAACATCTTTGGTTTGCCTACTATATACAGATTGTGAATAGACTGAAACCTTAGCCGAATATTAGTCTTCCTTCTGGGTCTATCAGTAGAGACCAGCTTCCTCTTGTCTAGTCCACATTGCTAACTGGCTTTGATCTGCCTTTGTAACAGCATCTTTTAGTGAAAGTAATCATGTCCAGCTTACCTGATCTTGCTTACTTAAGACTTAAATGAAGGTTTTCTCTATACTTCAGAGATAATCCTTCCCCACAGCCATGGCTGACAGCACCTGATCTTTCTCAGACTGAGCTTTCCAGTGACTGTGGCCACTCTGCTTCTTGAGCAAGCCGCATGCTTCTTGGGCCTATCACACTTGACATCTTAATGTCCATTTGACACTAATATTACTAATTACTATTTCTGGTCATACTCTACCCATAGAATATAGTATATCACGATCTTGATTTCTTTATTTTTATGTGTATATTTTCTTGCATGGATTTGTGTACAGTACATTATTGTTTGACACCCAAAAAGTGCAGAATAGGGTGAGTGATTCACTGGAACTGAGGTTACAACTGGTTATAAGTCTCCATGAGGATGCTTGGAACCAAACCCATATCCTCTATAAGAGTAATAAGTGATCTTAAGCACTGAACCAACACTCCAGCCCCACACTGTTGATTTTCTTATAAGTGCTTGGCTTCAGACTTCAATTATTAAGTCCTACTTTTCGTAAATCTTAAAAAATAATGATGCTTGGATTATAGTTCACCTGATACACTGTTTGTGTAACATGTAAAAGATCTTCAGTGTGACTTAAAGAGGGCATGCCTGTGATCCAAGCATTGGAGAGTAGAGGAAAGAAGAAAAGAATTTTAGTGTTGTAATTATTAGTTTGAGGCCAGCCTGGGGTTCAGGAGACTCTGTCTCATAAATAGTCGTGTTCCATATGGGGCTTCTCCTTGACCTTTGAGAATATAAGGTGATTTATCATGGCTTAAGAAGCAATGAGTATCTACACACTGGTTGAAATTATCTTGATGACAATCTATGGAGGCTAACAAGGTAACAGGCAACAAGGGAACAGCTGAACAACCATCTTTAATGTTGACTGAGGTTTCTGTCCTGCCCAGTCCTGCAGTTTTCAGTCCCAAAGAATCACACAGAGGTCTACATCAATTATAAACTGATTGGCCCAGTATCTCAGGCTCTTCTTATTAACTAATTCTTATAACTTATATTAGCCCATAATTCTTGTCTATGTTGGCCATGTGGCTTGGTGCATTTTTCAGTGAGGCAGTCACGTCTTGCTTCCTCTGCAGCTGGGTCACGACTGGAGACTGAGCTTCCCTCTTCCCAGAATTCTCCTGTTCTCATTGCCCCACCTTTACTTCCTGCCTGGCTGCCCTGCCTATACTTCCTGCCTACCTACTGGCCAATAAGCATTTTATTAAAAATAATACAAGTGACAGGATAAATGACCATTGTCCCACAGCACATTAGGAAGAACATAGACCCTGTGCCCTTGGTGAGAATGTCAGCATCAGAATTGTGAGCCTATGACAAGGCCTTACTGCTAAGGTGTTGAATTCCAAGGTGTGGTGTGTGTGTGTGTGTGTGTGTGTGTGTGTGTGTGTGGTCTAGTCACAAAGTTTAATTATTGAGATAGACAGATGCACATGGCTTGGCTCAGTTTTTCAACAAGATATATGAATAAAAGAGAAAGGTTCTGAAATACCATGTTAGTAGATTCTAAGAGAAACATCCATATGAGCCCTATATTACTGAAATGCATGTTTGTGACATTTGGTTTCTGTCTTATGTATTAAATTTTCAGTTTTTAAGCTTTAAAAAATCTTGCATTCTTAATTATATTTTTAGCAAAATTGCAAGGCATTTTGCCTTTTTGTGTGTGAAGAAGATATGTTGCCTTCAGAGTAAGACATCATAACAATTTTGTGTCATGTTAAGTGATAAGACATTTAAAGTGTTAGTGGCAGAGTGCTCAACATCAGTTTTAAGCACTCACACTAAGGCTACCCGCCCAGAGCTGTGAGCCTCAAGGTCCTCAGTTAAGAGAGCCCGGCACCCTCAGCCTGGGCTCCAGGGGCTCCTGTGTTCTCCTGGATCCTGCACTGCCTGCCCCGTCCTTCCTTCTGTCCCTGGATCACTGGGCTACCAGGCGGCCCTGTTTAGGTGCTGAAGAGTCCCATCTGGACGGGTGAGTGTGTGCTATCCAGGG